>NC_090647.1:74899396-75199396 GCF_040937935.1 Hyperolius riggenbachi
GAACATGCAGCAAACTTAAGGAGGAACTCTGCTTTAGAACAAAAAAATATAGTGGCAGAATTCCATTAAAGTGGACCTGAACTCTTGCACAGGACAGAAGGAAAACAGAGAAATGCACCCTGTATGTATTTAGAGAGCCTGTCTAATCTCCCCTCATCTGTGTCTAATCATAACTGTAATGTGATCTCTCAGCTGTTTCAGCTCAGGAACCTCCTCTGCCAGGGCAGAGCAGCTAATTTGTAAACACAGCTCTAACAAAGAAATGTTTTTCTTTAAAAGGTTTATTAAGCTGTTGCAGAAAGGAAGTTCTGAGTTCAGGTCCGCTTTAACTCTCTTTTAACAGGAAAAGGTCTGCAAGAAGGAAGAAACTGAATGCCGCTATCTTTCAGATTCAACCCGCAGCAGCTGTCATATTCTAGGAAGCTTACTGAGAACCATTTCAGCTAACAGTCAACTGTCTGCTCAGGTGACTCCTTGCATTGGATGTCTCTTCTGTAACTGGACAAGCTGGATTCATTTATTGCTATTATTTTTTTTAATATTGCAATTTAAAATGTATTAAAAGTTGGGACATTTTAATGACTCGGACTCCAAGTAGCCAATACAGCAGAGTCCCAGTTATCCAGAACTCCTGCAACTGGAAGTCTCAACTAACTGTGGTAACTTGGACTGAGGTGTAGGTGCTGGGCATTAAATACTTACTGAGCGTCCAGTACCATCTTCTAACCATCCTGTAGCTCCGGAGTGCCCATTAGGTCGATCGCGATCTACTGGTAGATTGCGACTGCCTATTTGGTAGATTGCGGCTGTATGGCCGCGTCCCATTAAATTTTGCAGCCAACAGCAGTAGAACGCACCGCGTCCCATCAAATTCCGCTTCCGGCCGCTGGTCAATTGGAAGTCGGGGAGGAGATGCGGTTCTGTCATGACGCGACGTCGCGGCTGGGGGCAGTGCTGGGCACAACACATATACACGCAATGACGCTGCCCCCCGGAGCGTTCCCTCAGCCGTTGACATGCCCATCTGCCCTGCAGCTGAAAGAGGGGGGACCAGGACAAGTCCCAGACACCGCCACTGGAGCTGGAGGGAGGTAAGTAATTATATTAATGGCACCTGGACATCTATCCCTAGCTACCTATACTGGAGGCACCTATACCCAGCTACTTATACTGAAGGCACCTATACCTAGCTTCCTATACTGGAGTCACCTATGCCTAGCTATCTAAAAAGGGGGCACCTATGCCTATAAGCCAGCAGGAGCTACAGGATGGTTAGAAGATGGTGCTGGATGCTCGTTAAGTGTTTAATGCTGCACGGCGGGGGGAGGGGGGGGACTGCGTGTCGCTAGCGCGGCTGAGTGATTTGTGGGGTTACAGCAGAGCGCAGGGAGGGGCCTAGGGGGGAGCAGTATAGCAACAGAGGCTGGGCTAGTAGAATTATTAAAACCCACCTCGGGTTCTCTTTAACAAGAAGGATCATAAACACGATCACCATGGTTACAGTTCACCAGTCACTCACCCAGCATATGCAGGTTACAGGCGCTGAAAAAGGACGTCTCATCCATATGTTGTAAGAGGCGGCCGGGCGTACAGATAAGTATGTTTGTGCGATGAATGTGATCCGTTTCTAGCTTTAAATCCTACAAAAAAGAAAAGAAAAAAAAATTAAAGGTGAAGCTTTCTGAATGTAACTTAATGATTAAAATTGCTTATATTTTATAATATTCATTTACATATACTCGCATATAAGCCGACCCGTTTATAAGCCGAGGTACCCACTTTTCCATCAGAAACCAGGAAAAAGTGATTGACTCACATATAAGCCGCCTCCCCAATATAGCCCCCTCCACAGTAGCCAGATGTGCACCAGGATCATACAGCTGTGTCTCAATATGCCATTAGATGATGTCATAGATATGAGACACAGCGATTGCCACACAGGAAAAATCCCCAATCATTACACCGCTGACACGCTGCTTGATCGCTCCGCTCCACAAGCCAGGAGACACAGGTCGTCTAGAGAGGGAGGATTCCCAATGGTCTGTTGCTATCCAATGGGAACCTAATGCTTCTTCTGGGGCTATGAGGAGGATGTACCAGCGCCTGGCTACTGCAGTGTACTAAGCAGTCATTGGAAAGAATGTAATGGAGGCAGGTGATTTAAATTCGCAATACATACTTGGCGCCCAGCCTAGGGAGAACAGACACTGTCAGTTCTCATACGATACGATTGTATTGAATTTGTCAGCGATCCGTATTCTGCTGTAAGTGGATCAGAACAAAGGGATCCGTTAACCACTTGCCGACCAGTGGATTTTACACTGATCGGTGCTGCGTGGGCTCTACAGCCCGCAGCACCGATCAGGAGTCCAGCAGGGCGATCAGACTACCCCCCTTTTTTCCCCACTAGGGGGATGTCCTGCTGGGGGGGTCTGATCGCCGCCGGCCATCTGCGTTTTGCGGGGGGGGGGCTTCTCAAAGCCCCCCTCCGCAGCCATTTCTGCCCTCCCGCTCCTTACCTCCCTCCCTCCCTCACTCCGTAATGCGCAGGACGGAGTTCCGTCCTGCGCATTGAAGGATAGGCTTCAGCCTATCATATGCCGGCGATCCCCGGCCAATCAGAGGCCGGGGATCGCCGATCTGCCTTACGGCGCTGCTGCGCAGCAGCGCCGTATGATGTAAACAGCGGGGATTTCTTCCCCGCCTGTTTACATTTTGCCGGAGAGCTGCGATCGGCGGCTCTCCGGCTGTTCACGGAGACACCCTCCGTGAACTGACATGGAAAGGCCGCTCGATCGAGCGGCCGTTTCCATGGTAACCCGCAGACGACCAGTTTACGCCAATCGGCGTTAGCTGGTCGTCAAGAGGTTAAAGGGAATGTCCAAGCAAAATAAAAAAATGAGTTTCACTTACCTGGGGCTTCTACCAGCCCCATGCAGCCATCCTGTGCCCTCGCTGTCACTCACTGCTGCTCCAGTCCCCCGCCGCCAGCTTGCCGACCTCGGAGGTCGGCGGGACGCATTGCATACATTTTTACGCATTCCCGCTAGTGCAGGAACATTAACACATACATTTTTACGCATTACTGGTTCAATGCGTAAAAATTTACGCATTGAACCAGCAACACGTAAAAATGTATGTGTTAATGTTCCTGCACTAGCGGGAATGCGTAAAAACGTACTCAATGCGGCCCCCGACCTCCGAGGTCGGCAAGCTGCCAGCGGGGGACTGGAGCAGCAGTGAGTGACAGCGAGGGCACAGGATGGCTGCATGGGGCTGGTAGAAGCCCCAGGTAAGTGAAACTCATTTTTTTATTTTGCTTGAACCTTCCCTTTAAGGGAAATCTGAGACATGCAAAACAAAAACAAAAAATGTATAGATACCTGGGCTTCCTCCAGCCCCCAGACTGATTCACCCCTCGACAGCCTCCTGGGCTGCCTGGATATTGCGCTAGATGCCTTTAACGCTGGGGAATGGTGTGCATTCCAATTAGGGCGTACTGCGCATGCACATCCCGGCCACACATGCCCCATCACACTCCCACTGTAAGGAGAATTTTGCACCTGCACAGTTCTACTGCGCAGGCCCAGAACGCTCCCAGCCGCGGAAGTGTGACTGGGGTATTACCGGACGGGGGAGGATCCATGTGGTGGAAGACAACAAGGGACTGATCAGGCTGAAGGGTGCTGGAGGAAGCCCCAGGTATGTATAGTTTTTTTTTTTCTCGTCTTAGATACACTTGTAATTGTGTGTAAACAGCAATTGTGTATAAACAGCTTATACATGAAATAAGAACCGTATGCATGTCCGTTAGTCCGTTGATGCCCAATCCGGAAAACTTGCAGGTTTTTTTTACCCTAGTGCGAACCGAGCCTTTGTTGGTCCTCATGCAGTTGAAGACTCTGCTCTGTCAGCAGCCGGACAATTCCTCTGTAGATAATAACCAGGCATCGTAGCCAATTACACGCACCTTTCCTCCAATGATGAGCCCAGCAGAGAAATCGTGGTTCCGGCCCACTTTCCGCAGCACCTCAAAGGTTTGATAAGCCAGCTCTCTGGTGGGTGAAATGATGAGGATCCCAAGCCCATCTTCTGCTGTCCACTGCTGTCGGTATAAACACTCCAGGGCCTGCAGGAGGGAGACAAGATATGAACAAGCAAACTCAGCTGAAGCAGTGTGAGCAGAAGCTGCTATATTCACATTGGCCTCAATTCACCAAGGGCAGTCCAATAAAAACAAGTATGTAGCGAAAATACTGCATTCGCTATTTTACACTTTTGTTTTCAAATGCAGTAAGATTTTCTTACATGCGACAGAAGTTCGGTAATGCACCAAAAATGTTGCTTCAATCCCCTAAGCCCAGCTCAGTATATCTCACCAGCTGTGGAGCAGTTCAGGCAAGAACACACACAACACACACAACACACACAACACACACAACACACACAACACACACACACAACACACACAACACACAGCTATTTTTTTACAATGTTGTGCTTGGCAGCTTTAAAAGCTTGCTGCAGAGCCTTACAATGCAGCACACAAGTGACCCCCCCCCCCTTTTCTGCCCACCAACAGATCTTTCTGTTGGTGGGCTCTGATCGCTTCTGCAATGTTTGTTTGTTTTTTTTACGTATTCGTTTATTTTTTTTTAAATAAATTTGTCTTTTTTTTTTACCCCCGCCAGCCAATGACAGACATCGGCTGTCATAGGCATCAGCCTATGAGAGCTGATCGCTCTTGAGCCTCTCTAGGGGACAGCCGAGTGTCAGAGCTGTCCCCAGTACAGAGCTGCTGTAGATCGCAGCGCTGTGCAATTTATATAGACAGTGGTTTTGCCGTCTAACAGTCTTCTAGCGGTGATCGCCGTTGAGAGACTGATGACAGAGCGGAGCTCCGTCACTCGTGCGTTACTTCCATGCTTCAAAATTAACTCTTTCAGGCAACAAAATAAGTAAAACAGCCTGGTTATTAATGTTTTGCACTGTACATACGCAAGTTTATCATCATGTTGCCTCAGGTACGCTCAAATGTGCTTATACAGTGGGTTGCAAAAGTATTCAGCCCCCTTGAAGTTTTCCACATTTTGTCATATTACTGCCACAAACATGAATCAATTTTATTGGAATTCCACGTGATAGACCAATACAAAGTGGTGTACACATGAGAAGTGGAACGAAAATCATACATGATTCCAAACATTATTTTTACAAATAAATAAATGCAAAGTGAGGTGTGCATAATTATTCAGCCCCCTGAGTCAATACTTTGTAGAACCACCTTTTGCTGCAATTACAGCTGCCAGTCTTTTAGGAATGTCTCTACCAGCTTTGCACATCTATAGACTGAAATCCTCGCCCATTCTTCTTTGCAAAACAGCTCCAGCTCAGTCAGATTAAATGGACAGCGTTTGTGAACAGCAATTTTCATATCTTGCCACAGATTCTCGATTGGATTTAGATCTGGACTTTGACTGGGCCATTCTAACACATGGATATGTTTTGCTTTAACCACTTGCCGACCACCCACAGCCCATGGGCGGCGGCAAAGTGGACGCCTTAAGGACCGCAATACGCCTGACGGCGGCGGGTCCTTAAGGCGTGTCCGGGGAGCGATCGCGTCATCTATGACGCGCGCTCCCCGCGGCGAAAGGTCCCGCCCACCTTGCCCGATACCCCGCCGGCCAATTAGCAGCGCCAGCGGGGTTTAAAAATACAATCTGGCCAATAGTATTGTATAATACACTTTGTTTACGTAACAAAGTGTATTATACAGGCTGCCTCCTCCTCCTCTGCACGCATCTTCGCACGGATCTCGGAGGAGGAGGCAGCCCTGTTAGAGCAAGCACAGAACAGGTTTTTTACACCCACAGACCCCCCGATCGCCCACCCCAGCCTTCAGAACCCCCCCTGACCACCCCAGCAGACCCAAGTTTGCACCCAAGCACCCCCTAATAAACCTATCAATCACCCCCTGCCACTATCTGCCGACGCTATTATTTAGATTAGGTCCCTAACTGCCCCCTAGGGTCCCTTGATCACCCCCCCCTACCCTCAGATCCCCCCAGACCCCCCCCCCCCAGCCCCCCACCCCTGTATACTGTATACTGTACTGCATCTGCCTCACCCACTGACCACCTGTCTATCACCTGTCTGTCACTTGTCTATCACCCCTTGTCACCACCACCCATCAGAGCAGACCCTAAACTGTCCCTTGGGGGCACCTGATCACCCACCCAGACCCCCAGATTGTCCTCAGACCCCCCCCTGATAACCTCCCCAGTGCATTGTTTACATCTATTCTCCCCTGTAATCACTCACTGACCTCCCATCGGTCACCCCCTGTGTCTGCCACCCATCAGATCAGGACCCAATCTGCCCCGTGCGGGCACCTAATCAACCCCCCTCACCCTCAGATCGCCCTCAGACCCCCCCCCCCCCCCCCCCAATCACCTTCCCAGTGCATTGTATTTGATTGTGCTGTCATATTGTGCTGTCATTGTATTTGATTGTCCCGTAATTGTATTTGATTGTCCCGTGATTGGCCTGTGATTGTCCCGTGATTGGCCTGTGATTGTCCCGTGATTGGCCTGTGATTGTCCCGTGATTGGCCTGTGATTGTCCCGTGATTGGCCTGTGATTGTCCCGTGATTGGCCTGTGATTGTCCCGTGATTGGCCTGTGATTGTCCCGTGATTGGCCTGTGATTGTCCCGTGATTGGCCTGTGATTGTCCCGTGATTGGCCTGTGATTGTCCTGTGATTGTCCCGTGATTGTCCCGTATTTGTCCCGTGATTGGCCCGTGATTGGCCCGTGATTGTCCCGTGATTGTCCCGTGATTGCCCCGTGATTGGCCTGTGATTGTCCCGTGATTGGCCTGTGATTGTCCCGTGATTGGCCTGTGATTGGCTTTGATTGTCCCGTGATTGGCCTGTGATTGTTTCTGATTGCTTCTGATTCCCCACTCGCCACCACCCCCCTGTCACTATCCTAGTGATCTAAAAACAGTGATCAGTGGGAACTGTCACTTTTTTAGTATCACTAGTGTTAGCAGTTAGGCCAGTTAGCTAGGCCCCTTTGTTAGTGTCAGTTAGTGCTCAGCCCACTGCACCACAGTCACTAATTAGCGTCATCACTGTCGCTAATCAACATTGTTACTATATAGTATCTGTAAGTGATCATTACTGATCGCAGTCAGATCTATTAGGGTCACTAGGATCCACTAAAAAACGCAGTGTTTGCCCGATCAGGTCTGATCGCTCGCCTGCACTTGCGTTCAGCCCACCCCACCGCAGTGACAGAATTTTTTTTTCTGATCACTGCAAAAACCACTGTACACTAGCTGTGCACTGTAAACATCAGTTTTGATTTTTTTTTAAATCAAAACTCAGTGATCACAGCTTTCTACCGCTCAAATACTCCCTTTCGCTAAGTAGGTGCTCTTTTTTCTGGGTAGTCTCAGAGGAATACCCCCTAAATTTAGCAGTCCACCATGGCAAAAAAGGGGTATTCCGATGATGAGGTTCTCAGGTACATGGCCCAGTCGGATGAGGACGATTGGGACGAACCATTCGACGAATCATCTGGGTCAGAGTTTGTACCTGAATTGAGCAGTGGCTCACTGACCGATAGTGATGACGAGGTTGAGGTCCCGGCTAGAGCCAGCCGTACCACACCCCATGTCGTTGGACCGCAGGTGGCGCAGGATCAGCCTCAAGGGCAGCAGAGTGGTGCTCGTGCTGGTCTGAGATTTCATGGTGGGGCAGGCAGCACAGCATCTCCTGGACCTAGAACCAGTACTTCCGTACACCCTGGTGAAGTGGCGAGCACCAGCGTGGAAGTTGAAACTGGTTCGGTGGCACGTGTAGTAACACCCCAGTCGCAGCCATCAAGTAGACGGGCCCGTACTACCCCTAGTTTACCAGAGGTGCTGGCAAATCCAAATTGGCAATCCCCTGATACCGCCGCACCCGTACTGCCCCCTTTCACCGCCCAGTCTGGAGTCCAGGTGATGACAGATAATCTAGGATCGCCCCTAGACTTTTTTTATCTGTTCATCACCCAGGATCTCTTAGACCTAGTCGTGGCAGAGACCAACCGTAAAGCCACACAATTTCTAACCGCCAATCCGAATGTCTTCCTTGCCCAGCCATTTCGGTGGAAACCAGTCCAAGTTTCCGAACTTAAATTTTTTTTGGGCCTTCTCTTAAACATGGGTCAAATCAAACAAAATGTGTTGCGGTCTTATTGGTCTACAGACCCATCACAACATGTTCCCTTGTACTCTGCTGCCATGTCCAGGACACGATTTGAGAACATCCTGCGCTTCCTGCACTTCAATGATGATGAAACCTGTCATGAAAGTGACCACCCTGTTTTTGACCGGCTCCACAAAATGCGGCCCCTCATAGACCACCTGTCATCAAAATTTGCAGATGCTTATACCCCTGAACAGCAAATCTGCGTAGATGAGTCCCTCATACGTTTTACCGGGCGCCTTGGCATCAAACAGTACATCCCAAGCAAGCGCGCCCGGTATGGGGTGAAACTGTATAAGCTCTGTGAAAGGGCCACAGGCTATACATCTTATTTTAGAGTCTATGAGGGAAAAGACTCCAAATTGGAGCCGTTTGGATGCCCTGACTACCTGGGGAGCAGTGGAAAGGTTGTGTGGGACTTGGCGTCACCCTTGTTCCAGAAGGGGTACCATCTTTATGTGGACAATTACTACTCAAGTGTGGCCCTCTATCAGCACTTAAAGTTAGAAGGAATCCGATGCTGTGGCACCGTGCGGCATAGTCGCCGGGGCTTCCCCCAACGGCTCATTACCACCAAACTTCAACGGGGGCAGAGGGCCGCATTGAGTGCTGACGACCTGCTCGCGGTGAAATGGAAGGACAAGACGGACGTTTACTTTCTGTCCACCATTCACGCAGACACGACAGTCCAAATTCAACGGCGAACTGAGGTCATTGAAAAACCCCTTGTCGTCCACGAGTATAATACCAACATGGGAGGGGTGGACTTCAATGACCAGAGGTTAGCGCCCTATTTACTTTCCCGCAAAACAAGGCGCTGGTATAAAAAAGTGTCCTTTTATTTAATTCAATTGGCAGTTTACAACAGCTTTGTTCTCTACAGTAAGGCTGGGAGAACTGGATCGTTTCTACAATTTCAGAGACAGATCACTATGGAACTCCTGTATCCAGGAGGTGCCCGGGCCCAACCCCAAGATGCAACTAGCAGGCTGCATGGAAGGCATTACGCCTATCCGATTCCAAGTACCCCAGGTCACCGAATCCGAAGAAAACGCTGTCGTGTCTGCAGCAGGGCTGGAACAAGGCGTGACACCACTGTTTATTGTCCCCGCTGCCCTGACCAGCCTGGACTATGCCTAGGGGAGTGTTTTGAGAGGTACCATGAGCAGGTACACTATTAGAGAGTAGGGAACTACAGACACAGCGGTAGGCACACAAGGGTCTCTCAGTGCTATTTCACACTGCTGCGATGCGTTAGGGCAAAATGCCTAGCGAAAGTCACACTTTGCGGTCCCCCCCTACGCCGGAAGTGCTTGACTTAACACTAGTGCATGCCTACGTTACTGCGTGGCTTCTGTGGCAATTTCGATCGGCCCGGAAGTCATGTTAGTCTATGGCGACGCAGTTCATTACTAGGCCGAATGCTACTCTTGTGGTATTCCCTGAAGGTCTGTTTTGGACGATACGGTGCGGCGGGCTCGACCCACCGGATATGTCAATATGCAGTGTGAAACCAAACATCTGGTTTTGAGAGAGCGTAATACACAGGGCTGCCAGAAACCTCTCCTTTCACTTGGGACAAAATGCGTAATGTACTTCGCCACAACTCTGTGCGATTTGCACTTCGCACATTGTCCCATGGGGGAGGAGAGGTTTGTCCTCAGGAGGTAAGTTAAAAAAAACAAAAAAAAACAAAAAACAGGTAAGCAAAGAAGCTAATGTTTAGTTTGCAATGTTAAGGTTTTTATTAAAAAAGTTCAGTTTATTAATGTTAATGAAGTAATTGCTTTGCTGCTTGCCTGTTTTTTGTTTTTTTTTTGTATTTTTTTTCCTTTTTCCATCCAATAACCTTCCAGGTGGACCGAGCGAACGACTAACCAGCTGCAGCACTGATGGTGCATCCTGACAGAACATTGCGCGTCTGTCAGCTTACACACAAGTCGGTGCATGCAGCGCTGCAGGACGAGATTTCTCCTCCGCAGTCAAAAAGATACGTTTGCCGAGGCATATGGGCCGAGGAGTGGTGTTGGGGATTCATATGCTTTGGCAAACACTTTGTATCAAAAAAGAACTCTGGCAATGATTTGTTCATCCACATCGATCGGTGTGAATGGATAAATCAGGTTTGCCAGGGCATACGAGCTGGTGGGTTTGGATTTTTGGGGCGGCAGCTCCTATGTCCTGGCAGACGCCTTCCTCTTTTTTTTTTTTTTTTTTTCTCCAAAATTTTTTGGCAGATATTTTTTCATCCACATTGATTGATTGTTTGACGTTAATTTTTCCTTTCAGCCCACAGTGCATTACCCTTATGCCCAATATAAGGAGTATAGCAGAAACTCCTAATACTGGCCATACATGTAATGATTGCAGAGACCCTAAAATGCCAGGACAGACCCCACGAATGATGCCATTTTGGAAAGAGGACACCCAAAAGTATTCCGTGAGGTGCATGGTGAGTTCATAGAATGTTTTATTTTTTGTCACAAGTTAGCAGAAATTGTGGTTTTGTGGTTTTTTTTTGTTTTTTCACAAAATGTCATTTTCCGCTAACTTGTGACAAAAAATAACATTTTCTATGAACTCACCATGGCCCTCATGGAATACCTTAGCGTGTATTCTTTCCAAAATGGGGTCATTTGTGGGGTTTGTTAACTGTCCTGGCAAGTGGGCGGGGTGCTAAATTTTGAGCACCCCTGTAAAGCCTAAAGGTACTCATTGGACTCTGGGCCCCTTAGCGCAGTTAGGGTGCAAAAAAGTGCCACACATGTGGTATCGCCGTACTCGGGAGAAGTAGTACAATGTGTTTTGTGGTGTATTTTTACACATACCCATGCTGGGTGGGAGAAATACCTTGTAAATGACAATCTTTTGATTTTTTTACACACAATTGTCCATTTACAGAGTTATTTCTCCCACCCAGCATGGGTATGTGTAAAAATACACCCCAAAACACATTGTACTACTTCTCCCGAGTACGGCGATACCACATGTGTGGCACTTTTTTGCACCCTAACTGCGCTAAAGGGCCCAAAGTCCAATGAGTACCTTTAGGATTTCACAGGTCATTTTGCGGAATTTGATTTCCAGACTACTCCTCACGGTTTAGGGCCCCTAAAATGCCAGGGCAGTATAGGAACCCCACAAATGACCCCATTTTAGAAAGAAGACACCCCAAGGTATTCCGTTAGGAGTATGGTAAGTTCATAGAAGATTTTATTTTTTGTCAAAAGTTAGCGGAAAATTGATTTTTATTGTTTTTTTCACAAAGTGTCATTTTCCACTAACTTGTGACAAAAAATAAAATCTTCTATGAACTCGCCATACACCTAACGGAATACCTTGGGGTGTCTTCTTTCTAAAATGGGGTCATTTGTGGGGTTCCTATACTGCCCTGGCATTTTAGGGGCCCTAAACCGTGAGGAGTAGTCTGGAAATCAAATTCCGCAAAATGACCTGTGAAATCCTAAAGGTACTCATTGGACTTTGGGCCCTTTAGCGCAGTTAGGGTGCAAAAAAGTGCCACACATGTGGTATCGCCGTACTCGGGAGAAGTAGTACAATGTGTTTTGGGGTGTATTTTTACACATACCCATGCTGGGTGGGAGAAATAACTCTGTAAATGGACAATTGTGTGTAAAAAAATCAAAAGATTGTCATTTACAGAGGTATTTCTCCCACCCAGCATGGGTATGTGTAAAAATACACCCCAAAACACATTATAGTACTTCTACTGAGTATGGCAATACCACATGTGTGGCACTTTTTTGCACCCTAACTGCGCTAAGGGGTCCAAAGTCCAATGAGCACCTTTAGGCTTTACAGGGGTGCTTACAATTTAGCACCCCCCAAAATGTCAGGACAGTAAACACACCCCACAAATGACCCCATTTTGGAAAGTAGACACTTCAAGGTATTCAGAGAGGGGTATGGTGAGTCCGTGGCAGATTTCATTTTTTTTTTGTCGCAAGTTAGCAGAAATGGAAACTTTTTTTTTTTTTTTTTTTTTTGTCATTAAGTGTCATTTTCCGCTTACTTGTGACAAAAAATAATATCTTCTATGAACTCACTATGCCTCTCAGTGAATACTTTGGGATGTCTTCTTTCCAAAATGGGGTCATTTGGGGGGTATTTATACTATCCTGGAATTCTAGCCCCTCATGAAACATGACAGGGGGTCAGAAAAGTCATAGATGCTTGAAAATGGGAAAATTCACTTTTTGCACCATAGTTTGTAAACGCTATAACTTTTACCCAAACCAATAAATATACACTGAATGGGTTTTTTTTTTATCAAAAACATGTTTGTGCACATTTTTCGCGCTGCATGTATACAGAAATTTTACTTTATTTGAAAACTGTCAGCACAGAAAGTTAAAGAAATCATTTTTTTGCCAAAATTCATGTCTTTTTTGATGAATATAATAAAAAGTAAAAATCGCAGGAGCAATCAAATAGCACCAAAAGAAAGCTTTATTAGTGACAAGAAAAGGAGCCAAAATTCATTTAGGTGGTAGGTTGTATGAGCGAGCAATAAACCGTGAAAGCTGCAGTGGTCTGAATGGAAAAAAAGTGCCTGGTCCTTAAGGTTTAGAAAGACTGTGGTCCTCAAGTGGTTAAACCATTCCATTGTTGCCCTGGCTTTATGTTTAGGGTCGTTGTCCTGCTGGAAGGTGATCCTCCGCCCCAGTATCAAGTCTTTTGCAGACTCCAAGAGGCTTTCTTCCAAGATTGCTCTGTATTTGGCTCCATCCATCTTCCCATCAACTCTGACCAGCTTCCCTGTCCCTGCTGAAGAGATGCACCCCCCGAGCATGATGCTGCCACTACCATATTTGACAGTAGGGATGAGGTGTTCAGAGTGATGTGCAGTGTTAGTTTTCCGCCACACATAGTGTTTTGCATTTTGGTCAAAAAGTTCCATTTTGGTCTCATCTGACCAGAGCACCTTCTTCCACATGTTTGCTGCGTCCCCCACATGGCTTGTGGCAAACTGCAAACGGGACTTCTTATGCTTTTCTGTTAACAATGGCTTTCTTCTTGCCACTCTTCCATAAAGGCCAACTTTGTGCAGTGCACGACTAATAGTTGTCCTATGGACAGATTCCCCCATCTGAGCTGTAGATCTCTGCAGCTCATCCAGAGTCACCATGGGCCTCTTGACTGCATTTCTGATCAGCGCTCTCCTTGTTTGGCCTGTGAGTTTAGGTGGATGGCCTTATCTTGGTAGGTTTACAGTTGTGCCATACTCCTTCCATTTCTGAACGATGGCATGAACAGTGCCCTGTGGGATGTTCAAGGCTTTGGAAATCTTTTTGTAGCCTAAGCCTGCTTTAAATTCCTCAATAACCTTATCCCTGACCTGTCTGGTGTATTTTTTGGACTTCATGGTGTTGTTGCTCCCAACATTCTCTTAGACAACCTCTGAGGCCGTCACAGAGCAGCTGTATTTTTACTGACATTACATTACACACAGGTTCACTCTATTTAGTCATTAGCACTCATCAGGCAATGTCTATGGGCAACTGACCGCATTTAGACAATAAGGGGGCTGAATAATTACGCACACCCCACTTTGCAGTTATTTGTAAAAAATGTTTGGAATCATGTATGATTTTCATTCCACTTCTCATGTGTACACCACTTTGTATTGGTCTTTCATGTGAAATTCCAATAAAATTGATTCATGTTTGTGGCAGTAATGTGACAAAATGTGGAAAACTTCAAGGGGGCCGAATACTTTTGCAAGCCACTGTATATACACATTAAAGAAACCCCGAGGTGAGAGTGATCTGGAGACTGCCATATTTATTTCCTTTTAAACAATACAGATTATCTGGCTATCCTGCTGATCCTCTGCCTCTAATACCTTTAGCCATAGGCCCTGAACAAGCAGATTAGGTGCTCTGACTGAAGTCTGACTAAATTATATGCATGCTTATTTCAGGGTTGTGACTCAGCCACTACTGTTGGGAGATGATCAGCAGGACAGCCAGGCATCTGGTATTGTTTAAAAGGAAATAAATATGGCAGCTTACATATCATGCACACATCGGGTTCACGTTAAAGGAGTTGTCAGCCATAAAATGTTGCCCCATTAAATACTTACCCGGGGCTTCCTCCAGCACCTTGCAGCCAACATGTCCCATGCCGCATCTCCAATCTTAGCCACCGGCCCGGGGTCCCTGCCAGTGCAGAGGCCGACTTCCTCTAATGCACCTGCGCCGTTGTCAATCAAGCCCACGTTGTCAGCGGCGTACTGCGCAGGCACAGTAGTCCTGCAACTGCGCAGTACACCGCGGACAACATGGGCTTGATTGAAAGCGGCACTCTTGCAGGCATAGTAAAGACGACCTTGAGGTTGAGCCTCTGCACCAGCGGGAACCTCAGGTCGGCGGCTGCGAGCAGAGATGCCGCAAGGGACATGGCAGCTGCAAGGGGCTGGAGGAAGCCCCGGGTAAGTATATCGGGGGGCAGCATTTTATGGCTGACAACTCCTTTAAGGTGCATTAGGATGTACATGAGGTGGAAGAAGGCCCCCCAAAAATATGCAAAGGACGGGAATTATATAATAAAACTTAGCTCAGAATGGAGGTTAAGAAAAGACGGCGCGTTTCACAGGACCTGCATGCAACTACTAAAGAAACTTTACCACTGACCCGAGGAAGCGTGCAGGTCCCTAGAAACGCCTCTTTTACTGGTGTCCAATCATCTTCATTTTCTTAACCTCTGCTCTGAGGTAAGATTGTTTTATTACACAGTATATTTCCTGTCTTTTGCATAATTTTTGGGTCGCCTCCTCCAGCCTCACACAGTATCCTCCCTACTAGGGCTATCCCCTATGATATTATATCCAGCAGGCTTTTTTGTTTTTTGTTTGGACTCCGACCCACCAGATCCTGAAGAAGACATCTTACCCGCGGAGACAGAATTGTCCACATGCTTCAAATTGTGGTTACCTACTAGCAACACACTTCTGTAAGTAGTATTGTTCTTAAACCTTATCTCATTGCCTACACATACTACACTGCATTGGCCTTCGTGGTGTTCTCGGCTTCTTATTTTTCTCCCTGGTCCATGGAGTTCAACACCCGAATTTCATCCATAGGACATCCTGCACATGCAGATAAATGGGCACACCCGGATATCCCTCAGTGCAGCACCGCCCACCACCACCACCAGCCAACTGCCACAGAAACACACTGCCGAGTCACACTGCTTCCCACTCGCTACCTAATCAGAGATCGCTCCACAGCACTTATACACTGTCAGGATTATATAGGTAATAAGTAATATCAGCAAAACAATATAGTTACCGTCATAACTTACAGGAATGATGAAGGCCAGAGTCTTGCCAGACCCGGTTTTAGCTGCTCCAAGAACATCCTTCCCTTGTAACGCCAAACCAATCGTCTGCTTCTGGATCTCGGTGGGGATCCGGTACTGAGACTCCACTAGACCTATCAGAGAAACAAACCACTACTAATACAGCCAAACACACAGCATAGACTGCTTTATCTGCTCATTAAAGGGAACAGGAAGTGAAGGAATATGGACGATGCCATATTTTTATCTTTTTAAACATTGCAAATTGTCTGGCGTCCTGCTGATCCTCTGCCTCTAATACTTTAACGTGTACCAGAGCGGTAAATATAAGAAGAACCGATACTTACCCGCTGCTTCCTCCTGCAGCATAACACGCGAGTCCCACACCGTCCTCCCGCGGTCTGCTGTTCAGCCGTGATCAGCCCCGGTAACTGGCTTAGTTGGGATCAGTCTGAGCTACTGAGCATGCACAGTAGGCCAGACCGACAGGACTGAGCCAGTTACCGGGGTTGATCGCGGCTGAACGGCAGACCGCGGGAGGACGGTGTGGGACTCGCGTGGTTATGCTGCAGGAGGAAGCAGCGGGAAAGTATCGGTTCTTCTTATATTTACAGCTCTGGTACACTTTAAGACTCGGTTTCCGCGTGTGCCGGATCACAGGGCTGTGGAGTCGGAGTCGTGGAGTTGGAGTCGTGGAGTCGGGCAATTTTGGGTGCCTGGAGTCGGAGTCGGGAAAAAATGCACCGACTCCGACTCCTAATGAATTTGTAACTGTAATTAAAATAGAAAATATGATAAAATGTTCTATTTCTCAGATAATAGTCATTAAAAATAATGTATATATACAGTATATATACAGTAATAGCTGTGCTTAGTCCACAAAAATGAAATAAACCAATCAAAATTAGTTACTTGTGCTGCTTCAATAAAGCAGTCCCCGTATTTTTAAGGTCAGATATACATATCTGATTGTGAATGTATATATGATGTGTACACAGGAATCTCTTATATATATATATACTAAATAACATCTATGCTGTAAGAATAAAGCCTGATGTGTAGCCGTGTCACTAATAGAGATGGTCAACGAGATGGAAATAATTCTGCATTGATGCTGATTTATGCAAATGTATGCACTCCCTTTGCTGATGAAATCAAATAATTTGATATGTTGTTAAAATTTGGTTTGATGACTACAAATTAAAGGGGAACTGAGATGGATGAAAAGTAAAGTTTTATACATACCTGGGGCTTCCTCCAGCCCCCTTCAGGCTAATCAGTCCCTCGCTGTCCTCCACCCCCCGGATCTTCTGCTATGACTCCTGGTAATTCAACCAGTCAGCGCTGTCCGGCCGCATGCCGCTCCCACAGCCAGGAACATTTTGCACCTGCGCAATAGTGCTGCACAGGTGTAGTATGCTCCTGGCGGCGGAGTGTGTGCATGTGCACTACGCCCGACTGGTTAAAGCACCTGGATTCATAGCAGAAGATCCAGGTGGTGGAGGAGGACAACGAAGGACTGATTATCCTGAAGGCGGCTGGAGGAAGCCCCAGGTATGTATACAACTTTAATTTCATCTGTCTCAGGTTTACTTTGTTACACAGTAGTACTATACGCTACATATGCACTCCCCACAGAGCTGCAGGGAATCCACTGAGAATGCTGTGCACATTGAACACAGAGGTGTTGTCTGTTTACAATCTCCTCATTCCCCTGCAGAGTACCTGCACATCATTCTTACATGTACCCACACTTACATTGCCTAGGGCCTGATAGGTGTTCTTTGTTCCGGTTTGTACCTTTTACAAGTACTCTTACCAAGGACTAGTTTTAGTCTAAAGGGAATAAATATAGTAGTCTACATATCCTTCTCACTTGGCAGTTAAGAGACGAATTTGTAACATACTTTTAATCAACAAAATTGTAATATGCAAAATTAGAGGAGTCGGAGTCGAGGAGTCAGAGGAATCCTAAACTGAGGAGTCGGAGTCGGTGGATTTTTGGACCGACTCCACAGCCCTGCCGGATCACATGCGGCCAGTGGGAGAGGACAGTATAATGTCTGCTCCAATGGTACAGCTGTAGCCCAGGGCAGATGTGGCCCCCCATAGGCTATATGGGGGAATGCACCCCTGACAACATAAAATAGGAGGCGTTAGCACAGTCAGTTTTACAATGAGCAAAAGACAAAAAATATCCGTTCTCAGCCTGAGTGGGAACATACTATTGGTCATAGACCGTGGACAAGCATACAGATCAGATGTTTGACTGCATTTGGTGCATGCTTGTTTCAGGTGGGTGCTTCAGACACTACTGTTGCATGACAGATCACAACGCCAGGCAACTGGCATTGTTTAAAAGGAAATAAATACGGCAGCCACCATATTTCCTTCACTTCAAGTGTCCTTTAAGCTATGTACAAAAGCTCAGTGTTAGTCATTGAAAACGATTATCCATGATCATCTCAGGTGACAATCTATAGCGAGTATAGAAGTCATTTAGGTCTGCAGCCTCTCCTGCAGCACTCTACTGAGCTGGGTAATATGTGGCGAACCACCATTGCAGTTCATACTATAACTCACACCCGGAATCCTCCTGTTAGTGCTCCCCCCTTCTACATCAGGGCTATCAAACTCAAAAGAAAAAAAAGTGGGCCGAAATTGTCCACTGGGACCAAGTCATTGGCAAACCTCAATATCTACTGTCCACCTTCCTCCCTTAGAAAGTTCCCTGGAGTCTAATGGCTCCCCTCCAACCCCTATGCAATTCCCTGGTGTCTAGTGACCCCCACCCTCCCCTATAGAGTTCCCTGGTGTCTAGTGGCCCCCACCCTCCCCTATAGAGTTCCCTGGTGTCTAGTGGCCCCCACCCTCCCCTATAGAGTTCCCTGGTGTCTAGTGGCCCCCACCCTCCCCTATACAGTTCCCTTCTGTTTAGTGCTTTCACCCTACCTCCCCCATATGGCTTCCCTGGTGTTCTAGGGCTTCATCTTCATTATAGCTTCCCTGGTGGTCCAGAGAGGGCCAAACATATTGCAAAGTGGGAAAAGCACTTCAGGGCCAAATTGAATGGCTCTGAGGGCCAGATTTGCCCCATGGTCTGACGTTTGACATGTATGCTCTACATGAACAGAAAAGACCACTAATCAGAAAGGCCAGCAGCATGTCTGTGCAGGGATCCCGGTTACCTGAAACTATCATACATCAGTGTGGATGACAAACGCTTTCACTGTGTAGTTTAATTGTTATCTGAATTGGGGCATGTAATGCAGATTCTACAAAGTCGCACTCTCTCTTCCTGGAGCTCTGATCACAACAAAAATGTAACTTTTCCTACAGTTTTTCTGCAAAGAATTGGCATTTGCATTGACAGTGATTGCATAGATTGTGCTTTTTGTTATGTTGTTTTGCTGTTACAGTATTTGTAATAGTGGGAATGCTTAGATACAAAAGTACATAGCAAGGTTCCCTACAAACTAGGCCTGAACGATTTTAGGAAAAGATTGAATTGCACGATTTTTGACAGAAATTGCGATTTCGATTCTGTACACGATTTTTGCTATACAACGATGGATCAGATCGCTCCAACAATCCAGTCGCTCTCTACCTGGCAGGGGACAGTCTGCGACAACTACTATTACTGCGGTCCCCTCTCTGCCTTTCCTGTGTGTGCTGTTGGTTGGGGAGTGACAGTGATTAACACTGAAAAACGTCACCTCCCTGCTGCTGGCTGGAAAGCTTCTACTAATCACCCAACCACTGGCTTCTTCACACAACTATTACACTCATCATCTCTCCTGAGGCACTGATAGGTTACATGGGGAGTCACTGCTGTCATGTCAGACAGTACTGAGCTGTGTATAGATAGGAAGTCAGTAGTAGTAGGGAAGTCAGCTAGATATATGTAGAGGCAGGGGAATATGAATATATATATTCCCCTAACTATACATAATATATCTAGCTGCCTTCCTATCTATACACAGCTCAGTACTGTCTGACATGACAGCAGTGACTCCCCATGTAACCTATCAGTGCTCAGGAGAGCTGTTTGTTATGTTTACACACGCAACTGAGGGAGCAGAGCAATGTACCAGCAGCAGAGAAAACCGCAGCTCTGACGATCTCAAGATCGTCTTCCCTTGATCACGATTTTCGGTTTAAAACCGAAAATCGTTCAGCCCTACTACAAACTAGCAATCATTCAGAATTCGAAATAACCTAAAGCCAGTAAAGCTTGCATAAAATAATATAAACATAGTATAAAACATAAGTTATGCTCACCTCGTAGAGTCTTTTTGGACACGGGGAAGTCTGAGAATCGAGCAATTTCAGCAGTGTTTATCTGAAAGGAAAAAGGGTACACAATGAACTATAAAACAAATATAAAAAAATATGTAAACTATTACCGGTAAGTGATTATGAAAAAAAGTCTAAGCCATTTTAGCACATGCACATCTTCTAAAGTGTTGTTTTAAAATATAGTTTAAAGAGGAACTCCAGTGAAAATAATGTAATAAAAAAGTGCTTCATTTTTACAATAATTATGTATAAATGATTTAGTCAGTGTTTGCCCATTGTAAAATCTTTCCTCTCCTGATTTACATTCTGACATTTATCACATGGTGACATTTTTACTGTTGGCAGGTTATGTAGCTGCTGCTAGCTGTTTTGGCAGTTGGAGACAGCTGTAAACAGCTATTTTCCACAATGTAACAAGGTTCACAGACAGGAAACTGGCAACAGTACCTTGGTCCTCAGAGCTTCTTGTGGGAGGGGTTTCACCACAATATTATCAGCCATACAGCGCCCCCTGATGGTCTGTTTGTGAAAAGCAATAGATTTTTCATGTAAAAGGGGGTATCAGCTACTGATTGGGATAAAGTTCAATTCTTGGTTGGAGTTTCTCTTTAACCACTTTACCCCCGCGCGTACGTATTTCTCCGCCCCTTTTTCCATCCTTTAAAAACCAGGGACGGAGAAACACGTACTTTCCGCGTTCCCGACGCTGCCCGCGCTCCCGCTCGTAAACACGCCGCCCGCCGCTAGTAAACACGCCGCCGCCCGCTCGCCCAGAGATCAATGAACGGGAAAATCCATTCCCGTTCGTTGATCTAAGCCCCGCAATGATCAGCTGCTCTCCTATGGGCAGCGCGATCATTGTGAGAAAAAAACTCACGTGTCCAGCCTCCTTCTACTTCCTCCAAGCTTCCGGAAGGAAGCTTGGAGGTCGCATTAAAACAAAAAGTTTCTGTGGCCATCTTGTGGCCAAATAGTAAACTACACCCTACACATTTTTCACATACAAATAAATGACTTTTACACATAAAATTAACTCATTACCTCCCACACTCCCTATTTTTTTTTTTTTTTGTAATTAAAAAAAAATTAAAAAATTTACAATTAAAAAAAATACATAAATAGTTACCTTAGGGACTGAACTTTTTAAATATTTATGTCAAGAGGGTATAACACTGTTACTTTATAAACTATGGGCTTGTAATTAGGGGTGGACGCAAAACTGAAAAAAATGCACCTTTATTTCCAAATAAAATATTGGCGCCAAACATTGTGATAGGGACATAATTTAAATGGTTTTATAACCGGGACAAAAGGGCAAATACGTTTCATGGGTTTTAATTACAGTAGCATGCATTATTTAAAAACTATAATGGCCGAAAACTGAAAAATAATTATTTTTTTCCCCACATTTTTCCTATTTTCCCATTAAAACACATTTAGAAAAAAATAATTCTTGGCATAATGTCCCACCTAAAGAAAGCCTAATTGGTGGCGGAAAAAACAAGATATAGTTCATTTCATTGCGATAAGTAATGATAAAGTTATAGATGAATGAATGGAAGGAGCGCTGAAAGGTGAAAATTGCTCTGGTGGTCAGGGGGTAAAACCCCTCAGTGGTGAAGTGGTTAAAGGGAACCTTAACTGAACGGGGGGTATAGAGTTTTACTTACCTGGGGCTATTGCCAGCCCCCTGCAGCAGTCCTGTGCCCTCGGCGCCGCTCTGGAATCCTCTGGTCCCCCGCTGTCACTTAGTTTCGTTTTTGACGACTCACCAGTCGCCGGCCGCTATGCGTATTATTGGACGCATTCACCAATGCAATTAGCGCTATTGCGGACCGCAACGCTTACAAAAATACGCGTTGCCGCATTCCGCACGCGTAGATATGCGGCAACGCGTACTTTTGTACGCGTTGCGGTCCGCAATAGCGCTAATTGCATTGGTGAATGCGTCCAATAATACGCATGGCGGCCGGCGACTGGTGAGTCGTCAAAAATGAAACTAAGTGACAGTGGGGGACCAGAGGATTCCAGAGCGGCGCCGAGGGCACAGGACTGCTGCAGGGGGCTGGTAATAGCCCCAGGTAAGTAAAACTCTATACCCCCCGTTCAGTTAAGGTTCCCTTTAAGTGTAGTTTGCTCTAGATAGAACCTAGACATGGCAAGCGTATGGGGACTAACACATGGTAAATCACACTCCAGAGGCTACTTTTAATGGGGACTAGACAATACTTGAAAAAAAATATTTATATATCTTATAATCAAACCTGCATAAGTACTTATAGTTAATTAAAAGCATCAAGCAACGTTTAAAAAACCTTCATACATAATTGGGGGCTAACAAACATATACGTATCAATGGACGCTTGAGATGTTTTTATCCACGGAAGGTAGTTACTTGGAAAACAGTAAAGAGGTACATGCTATAATTCTGGCTAAACTAATGCTGGGAACACACGTTACATTTTTCACCCGATTTCCCGTGCAATCGATAGTACGAATTGAATCGCAACCATTTTTTCAGCACACTTTATGGGCAGAATCGAGTGTGTTCTTGATCGAAATAGTATTGGACAAGTTGAAAATAAACGGTTGAAATGACTACTATCTTATGTGTTGGTGCGATCGATGAAGCGGCTCGATTATGCGTATGATGTAGAGGCGTTCAGGGGGCCGTATCAGAGTGCAGTGTCATCAATAGTGAGTGTAATTAGTCGAGAACATAGTAAAAACGGAACAGAAAACGTACATGTGTGTAGCAGGCAGACGATAAAATTACTGTTGATTTTTGGTTGAGATTCGATTCGTACTATCGATCGCACGGGAAATCGGGTGAAAAATGTAACGTGTGTTCCCAGCATACACCTCCCTTGTAGAAACAACTGATAAGTAATGTTTTTTTCCTAACATCTCAGCTGACCTATAGAGACTGCAGAGATAAGTAATTACTTCCGTACACAGTGGATGAGAATCGAATGATTTCTCCTAATGCCTCGTACATATCACCACCACAACATATTATTTATCTCATAGGACCCAAACTTAAGACGGCCAATAATGACCATCTCAGCTGACACTCAGGCGACTGTACAGCCCCGACGGGCGACATTTGTCAAAGGTGTGTACTTAAACCACCAGAGCTGACAATCAGGCGAGTGTACAGCAGCCGGCGAACCCCAAACCACCAGGCGGATGTACTCAACCCCCGCAATGGTGATACCCCACCGATCCCAATTTTTTTGCACCGCTGCCCCGCCTGCACACGCCGCTTGTCTCCCCACATAGCTACACAGCGTGTGTGTGTGTGTGTGTGTGTGTGTGTGTGGCCCGTCCAGCGATGTCACCCAAGGGGATCAGGTTACGATCCCCGATGGGTGACATCCATCAAAGGTGTGTACTCAAAGCACCAGAGCTGCAGCCACTATCTATAGCAGTGATGGCTAACCTTGGCACTCCAGCTGTGACAAAACTACAAATTTCATCATGCCTCTGCTTCCCCGAGCTATGCTTTGAGCTGTCATAGTACTGCAATGCCTCATGGGACTTGTAGTTCCCCCACAGCTGGAGTGCCAAGGTTAGCCATCACTGCTCTATAGGCAGTAATGACCACCCAAGAAGCACCTTTACCCATCACACATAATTAGTAGGGATGCAGTGTTCTCCCCAGGACCTATTAAGTGGGCGGGCCGCCCGGCTGTTTTGAAACCCCGCCCGGGTGCTCCAAGGCCCGCCTGCATCACATGCTTATGTGCGCTGCCGTCTGCTCGCATAGAGCGGGTCTCCCTCTGAATTGCAATCCCTAGTTCCGGCTGCGCTGCCCTCCTGGCGCCTGTAGAGTTGTCATATCTTAAGAGCAGCGGCAGCCTCCTTGAAGTAGTAGCGCTTGTCCACAGCACCCTGTCCTGCTGCTCTGCTGGAACGTTGTGACCCACTTCCTCAGCCCGCTGATGCCTGGCTTCTGATTGCAGTACGGCTTTACGCTGAGTATCTTCACAGCCATGATCGGCTGCGAGGAGTATACACGTGCTGCAGGCAGCCCAGGGGAGCCACTGGCCAGGCCACTGTACGGACGGGAGGGTGGGTGAGAGTACTGGAGGGGACCGGAGGATGTGCTCCCTAGTTCCGGCTGCGCTGCATCATATAGCGCATTACTGCACATCACTTCTCTCCCATATCCCTGCGGCAGCGATCTGAAGATCGGACAGAACTCTACAGGCAGGAAGCGCAACCGGAACTAGGGAGCACATCCTCCGGTCCCCTTCAGTACACCCACCCACCCTCCCGTCCGTACAGTGGCCTGGCCAGTGGCTCCCCTGGGCTGCCTGCAGCACGTGTATACTCCTCGCAGCCGATCATGGCTGTGAAGATACTCAGCGTGAAGCCGTACTGCGATCAGAAGCCGGGCATCAGCGGGCTGAGGAAGTGGGTCACAACGTTCCAGCAAAGCGGCAGGACAGGTTGCTGTGGACAAGCGCTACTTCAAGGAGGCCATTCAGCTCATCCTCGCGGCTGCCAATGGGGTGAGCAGGGGGAGGGGGTGACATTGGGAAATGTTAAGGCATAGCTCCCACCTGTTCCTCTTTGGGAGCCCTGTCCCCCCTGTCCCTCTCTCCTCATTTGTCCCTCTTTCTATGTAAATATATCTATCTATCTATCTATCTCGACTAAAAATGTGTTTGACTGTAAATTTTATTCCCATCCTTTAAATTGATAATGTTAAAATGGTAAAATGTTACTATGAAACATGAGGAACATGAAGGAAAATGAACCAGGATAAAAAGGACAAGGGTGGTTTGAATTATAAAACAACGTATTTTTCTTATGAAATCTTTATGGTATGCATGAATAGGGTTGTGATGGGGGTGTGGCAGGGGCATGGCTTAAGTGTCCCTCTTCCTCATCTCAAAAAGTTGGGAGGTATGGTTAAGGGGAGGAAGCGGTGTTAAAGTGCAAGCATACTGGATCAGGGCAGAGGGGTGCCCTATACTGCAGGGTGTAATAATCATAGAATGGTTGTGTATTTATAAATAGAATGGTTGTAGTAATGCTGCAATGTATGTGCTGTAATGTAGGGTGATGGGATGTGATCACTAATAAGCTGTAGGTCGGTGCAATCATGTGGAGTGTGGCGGGTGATGTAAGGGAGCATACTGAAGTGCAGTAATATGTGGAATGTGTGATAGTGGTACAGTATTGCATGAAATGTGTCTGAGAGTGCAATAACCTATGTTATAAGGTAAGAGTATTGTTTGAGTTGTCTATTGGGAGATAGGTGGAGCTGCAGTAAAGTATTAGGTGAGAGTAATGGGGGTGGAGGGACGCATGGTGATAGGGAGTGCAGTAATGCATGGGACGTGATAGGGGGTGCAGGGATGAATGGGATGTGATAGGGGTGCAGGGATGAATGGGATGTGATAGGGGGTGCAGGGATGAATGTGATGTGATAGGGGGTGCAGGAATGCATGGGCCATAATAGGGGTTGCAGAGGACGTGATAGGAGGTACAGGGATGTCCTATGCTGTAAGCAGAGTTGCCGGCCCTCCTTTCCCCTGTTTGCAACCCACCCGGCTACTTTTTCATGCCACCCGGCTGGAAAAAAATTCTGGGGAGAACACTGGGGATGATCAATGAGATGCAAATTTTTTCCAAAATTATGCAAATGAATGCAGTTTGAAAACGGACCAATCAATTTAAACCCAGGTTTAAATTGATTGGTCAATTTTCAAGCTGCATATATTTGCATACTAATTTGCATAAATTTGCATAAACGCGGAAAAATTTGCATACCTGTGATCATCCCTAATAATTAGCTACAGAAATCTGGTGGAGTACAACTTTTTTTTTTTTTATAGTAGTCTGCCGTCATCTTTAACCATTTACAGGTATATGTAAGTGACAAGTCTCCTGAAGCCATATGATGAAACATCCCTAGATCACATCCCGCAGTACATGAACATAGCATCAGATGATTACATGTGGTCTAAGCAGTTAGCCCTTCTGTCACTGATTGGGCTGTGTAATTATACATATATCTTCAAATTATTATGACTTATAACTTACATTTCTGTCTACTATACTGGAAAGATCTCCCCCCCTTCATGAAGTCACATATGAGCATGGCCATGCTCAATCATAACATGTCACACTTTTCTGGGTGCTGTGTAACACCACCACATGTCAAACGCTGACATGCATGCGGTTACAATCGCTGCCATTCGGCTGCATATAATTGCATCCTTGTGACTGGCTCCCGAGAGACTGAATTGTCTGACAATCGCACAATTCAGCCTCCCATGTAAAAGAGACCAATAAAAGCAAAAATTTCAACAGTGGACTTTAGAACTTGCAGCAGGAGTTAGCCTACAACTGAACAGGAAAAAAGGATTCCAGAGTGTGCACACTATTCATAGCAGCAATTTGCTTAGTGGGTAGCCAGGCGCCTGATATAATAACATTTTCTTTCCCTGTATTGACCCTAATTTCAGCTTTGCGGCTGGAGTTATTAATGTTGGGAAATTTGGGGCTCCTTAGAGGTTTAAGTCATAGTAAAATACTGGTACAGTTCACAGGGCTATGGATTCAGTACAAAAATCATCTGACTCAGTTTATGAAACCACCGATTCCAGGTACCCAAAATTGCCCCGACTTTGTCTCCTTAGTCTAATAAATACACTGGCTGTGGAATTTGGTACAAAAATCATCTGACTTCAACTTCTCAAATATGAAAGCACCAACTCCAGGAACCCAAAAATTGCTCTGACTCCACATCCCTGAGAATAATGGTAATTTTACCGATATTCTACTAGCAGCAGTATCCGGACCCATTTTTTCAAGATGCCTTGTTTACATGTACACACTACAACCGCAGCAGCATTATTCTCAGAGCCAGATTATCAACACTGCACACCTAGGCAGTTGCCTAGGGCCTGGACAGATTCTAGGGGCCTGGTGGATGCTGGCCCCTACCAAATTTTACTAAAAAAAATGTCTGATCACCATTTTTTTTTAGTAGGATTTGGTAGGGGCAAGCATCCACCAGGCCCCTAGAATCTTTACAGGCCCTGGGCAACTGCCTAGCATGAGTGTCCGCAGAACATTTTCCGGGGGGGGGCAAAAAGGTAGGGAAGAAGCGGTGCGGCGCACTAAGCGCGCCAAGGATTCCGGGGAGGCAGTGCACGTGCCGAAAAACATAGAGGTTACGTTGTGCGGCGCGCCCAACAATGGGTGTGGCCATGGACCAAAAATGGGTGTGGCCACGGGTAAAGACAAATTTACATGAATTTAGCAATTTGGGACATTAGATTAGGACAGTGGTGGCGAACCTTTTGGAGGCCGAGTGCCCAAGCTGCAACCCAAAAGTCACTTATCTATTGCAAAGTGGCAACAGCAATTTGAAAATAAACTGTGAAGATAAACAATAATTTCATCCATCCTAACCTGAAAAATGTATTCTTTTTTAGTACCTCCCAGTATTATTTTCGGTTTTAAAAATCTAAAAAAGTAGGTTTAATGCTATTGTCTCATGATGATGATTCAGCTTTTCCCATAGTCTCGCAGTTAGCAATCATGTGACCCCCAACAAGACAAATTAAGCAATCATGAGGCCCCCAACAAGACAAATTCAGCAATCTTGAGGCCCCCAACAAATCATGAGGCCCCCACCAACACAAATTCAGCAGTCATGAGGCACATAAATAGACAGCATTTCACATAAATAGGCAGAATGCCCCCTTAATATGGTAGACACCTCTCACCTGGCTTCTCAATTCTCCTCTGCTGGCTGCTGTGCCTGGCAATACTGTTTCCTGTCAAACTCCCTGGCAGCATACTACGGGGTTAGTCCCGCCCCCTAACCCCATCAGGACTCGTTACTATAAATTCTTAGCTCTGCCCCTTCCATCCTGCTTTTTTTTTCCGCCCTACCCTCAGGACTGTTACGCTTGGATTAGCCTATTTTTTTTTGCTCTTTTCTTTTTCTTTTTTTGTCTTTTTGAATGGCATAGACATTTTTTGTTTTACCCTTACCTGGCTGTTTTCCTGGCAGCCTCCACGCACTGCCTCCTGCGTGATGCCCCGCTTAGAGCCTCTAAAGGAGAGCCAGACGGGATGTGCCCCTCTTTCTGCTGGTCTTTCTGGGGCGTGGAGCTGGCGCAAGTACGCTGCAATGCGGCGGAATACTGGATGGGGCATCGGGTAGATGGTGTGCGCTCCGGAGTGAAACGCGGAAACGCCGATAGGCTACAGCGCTGAGGAGGCTGGGTGACGTAGTCCGGATCAGCATCTCCACCGCTTCCGCCTGGCGTAGAGGACGCACCGAGCATGCGCACCTGGGAGGGCGTACCTCCCGGAAGCTACTTCAGCGTGCGGCTCGATGCTGGCGTTGCTGGCGGCTGGAAAGGACGCAAGACGCGGGTGCGGTGAGTCTATTAAGACTATTCCTGTAATACAGAGATTTATACACTGCGGATAGATTGTTTAAAGGCATCAATAGCGGCTCTTATGTTGTGTATTGCAGGGCAGGCGTACTAGCACAGGTGCAGCCCCATGAACAGCCATCCAGCCTGAGTATAAGACAAGGTCTTTTGCCTCAGGTGAGATTGAAAGGATTATTGGATTACGGTATATGCTGTATCTTGCCCATGTTACACCATCACATCTATATTCTCTGCTGTTGTGTCTTGTAACAGAATTGCAGTGGGATATGGAGAGGTCCGATGCCCCTATAAATGACCAGCAACCTAACGATGGGTAAGGGTCCGATTCGAAAAAAAAAAAAAAAAAGTTTTGTTTTTTCCCTTGGAGGCAGGGATAAGTTCAAATACTGAACAAATCCCCTTTTCTTTTTTCATTTTCTTCTGTGTGCATTAGCCTGTCACAGCCAGAAGAGAGAGCTTCCAGTAGCCGAAAAGCATCCTCCAAGTCTTCTAAA
Organism: Hyperolius riggenbachi; assembly: GCF_040937935.1. Taxonomy (NCBI): domain Eukaryota; kingdom Metazoa; phylum Chordata; class Amphibia; order Anura; family Hyperoliidae; genus Hyperolius; species Hyperolius riggenbachi. The sequence continues at coordinate 74,928,205 of NC_090647.1, forward strand.
TCTTCTCAAAGACCAGAGCATAGGGGAGAGAATAGTAGCAGACCCCACAACAGACCAAGAGAATGTTGGGCATGTGGTGACGCAACTATCCCGGGAAAGCTAGTCTGTGCAAACTGTTTTTACACAATACCCACAGAGGAGGAGGATTATCAAGATTTACGTACACTAATACGTGAAATAGTGCAGCAATCTTTAAAGGAACACTTACCAGGCACTAGTGCAGCGCTCGACTTAAGAGATATGGAAGAAACCACTTCCATGGACCTTACAGAACCAGAAGACGGAGTAGCAGTCGGATTTGATTTCGCTCTTGTTCCTCCCTTCATAAAATCAGTTAGAGAGGCAATCGAATGGGAGGAACCAGAGGAACCCCCAAGTAAAAAACGTTATTTTCCACATCTCAAGAAAAAACCCTTAGGATTTCCAATAATGGATGAGGTGAACGAGTTGGTTTTAGACGAATGGTCCAAGATTGACAAAAAGGCCCCTTTAGCCAATCGACTGTCGAAGTTGTATCCGGTAGAAGGCAACCTAATTTCCCAGCTGGAAACGCCGCCCACAGTCGATGCAGCTGTTATGCGGCTAGCAAAGCATGTGACTCTCCCATTGGAAGATTCAATCTCTTTTAGAGACGCTTTGGACAGACGAATGTATTCTGAATTGAGAAGGGCACATATCAACATAGGGGCAGTCTGTAAACCAGCGATTGCCCTAACATCAGTATCGTGTGCCATTCGAGCCTGGGCAGATAACCTTGAGGGAGCAATCCAGGCGGACGTAGACCGAAAAACCCTCCTGTCGTCCTTAGATGAGTTCCGTTTAGCCTCAGACTTTGTTGACGAGGCAGCGTTTGACATTATTCGCTGTGCTTCCCGAGGTATCCAAAATACGGTCACTATTAAACGCGCATTGTGGTTAAGGCCTTGGAATGCTGACCCTAATTCTAAGGCGGCCTGGTGTAAGATTCCGTTCGACGGGCCCAACTTGTTTGGGGCTAAAATGGACACAGCAATATCAAGGGTGACAGGAGGTAGGTCTGGGTTGCTCCCCCAAGACAGGAAACAGAGAAGAACGCGTCCTGGAGAAAAGAGACAGTTTCAGTTCAGATCCAGAGACTATAAAGCATCAAGAAGGCAATCAGCTCTTTCGTAGACCATGGCAGTCCGCACAATCAACATTATCAAAGTTCAACAAACAGCGCAAGGAGGGCGGTGCAGCTCAGAGCGCAAACTCTTTCTGAGAACAAGCCCACCCAGTTGGAGCCAGTAGGTGGAAGACTCCAGAACTATTATCATCTCTGGGCGGAGAAAATAAAGGACCCATGGGTAATAGAAAGACATTAAAAAGAGGTCATACATGGAGGTTCAGTTCACAGCCACCTCGGCATCATTACGTCAAAACAGAAATCCCGAAGTCACAAGAGAAAAAGGACATTCTTATCCAGTATATCGATGAGTTGATTCTGAAGAAGGCTATAGTAAGGGTGAGACCGGAAGAGAAATACAGGGGCCTATATTCACCCCTTTTTTTTGTAACATTCCATCCATACAGTTAGGGGACTGGTTAATATCAATAGATTTCTCCGATGCGTATCTTCACATCCCTATTCACAGCAGATTCCAGGAATATCTTCGCTTTTCAGTGGGAGAAGATCATTTCCAGTTCAGAGTGCTGCCGTTCAGCATTTGTACGGCTCCCAGAACTTTTTCAAAGGTCCTAGTAACAGTGATAGCATTACTGAGACAGCAAGGACTTCGAGCACATCATTATTTAGACGATATATTGCTTATCGCAAACTCCAAAGAAAGAATGTTAACTCACAGGAAGATCTTACTAGACACCCTGGAGTACTTCGGGTGGTTAGTAAATTGGAAGAAAAGCAAGTTGATTCCATCTCAAAATTGGATTTTTCTGGGAGCAGAGCTGGATACGGTACAAAATGCAGTCAGACTTCCTCAGGAGAAGATTCAAACAATTCTGCGAAGAGTGGAAACAACCATGAGCATGGACGTGCTCTCGGCCAGACAGTGCCTGGCAGTTCTGGGGACACTAACAGCAGCAATTCCTATGGTGAAATGGGCGAAGTGGAACGTAAGGCGATTCCAGATACCTTTCTTGGAGCAGTGGCAGGGAGTGAATTATTTTCAGACGATTCAGATGCTTCCTGCAATGAGGGAACAGTTGAAATGGTGGATGAACGAAACCAACCTACGCAACCATCACAATATCACACCACCCCAGGCAAGAGTGATAACCATGGATGCCAGTCAGTGGGGATGGGGAGCACACATGGACAACAGAGTGGCACAGGGAGAATGGACCACACATACGCAAGAAATTTCGGCAAACAAAATAGAATTAAGAGCGGCATTCAAGGCCTTGGTCTTCTTTCACAGGGAAATCAAGGGAGCAAATGTAATATTGAGGATGGACAATACGACGGCAGTCGCGTACAACCAAAACCAGGGAGGAACGCACAGCAAGACTCTAATGCAGGAGGTAGCTCCCATAATGAATTACGCACAACACAACCTAGCGTTGCTACAGGCAATTCACATCCCGGGAGTGCAGAATCACCTGGCAGACGATCTGAGCCGCAAGCGGATAAACCACAAGGAGTGGGCACTGAGTCAGGAGACATTTCTACAGATATGCGACAAATGGGGGTCCCCCACGATGGACCTAATGGCGACCGCACTCAACACAAAGTGCCATCTATTTTTCTCCAGGCACAAGTGCCCTCAAGCAGCTGGATGGGATGCACTGACAGTACCATGGACCTGCAGATTGAATTATGTGTTCCCACCGATCCCGCTGATCCATCGTTTGCTAAAGAGAATCCAGAAGGAGCAAGTAATAGTTCTGGCAGTAATACCATACTGGCCGCGCAGGCCCTGGTTTCCGCTCCTGCGAACCCTAGCAACCGCTCCTCCCATGAAATTACCATGCACGAAAGACATGTTACACCAAGGAGAATTCCTACACCCATGCCCGAGGATTCTCAATTTAATGGCATGGAGGCTGAAAGGGGGAAATTAGTCTCCTTGGGTTGCTCTACAGCAGTTATAGAGACACTACTGAAATCAAGAAGAGGTTCTACAAATGTGACATATCACAGGACTTGGAGAAGGTTCCTCGAGTTCTTAGGGGAAAGTCAACTTAATTTAGCCTCGTTACAGGTGAACAACATATTGGAATTCTTACAAAAGGGTTTAGAGTTGGGCCTAGCTTTAAGAACGATTAAGGTACAAATATCGGCAATATCAGCTTTAACATCAACAAAATGGGCCATGCACCCCTTAGTGGTACAGTTTGTACAGGCAGTTGCAAAGATTAGACCGCCAATTAAAAACTGGTATCCACAATGGGATTTACCGGTGGTTTTACAAGGACTATCTGGCCAACCGTTCGAACCATCCGCGGAATGTGACTTGCAGAACCTAACGCTAAAGACTGTATTCCTCACCGCCATAACGTCAGCAAGGAGAGTATCGGAATTGCAGGCTCTAAGCTGCGAGGCACCTTTTACCGAATTCTTCCCTGATAGGGTAACCCTGAGGCCTATGCATGAATTTCTCCCCAAGTTGACAACCTCCTTTCATGTAAATCAGGAGTGGAATCTTCCTCAATTCCTAAACCCAGACAGTGACAAACCTGAAGCTCTTAATATTCCAGAGAGTCTAGGATTATATATACGAAAAACCTCAGAGATTCGCAAAACAAAGAGACTATTTGTCATCCCAGGCGGCTATAGAAGAGGTCAAGCGGCAAGTGTAAGAACAATTTCCAATTGGCTGGTGAAGGCGATCAAGGTTGCATACAGAGTTATGGGCAGGACTCCACCGGAAGAGTTTACAGCGCATTCGACGAGATCAATTGCTTCCTCATGGGCGGCCTTCGCTAAAGTTTCTCCGGAGATAATCTGCCGCGCAGCGAACTGGTCCTCAACAAATACGTTTATAAGGCACTACAAGGTCGATTCAGGAGTGCTATCTACGGCTCAATTTGGAAGAGAAGTGTTATCTTCCATAGCAAGCTTAAACAGTAGATTGTTTAGTCTGCACTAGATAAAATTGTAAATAAATATGTTCTGCATCAAAGCTATTGTCCCTCCCTTCTGCTATTCTCTGAGCTAGTCAAGTCCCCGTAGTATGCTGCCAGGGAGTTGGACAGGAAAACGGAAAATTGTCTACTTACCTGCAGGTAATTTTCCTTTCCTGTTTAACTCCATGGCAGCATACGGAGGACCCACCCAGATTAAATAACAGTAAATAGATGGACTAGTAAAAAAAAAAAAAGCAGGATGGAAGGGGCAGAGCTAAGAATTTATAGTAACGAGTCCTGATGGGGTTAGGGGGCGGGACTAACCCCGTAGTATGCTGCCATGGAGTTAAACAGGAAAGGAAAATTACCTGCAGGTAAGTATACAATTTTCCGTTTTTTGGCTGGATTAAGGATGATGTGTGGGCTGAAAGGCCTTGCGGTGATGCTGTGGCCGGGCTGGCTGGCAGTGATGCTGTGGCTGGGTTGGCTGGCAGTGATGCTGTGACCTGGCTGACGGTGATACTGGGCTGTGCTTGACTAGTTGAAGTAAATGCCGGCCTTACTGGTGGTGATGCTGTGGCCTTTTTGACAGTGATTCTGGGCTGGTGCTGGTGGTGATGCTGGGCTGGCTGGCCTGGATAGTTTAGGTAGCGCCAGGAGCCCCCCAGGTTAGGAGGCGCCAGGAGCCCCCCAGGTTAGGAGGCGACAGGCGTCCCCCAGGTTAGGAGGCGACAGGCGTCCCCCAGGTTAGGAGGCGACAGGCGTCCCCCAGGTTAGGAGGCGACAGGCGTCCCCCAGGTTAGGAGGCGACAGGCGTCCCCCAGGTTAGGAGGCGACAGGCGTCCCCCAGGTTAGGAGGCGACAGGCGTCCCCCAGGTTAGGAGGCGACAGGCGTCCCCCAGGTTAGGAGGCGACAGGCGTCCCCCAGGTTAGGAGGCGACAGGCGTCCCCCAGGTTAGGAGGCGACAGGCGTCCCCCAGGTTAGGAGGCGACAGGCGTCCCCCAGGTTAGGAGGCGACAGGCGTCCCCCAGGTTAGGAGGCGACAGGCGTCCCCCAGGTTAGGAGGCGACAGGCGTCCCCCAGGTTAGGAGGCGACAGGCGTCCCCCAGGTTAGGAGGCGACAGGCGTCCCCCAGGTTAGGAGGCGACAGGCGTCCCCCAGGTTAGGAGGCGACAGGCGTCCCCCAGGTTAGGAGGCGACAGGCGTCCCCCAGGTTAGGAGGCGACAGGCGTCCCCCAGGTTAGGAGGCGACAGGCGTCCCCCAGGTTAGGAGGCGACAGGCGTCCCCCAGGTTAGGAGGCGACAGGCGTCCCCCAGGTTAGGAAGCGACAGGCGTCCCCCAGGTTAGGAAGCGACAGGCGTCCCCCAGGTTAGGAAGTGACAGGCGTCCCCCAGGTTAGGAAGTGACAGGCGTCCCCCATTTAGGTAGTGAGTGACAGAGACCCCCATTTAGGTAGTGTGTCAGGGACCCCCATTTAGGTAGTGTGTCAGGGACCCCCATTTAGGTAGTGAGTGACAGGGACCCCCATTTAGGTAGTGAGTGAAAGGGACCCCCATTTAGTGAGTGTCAGGGACCCCCATTTAGGTAGTGAGTGACAGGGACCCCCATTTAGTGAGTGTCAGGGACCCCCATTTAGGTAGTGAGTGACAGGGACCCCCAATGGTAGTGAGTGACAGGGACCCCCAATGGTAGTGAGTGACAGGGACCCCCAATGGTAGTGAGTGACAGGGACCCCCAATGGTAGTGAGTGACAGGGACCCCCAATGGTAGTGAGTGACAGGGACCCCCAATGGTAGTGAGTGACAGGGACCCATAATGGTAGTGCGTGAAAGGGACCCCCAATGGTAGTGACAGGGAAATGGTAGTGAGTGACAGGGACCCCCAATGGTAATGAGTGACAGGGACCCCCAATGGTAGTGAGTGACAGGGACCCCCATTTAGATAGTGACAGGGACCCCCATTTAGATAGTGACAGGGACCCCCATTTAGATAGTGACAGGGGCCCCCAATTATATAGTGAGTGACAGGGACCCCCAATGGTAGTGAGTGACAGGGATCCCGATTTAGATAGTGAGTGACAGGGACCCCCAATGGTAGTGAGTGACAGGGACCCCCAATGGTAGTGAGTGACAGGGACCCCCAATGGTAGTGAGTGACAGGGACCCCCATTTAGATAGTGACAGGGACCCCCAATGGTAGTGAGTGACAGGGACCTTCATTTAGATAGTGAGTGTCAGGGTCCCCCAATGGTAGTGAGTGACAGGGACCCCATTTAAATAGTGAAAGGGGCCCCCAATGGTAGTGAGTGACAGGAGCCCCCCTATAGCCACCGCCGCTGCACCCACCTTTCAGACAGCAGCGTGTCAGACCTCGATCAGCGGGCGACCCGACCAATAAGAGCGGGCGTACGGACGCACCACGCTCTATATGCGGAAGTGATGTCACTTCTAGCGCCCGCACTATTGGTCGCCGCGTGATCGAGGTCTGACGCGCGGCTAGAGGAGGGGGGGGCAGCGGTCGGCCAGGGGGGGGGCAGGCGACCGCTTTTGCCATATGTGCGGACGCCCATGCTGCCTAGGTGTGCGTTGTTGATAATCTGACTTTGAGAATAATAAATCTAAATTCATGTCTGTTCTGAAAAGTGTCTAACTCAGTGGATCCCTGAATTGGAGTCAGACACCTCTACTCCAGATTTTCACCTGAAACAACCATTTTGTGTGAAGAAGTTTTGTGTTTACATGGCTTCAGGACAAGCACTAACTCTGAAATGCTGACTAGTGCTGCTAGCTCCAGCTCTTTGGTGATGTGACTATAGATCTCACATTGCACAGATCTCCTCATACACGGCTCCCCGCATTACCTGGCTGTAGCGTTGCTGCAGGCGGCTGATGCTCTCCCTCTCTACCTGCCACTCGGGCTTCTTGTTCTGCTTCCTCACGATCTTACACTTCTCCTTCTTCTTGTTGTACTTCTTCTTCCACCGCTCGAAGTTTTTCACCGGGTCATTCCTGTTATTGATCAGAGGCTTCTTCTTCTCCTGCTGGCCGCTTGGCTCCCCCATGGTAATCCGTATACACACTGACTATTCCCACACACTACACAGTACACACTGAGTTCCCACAGCTTCCGGGAGACACACATGCACGTGGGTGAGGCGCTGGCTGATGACGTAATCAGCACCAACTTTACTGACAGTGAGCACACAGACAAAACCAGAGGCAAGGAGGTGGTGCTGAGCTGCCATCGGTGGTCTACAGTGCATTAGTGCAATTAATGTTTTCTCCAGAGTGTTCTAGGGCAGGGTGTTCACGCTTTGTCATTCAATTGCCCTTTCAACTACCAGCAAGCAAGAAAATAATCAGAATAATTTTGTTACTACTTTTTCAAAATGCTAAAAAGTTAAAGTGAAGATTAATAATTATCTCCCAGAAGTAAACTCAGGAGAAAAAGTTGAAGGAGTACTGTAACCTGTGAAAAAAGGTCCCCACTGCGGCTCACTTCTGTTTTTTGCGACTTAAATCGCTTAGGCTACTTTCACAGTGGGACGTTGCGTTTTGATGCGACGTTAAAGTTGCAACAAAAACTAACAATGCAACGTCCCAAAAATGTCACAACGCAACTCTATGCCCTGCTATCGTCACATACAGTAGTATGCTTCCAGGTCATTACTGAGCATGTGCAAACAGTCCAATGTAGCTAGTAACGTGTATAACGCACTGCATGCAGCACTTTCTAACAACGCTACACGTTGCACACAAACGCAACCTGTGCACTGTGAATGTCGCACAGACTTAGTATTGCTGTGCGTTTGTCCACGTTAAAACATTTTCTAACGTGCGACTTTAACGTCGCACTGTGAAAGAGGCCTTAAGGACCGTGATGTTAAACCCCCCTACTGACCAGGCCATTTTTTACAAAACGGGCCACTGCAGCTTTAAGGCCTCACTGCAGGGCTGTACAACTCAGCACACAAGTGATCCCCCCACCCTTTTTCTGCCCACCAACAGAGCTTTATGTTGGTGGGCAATGATCTCTCCCAGGATGTTTATTTATTTTATTTTTGTATAAATATTGTATCTTTTTTTAAATTATTTTTTGTAATCCCTCCTCTTTTCCCCCGCCAACCAATTAGCGCGTTCGGCTGTCATAGGCTTCATCGCTGTAGTGCCTCCCTGGTGCCGTAGGATCGCAGCGCTGTACATAGTAAATAGACAGCAGTTTCGCCATCTAGCTGTCTCCTAGCGGCGATCGCCTGATGGCGGAGCAGAGCTCCATCATTCATGCGGAGATGCACGCACCCGATCTCCTGCAATCCCCGCCCCTAGCACTTCACACCAATTGGCGTGAGCAGTGCGGCACCCCCAGGACTACCCCACGCCAATTGGCGTTGAGCAGTCATCAAGTGGTTAATGTCGCAAACAACTGCGCCTGCCCGCGTCCTCACTCCCGCTGACATCGCCGGGAGCTCCCTGCACAGGCGCAGTACACGTACTTCAGTGCAGCTTCTAATGTATTTCCTATCTTGGTGGTAGAAGAATGTCTTTACCGTAGCCTGTTCGGGTGAGAACAAATTATTATTTGGTACATGAGAGGAAACCGGAGTGCCCTGTGAAAATATAAGAACATACAAACTCTGCATTGATATATCGCAATCATCAAGAATAAGAGGGTACTTTACATTATATCAGTGTCATATCTGCTGTGTTGTCTCTTGAAACGATATAAGGCTGGGTTCACAGTGGTCAGTTGCATAACACACGCATTATAATGACTATGAACTGCAATGGTGACTGGCCATAGACTTTAATGCAAAGCCTGCTTGCAGCGATTTAGAATAACATGATCCCTTACAACGCAGTACTGTGAACAGGGCCATAGAGCTGTATGGGCAGTGAGCTGACATCTAGAATTATTCTAAAGCGTTGTAACTGATCGTGATTTTCTAACTCAATGTGCATGCAGGCTGTGCATTTAAGTCTATGTCCAGTCCCCATTCTAGTTCACACACATTTTAACGCACTATAACACGTGTATTATGCAACTGACCACTGTGAATCCAGAAACATTTCTTTCTTTCAAAAACATTTCTTTGTAACAGCTGATACAAATCCTGCAATAAATATGCAGTGTGTATCCTTCCTGCATTCATGGAAGCAGACACGGTTAACATCCCGTGTTTACAATTCAGCTGCTCTGCCGTGGCTGCCAGCTGACACAGCTGAGAGATCAAATTACAGTCATGATTAGTCACTGGTGAGGGGGAATTAGACAGGCTAAGCTCTCTAAATATATACAGGGTGCATTTCTCTGTGTTTTCCTTCTGTCCCAATTTAGACAAATGGGTCCTAAAAATTCCTATCACAGATAATCCTCCACAAGTCTGAGACTTCTCAATATGATCAATGTAAGACTAAGGAAGCAGGAGGAGATAAATTATATATAAAAGTACAAATTTTATTAATGACCAAAATACAAACACACATATATGTAAATCTATTTAAAATTGACCAGAACACACAGGTGGGCCACCATGTCTAGGCCAGATGGAAAAATGTAGGGGATCCCCTAAAAAAATATTGATAGTGCGCAATCCATCAAGTATCTTAATGCAAAAAAGGGGGAAGCGACTCCTAGCAGGTAACGTTGAAACAAAAGACCTTGGAGAGAAATATATCATTGGTTTTAAAGGCCAAGTGTCCAGGACCTAAATGGAAAAATACATCCTAGTAGAAAAGCACAGGTGTATCAGATACTGGCTGTGTTGCTGCAATGTTTCATTGGTTTTAAGGGCCAAGTGTCCAGGACCTAAATGGAAAAAGACATCCTAGTAGAAAAGCACAGGTGTATCAGATACTGGCTGTGTTGCTGCAATGTTTCATTGGTTTTAAGGGCCAAGTGTCCAGGACCTAAATGGAAAAAGGCATCCTAGTAGAAAAAGCACAGGTGTATCAGATTCCGGCTGTGTTGCTATAATATTTCCAGTGATTTGCAGGATCAAAAGGCTGAATAACGGCTGATAGAGAGATTCAATCCATCACAATAGGTGGTCTTACTGCATATGTTATCACAAAATAATTGATGTGCAGGTCCACAGGTCAGGCAAGTTGTCTCATTTATGAGCTATAACAATGGCCAGGTGCATAGAGGTAGATTGATAGGCACACACTGTATGTGGCAAGCACTTCGGGCTAGTAAACAAAAAATTTTATATTCACAGCAAGCCTGACACATCCGCAAGCCCCAGGAGCAACAAGCAATTCACCAGAGTTAGTGCCCCAATCAGAAGCACATTCTGAGACAGATTCACAGGCAAGTGTTTAAACCACAGACATATGCAGGTACAGATGGTGTGATATTAAAGTTGATATAGTTCATTCATGGAACAGTCCGCCAGGGTCATCCCTTCAGCAGCATCAACTTGATATAGACAAACTCAAAGTTCCAGCAAACAACAGCATATAGCAGCATATAGGTGCATCCTAGGAAGCTGTTTCAATGATCATATGGTAAACAGTGGTTACTCCATAGGAGGCTGTTTTCAAGTCACCAGTAGAAATGCATATCATTGAGGTATACTCATCTGAGTAGCTGGTCACTGCAAAGTACATCCACAGGAGCCCATGTGCTGCCACCACAAGTGTGTCTGGTCACAAAGAGAGCCTTAGAGGCCAACCGGTTTCACTGGTGAGATTACCAGCATCATCAGGGCAGGCTCAGAAGTTTTGCTGCCTGTGGGAGAGAGGAGCCGGCCTAAAATGGCACTGGGCGGCCAGAGGATGCTACCACGCCCCCCCATGACCACTCCCACCCCACCATCACAGGAAGCAGGTGGTGAGTGAGAGGTGGAGGCAGAGGCGTGATGCATCCAATTCTCCGCATGTACGCACGGCGTTCCCCCCGCGTCCGCATGCGGTGATGCGGATCAAAGGAGGGAACGCATTTATGCGTACAAGTGCACGCACAGCGTTTCCTTCGCGTCCGCAACCGCCAAGCGGATCAGGTAGGAGGGAACGCGTATATGCGTACGACTGTACGCTACCCACAGAGACCCCCAACAGGGCCGCTATGGAAATGCGGCCGACGCAAAAGGGCTCCGGGATCGCTGAGGGGCACGGACTATCAAGACCCCACCCCCTGATCGATGGTAAGGAGAAAGGGTGGCCCGGCTGTCCCGCAGGCGGGGCCCCGGATCCCCTGGGCCGCCCAGTCGCCATCACCACCGGAGCGCCACCATAGCCGCGGCCAAGTGTGCCCAGGGGCAACAGGAAACGGGGCAGGGGGGGGAGGGGAGGGCCACGGGGGGAGGAGGACAGGGAAGGCCCACAGGCAGGCCACGGGCCAGCAGGCAATTGCCCAATATATGGTCCATGTCAAGCCAAAGACTGGGCCGACCCCGAGCACCCCCCCAGGGCACATCGATCCCCCACCAACCCCACCCCACATCCAGGACCACCAGCAAGTGCGGCGCGCCGGGGGGGCCATAGCTACCACCTCCCACAGGATCAGCAAAGTCATCGAAAAAAGTTACATATTGAAAAAAACATAATAAAATAATGCAAAAATATTTCCATTAATAATAAATCCCTAATAACTATATATAATTAAGTAATCATAAGCAAAAAAATAGAATACGAAAGTAAAATGAAATAATAATAAATAAACTGTTGTCCTGCCGATAGGGGACCAAACGAGAGGAGACCAAGGACAAAGTGGAGCAACGGGGGGCCACGCCAACCCACCAACCACCATCAAGGAAGTGTCAGAGATCAAATCTAAATTAGATGGCATAAAAGGTTTTAAATCAAAGAAATATATAAGGGTCGGGAAAAGACCCGGTTCGGGCGCAAAAAGGCCGCCAGCTTAAGCACAGCACAAGGAAAATATGAAGATTCATCCTTAGAAATTGAACAAAAATAATGAAAAATAGAGAAAATATGGCCATGAGCCAGAGCACTGCTGTCACAGAAATGGGGCGAAATCAATACCTTCATTAAGGCCCGGTGTCCGAAAGGCCTTAAGTTTGTAAATCCAGAAGGCCTCACATTGGAGGAGTCTCCCGTCCCAGTCCCCTCCCCGTGGGTCCCGGTGTACCCTATCCAAGCCAAAGAATCGAATTTTCCTGGGGTTACCCCCCTGGCAAATTGCGAAGTGTCGGGCTACAGGTGTCTGGTGTCCCTCCTGGATACCATAAGTGTGTTCATAAATACGTCTGTTAAGGGATCTGCCAGTCTTGCCCACATAAAAGGCCCCACAGGGGCAGAGGAGGAGATAAATTATCCCCTCCGTCTCACAGTTAACATAAAGTCTGGTAGTTAATACAACGTCTCTCATCACAAGGGGGCACTGTTTACCGACATAGATGTACCTGCATTGATTACAGGAATGACATGGGTAAGTGCCCAGAACTGTGCAATTACATAATTTGATTTTGCCTCTACCTGAGTAGTGGCTACGTGTCAAGGTATCACCTATGGTGGTGGCCCGCCTGTAGGTAACAGAGGGCTCCCTCGGAACAAAGGGGGCAACACGCTGGTCGCCCGTAAGCACATGCCAATGTTTCTGAAGTAGGGCGCGGACCTGAAAGTGATGATTATTGTATTTGGTAATGAAGGAAAGACCCCTATCTAGTTCATTTCGAGACTTTTGTCCCGATGATTGATTGTATAGGAGAGTAGATCTAGGGGTATCGCAAGCTCGATGATAGGCTTTCTTTAGGTATTTTTTGGGATAACCGCGAGCCCTAAATCGTTGCTGTAAATCATTAGCTTGGGCATGGAAGTTCCTGTCATCAGAGCAGTTCCGTCGGGCTCTCAAATATTGCCCGACAGGAATACTGCGTATCTGGTGTGTGGGATGAAAACTTCTTGCATGAAGCAAGGAGTTAGCTGCTGTGGGTTTTCTATAAGGATCCGTCTGTAATACTCCCTGGTCGTTCACAGAAATCATAATGTCCAAAAACGGGATACTGTGAGTATCCATAGTCATGGTAAATTTGAGGTTGAAAACATTATTATTTAGCAAATTGACCAGATCAAACATCTGTTGTTGTGTTCCTGTCCAGATTAAAAAATATATCATCGATATAACGATGCCAGGTAAGTACATGCCCCAAAAGATCACTCAGGTTCGCATCTGAAAAAATACATCGTTCCCATTCCCCCAGGTACAGGCATGCATAGGACGGGGCACAGGTGGTCCCCATCGCTGTGCCCTGCACCTGGAGGAAATGGGAGGAGTCAAACAAAAAATAATTGTTCTTGAGAATAAACTCCAATAGCCTTAATAAAAACATATTATGAGGAATGGCATCAATGGGAAGGGTCGTCAAAACCGATCTGATCGTCTCAAGTCCCTCAGTGTGAGGGATACTGGAATAGAGGGCCTCGACGTCAAGGGTGACAAGCCAGGCACCAGTAGGGATGCTAATATCATCTAATATCTGTCCTGTACAAGCATTCAGGTTCTATTTAAAGGCAAAGTTGTACTTATCATTTGCGGGGGGGGGGGGGTCCCAGTAGGGGGCTATTAGTTTATTTTTGGTTTTGTTAAAAAATGTACTGGTTTCAGTTCTCAATAATGTAACTGGGAGCACTGTAAGATCATTTATGTCCACTAGGTTACAGAATAGGAATATTTCATGTATGTGCACTCAGTGGCATTGACTTAGGGGTAGGTAGCATAATACAACTCCTTACAAGTGATTTCATGTCTGAACACAGCACAGGGCAGGACTTCTCAGGATAATTGTAGGGTTCTTAACCATAATAGCAGTTTTATGCCTTTTTGTTTATATAACGTACATCTACATGTTACGTTGTTTGCAGGAAATGGGCGGTCAGCAGCGTTTATTAGACAATCATGTAGTCCAGGGAACAGAAGACATTTTATTTATTATTCACACGGGGACTAACCGACAAACATCGGTGCAGAGCACAGTGGGGTGAAAGTGGGGCCTATGGAGGAACTAGTTTGCTTGCTTGTTTCGTTTAGGAGATGCTCATTGTTTGTTGGAGTTTACTTGGCCCATCTTTGTTTGGCAGGATTAAGAACATGTTCACAGTGGTGCAGTGCAGTGTAACGGCCACTCTGCTTACCACGCTGCATGCACAACCTATGGGATGTTTTCAATTGCTTTAGGTGCCCTTTACCTCTCTGCACACTACCATTGATTCGGGTCACTTAGGTACCTTGGCTTGCTATATCTGTGAATATATATATATCAGCTGATCAGTCCCTGGCAATCTGCTGATTATTTACTTTTACATCTCAGTGGCCTATAGTCTCCAAAATATGTCTTAAAGTTAACATTAAGTGAAAATTAACTTATGAGATACTTAGGCCCCTTTCACAGAAAGTTTTATAACGCAGACGAACGCACAGCAATACAAAGTCTGTGCGACATTCACAGTGCACACGTTGCGTTGTGTGTAACGTGTAGCAATATTTAGAAAGTGCTGCATGCTGTGCGTTTAGCAATACATTTGCTGCGTTATGTGTTGCACATGCTCAATAATGTTTTCTTTTTTTTTTAATTTAACGCATGCGCCGTTTTCGTTCCATCAGTATGCAACAAAAACGGCGCACCAAGAGACACATAACGTAGTACAAAATAACGTCCAATTTTATAACCTACATGCGCTGCGTTAGGGGCACGTTGTGCGACTTTAACGTCGCATCAAACGCAACGTCCCACTGTGAAAGAGGCCTTAAAGTGGACCTGAACTCTTGCACAGGACAGAGGAAAAACAGAGAAATTCTCCCTGTACGTATTTAGAGAGTTTATGCAGGTCCGCTTTAAGTCTATGAATAGTAGGGATGATAAATATAACATTAGTAACATGGAAATTAGTCTCACATTTTTATTTTCAGTTTCATGGCTTCATTTTTGAGATTGTATCAGACTGTCACAGTTGCTGTTTAGAATCCACACTCATATGCAATTCACTTTTTCTCCTGAGTTTTCTCCAAGGAGATCATTTTCACTTTCTATTTAAAAGAACTGTTCAGCATTTTATAATTGAAAAAGTACTCAAAGTAGGTAAAAAAGTACTATCAAAAATATTTAGAGCATTTTCTTGCTTGCTGGTGGTTTAAAAGGCATTTTATGACAATATATGAGTGAGAGACAAGTTGTCATTTTATGACAAGTTGTAAAAATATAGTCTAGGAGAAAACTCAAGAAAAAAAGTTAACTTCATATGGGCTGCTGCCTTCTATAAGCTGAAAGAGAAGTAATGACCCCCTTAAACTTTTCTGCACTTACGCCTCATTACAAGCCTTATCTCACTTTTTCTCAGTGAAGAAGATGGATATACCGCTACACTTGTGGTGGTAACTGAGCTGGACCTGGGCAACCACCCCACAGGTCAAAGTAGAACAAAGAAAGATTTGGTCCGCTTTAAAGTTACTCCAACAGTTTATTTGGGACTTATCCCAGAACAGCCACAGAAACACTCAGCTAACATGTTTCGGACCTATGGTGGTCCTTAATCATAGCATTTTTCTCAGCTGTTTTAGTCTTTATTTACTTTTCTGGAAACCAGAATGAATTCAATAAGCTGTCGATAAACTATTTTGCATTGATAACAATGCAAGTTTTTTAACTGCTGTACTGGAAAATAGAAAGGGACTTCAGATAATTTCTTCCATTTCTTTATAGGACTAGTATAACGTGTACCCATGTTCATCTTATGTAACATGTCACTTTGGGTACACTTGAAATTGTGGTCCTGATCAACAGTATAATATTCATGAAATATTTATTTTTAAGCCTGTTTTATAATACTGAGATGTCACCACCAGAATGTACGTTATAGGCATTTACTCCTATGTGGATAGTAAACTCGCTGTAGTGTACTGATTTCTTCCTATTCAGTAAGCCAGTATCCTATTCAGTAAGGGCTCTTTCACACGAGAGCCCTTTTCGTGCGTTTCAACGTAAAGGCAGTTCTTTGCGTTAACCAAGGTAAAATGAAAGTCCGTAGACTTTCATTTTTCCTTTCACACCCGACGCTGCGTTTCGGTGCGTTGCGGTTCGACGCACCCGGGAGCGTCGATCCGCCGGGAGCCGGCGTTTTCCATCGGGTTCAATTATAGCTACCGCCACTGATTGCGTCGCACGGCAGATTCCCAACAACACGCCCCAGCAGGGCGTATAACATGTGCAGGAAACGGCTTCTGCACACGTTGATAGATGTGAAAGAGGCCTAAGGAGCTCTTGGGTTAGACTCCCTAACACTGCTACTGCCTAGTGGCTCCCTCGCAAGCACTTTGAGTCCAACAGGAGAAAAGCACTATACAAATGTGTTTATTGTTATTATTATTATTATTATAGAATAAGGGAAAGCGTTTGGACAGCAACCAGAGACCTGGTCTGTCCAATAAAACTATAAAGAAACTATAGGGTCCAGCCAGCTAGGTTCCTTTAATATGTTTAATGCAAAAATACAAACATGCAAATGCATAAAACGTTGTTCACTGCTAATCAATGCAAACATTCTTTCATACACATTAAAATAAAGGGAGGCTGAGTGGAATGGCATACAAACAAGGCAATGCTTCTCCCTCACCACCAGGTGTCACCCCAACTGCTTGCTCTACATACACAAAAAGATAATAGAATTGTGCGAAAGGACAGATGAATGATTGATCCAAAAATATCCGCTTGATGTCATGTAAACAACATTGAGGGCCCATTCACACTTGCTGATCGCAAAACGCTAGTGAATTTGCTAGCGTTTTGCTCTGGCTTTTTTGGGGTTAAACGCCAAAAAAAAATCACCATTCACACCTGGCGATTTTTCTGCTATTGCGTTTTGCGCTTCTATAGCACTGAAACGCGATCGCCGGGAAATCGCCTGAAAATGGTGCAGGCTACGCGTTTGCACTTAGTGTTTTTGGGCGTTTTGCACAAATCTCCCAAATGCGAACGGGCCCATAGACTTTTATTACCCTAGCGCTTTGAAAAGCGTTAGCGTTTGACCGTTTTGCCAAAATCACCGGCAAAACACTCAAGTGTGAATGGGCCCTGAGGGTAGGAACAGACTAGGCAGAATCGCATGAGTTTTCCCCATAGCACATAGTGGAAATTGCATAGGCAATTCTGCCTAGTGTGTTCCTACCTTAAAGACTTCAAACGACAAACTAAATGATCAGATCGTTAAACAATGCTGGATTTAGGTGAATTGCCGTAGACTTCGCTGACATATCATTTTATAATCTTTCATTGTTTTGTACACACTGCCCATTATAACTGATTATCTGTTGTGACAGTCATTTGAAACGCCCAAGCATCGACGGCGGATCGTTCGTTATAGCTATCGCTTGTGTCTTCATTTTTGAATGACTTCTGACTGATCTGTCATTCATTGGTAGTTTCGAACGATTTTTGCTCTTTGGGTATATGAGCCTTTATGCTTGAAATAGCACTGATTTAGGATTGGCGCCTACTAGAAATCACAAATCGCAATACAAATTGCAATTTTTGCAGTGTTTTCCACAGGGAAGTCTGAATTTTGAAGCGTATTTTTTTTTCAATTTAGTGTCAGTGTTTTGTATAGCGATTGTGACTTTCGATTTCAAATAGCGCAAGGATTTATGGGTACAGAAAGTGGTTTTGGGTAGTAAAAGTGCTGCAAAAAACGCTTTGTATAGAGAATTAAAAAGTAAAATACTTTGTACAGCCACTGTGCAGGCATCCTATACTTTATATTGAAGCGCAAACACTCCAAAAATGCTGCAGGCACCGCAATTTCTGGAAATCTCAATCGCTACTGTGGGGTCAGCTCCATTGGCTTTGATTAAGGCCTGGTGCACACCGAGCGGTCTTTGAAGCGTTCCGCAAACTGCTTCCGCCTGTGAAAACGCTTGGCTAATGTATTTCAATGAGATGGTGCCCACCAGCGGTTTGAGGTTTTTAGCAAACTGCAAACGTGGATCCTGCAGCACTTTTGCGGTTTGCAGAAGCGTTTCTGCCTCAATGTAAAGTATAGGAAAAGCTCAAACCGCTCTGGAATACACTAGATCAGAGCGGTTTTCCAGGCGTTTTTGTTACAGAAGGTGTTCAGTAACAGCTTTTAATGTAACAGTATTTGTAATCTGCTTCACAAAAACGCTCCAAAAACCGCTAGGCATGTTTAGAAAATGTCTCTAAACATACCTAGAATCGCTCTGAAATCTGCTCCAAAAACCTCTAGCGTTTTGCGGATCTGCTAGCGGTTTTGGTGTGCACTGGGCCTAACTTAGTGCTTGTGGAATCACTGGCTATTCCAAAACGCTGCTGCCTTAGGGCCCATTCACACTTGGGAGCTTTTCCAGGGGGATTCCACAGTGATTTGAATTATCGGTGATCGCTAGCACTTTGAAAAGTACTGTAATTTATAGTATATGGTAGTGATCTCATTGCAGCAATCGCCAGGGATTCGGAAACGCAGTGCATGCAGCATTTTTCTGCTTATTTGGAGCGACTGCGATCGCACAAAAAATTGCATTTGTGTACTATAAAAAATGAAAAAAAAATCATTCTGCACAACGTTTTGTGATCCCCAATGTGAATGGGACCTTGCAGTCATGAGAAGAGATATTCTTAAAGGACAGGTCCGAGGAAAAATAAAAAACAAGTCCCCTCTGTTGGAGATGCCGACCTCGCCTGCGCAGAACGCTCCAGGTCACGTGAGCACGATCCCGCACGGTGCGGCCGCACGGCTGTACAGGAGCAGAAGATGCCGACCTGGTGAGGTCGGCATCTCCAACAGAGGGGACACCGGAGCTGCAGCGAGGGACATATCGGCTGCCAGAGGCTGGAGGAAGCCCCGGGTAAGCAGATCTTGTTTTTTATTTTTTTCTCTGACGTGTCCTTTAAAGGAAACCTTAAATCAAAAAAAATAATAATTCAGATTAACTTACCAGCGGCTTCTACCAGCCCCTGTAGCCACCCTGTGCCGGCATCATGACATACCGATCCTCCGGGCCCCCGCAGCGACCCAGTTTAGTTTTTGGAGACTCAGCCAGTCGATGGCCTCTGCACCTGTGAGGCCCTAACCGCATGTGTCCTCAATCACGTTCCCAGCGACGGGATCACAATCGGGATCACAATCGAGGACGCACGCGGACACACTAAACTGGATTTTTTTTTCATTGACTTTAGGTTTCCTCTAAATGTATAATTTATTTGTAATGAAACTATCTACAAGCCAGATAATGTTAGAAGTACAAGGAAAAGTCTTCTTGAAAAACTTTCAGTCCAAAAAAAAATAAATATTTAAATCCTGGCATTTCTTTTGATGTGTCAGAACGACAGAAAATCCATAGGCTATAAACACTGTGCTCTGGAAATTGATTTTCTGACCTCTGTCCTCGGTGAAACTGACTCAATATCTGTGACACGGCATCGATTGTACGCCGAGATAGAATTGACTTTGTGACAGGCAGGGAACAGGCATTGCAGCAGCAACTGGCAGCACCGTTTCCATCACGTAATTGTTTAATTTGTCGGTTTATAACTGGCACACGCCCTGTGGAGGGAGCTGCTGGAGTGGTGCTGGTCTGGGCTATCAGG
The DNA here is from genome assembly GCF_040937935.1 of Hyperolius riggenbachi. Lineage (NCBI taxonomy): Eukaryota > Metazoa > Chordata > Amphibia > Anura > Hyperoliidae > Hyperolius > Hyperolius riggenbachi. The sequence continues at coordinate 74,947,807 of NC_090647.1, forward strand.
AGTTATGGGTGGAGGCTGCAAAAACAGCTGATAACAAGATCCACTGGAGATATGCAATAATAACAAAGGAGTGAAGGGAAGATCCCAGCAAGTGCCTCCTGTTACTTGTGCTCATACATTAATGCCTAGTACACACCATACAATTTTCTGTAAGATTTTTCTGTTAGATTTTTCAGTTGCACCCGATCAACCACGACGGCCCGACATCCTGCATCATGTAAAATAGATACATGCGACCGATTTCGGCCTGTAATTGGTTGCAACATCATCATCTTGGCGGCACCGATTTTCATTCCGATGCAATTACTGTATAATAATCGAATCAGATGGTCGATCGGCCGCCAAGTTGTCTGACGTATGGCCACCTTTACATGTGCTCATAGAACGTTCACTGACTGCTGATCACAGAAAAACATAGATTATAATACAGTATACAAGGCACATAAGTGAAATACAAATAAACCATAAAATTGTTTTAATTCTTAACCAATTGCGGACCAAAAGCTCTGGTCCCTTTCAGGATTTGGTCCCTTTCAGGACCAGAGCCTTTTTTTATTTTTTCACTTCCGGATCGCTGTGATTGGCTCACAGTGATCAGGAGGAAGGACAGGAGCCAATGAAAACAGCTCCTGACCAATGCTTGGAACTCCGCTGTCTTCAGACAGCAGAGATCTGTGCCGGTAGGGATGCGCTATAGAGGAACTTTATCAAATAAAACTTAATGAATAAAATTGCTTATTTTTACATTACTTTGGAAAGGATTTAGTCAGTGTTGCCTTTGTAAAATCTTTCCTCTCCCTCATTTACATTCTTAAATTTATCACATGGTGACATTTTTACTGCTGGCAAGAAGCATCACTGCGGAACGTTTGTTTGTTGCGTGTCCTGAATTGAGCAGAAGGAAAACCTGGTCTTCCAGAATGCACCGGAAAGGTAAAGGCTGCATAACTAAACAGCCTAGGCTAAACATCACTGGGAAGGAGGGGTTACAGACCAATGTACAGCAATCTATAGATACAGGAAGTTTTTCTGATGCTGAAACCAGGATCATTCATGTAAAATTGGGTATCGTTAATTATTTAATACATTCTTTGGGGTGGCTATTCATCAAGTTCTGCTATATTGATTGATTTATTTACAAGCAAAAAATATTATATCGATCCTAGAGAAATCAATCACACCCCACAACACTGGTAACAGTATTGAGTAGATTTAATCCAAGTTAGAGATTGAATGTGTGTGTTTTGACCACACAAAGTTGCAATATTATAGACGTGAAAGCCACTGGAAGTGATGGAGGTACAGCAACACCTGCATAGCCTTCTACCCCCCCCCCCCCCCCCATTATCTTCCTCAGGGACGGGGAAAGGGAGGGGATAGAATGGTTAAAAGAGGTAACATTGCAGCAAGCCCGCCTCTTCCTGTCTGAAAATTTGACTTTAGCCAGAAGTCAAATTTTTCAAGGAGCGATTACAGGAACCAGGGGGAATGAGGTGAGTAACGGACAGTGCACAGAGGTATGTGGATTCAGCATGAACATACCTCTGTGCTTACCTTAGGTAGCTTTACCTCAGGTCATGTGTGCTTTAAGGCTGGTTTCACAGTGGGACGTTACAGGCACCGGCTAGTGCAGCAGCCTGTAATGCAGCCCACCGCACAGCAATGAAAAATCAATGGGCTGTTCACAGTGCCCACGTTGCATTACACAGTAACGCTGCGCCATAAGTCAACGTACTGCATGCAGTACTTTGTAAGTGGCAGAGCCGCGTTAGACTGCTTGCACATGCTCAGCAACATTGGGGAGGAGCGGAGAGCGGCCAGGCACATGGCTAATTAATATTCACTGCACTCAGTGACGTGCAGTGTTTACTTCTTGGAACGGCCACTCTGTGCGGCGATTGGCCGGCGGGACCACGTGATGCCGCATATGTCCAAGAGTGCGCATCACGGCATCACGGACGCCAGAGTGAGCTGCACAACGCGGCTCACTCTGACGTCCAAAGCAGGGAGCACCAGGCGTTGTGTTAGGGGCACGTTATGCGACCATAACGTCCCCTAAAACGCAACGTCCTGGTGTGAAACCAGCCTAAAGGACAACTGATGTGAGAAGGATATGGAGGCTGCCATATTTATTTCCTTTTAAGCAATACCAGTTGCCTGGCAGTCCTGCTGATCCTTTGCTTCTAATCCTTTTAGCAATAAACCCTGAACAAGCATGCAGCAGATCAGGTGTACCCGACATTACTGTCAGATCTGACAAGATTAGCTGCATGCTTGTTTCTGGTGTTATTCAGACATTACTGCAGCCAAAAAGACCAGCAGGGCTGCCAGGTAACAGGTATTGTTTAAAAGGAAATAAATATGGCAGTCTCCATATACCTCTCACTACAGTTGCCCTTTAAAGAACACCTGAAGTGAGATGTATATAGAAGCTGCCATATTTAGTTCCTTTTAACCAATGCCAGTTGCCTGGCTGTCCTGCTGATGTCTTTGGCTGTAGTAGTATCTGAATCATACACCTGAAACAAGTATGTGGCAATTCCAGTAAGACTTCAGTCAGAAAGAGCTGATCTGCTGCCTGCTTGTTCAGGGTCTATGGCTAAAAGTATTACAGGCAGAGAATCGGCAGGAGTGCCAGGCAATTTGTATTGTTTAAAAGGAAATAAAAAGCTGATCTGCTATTTTAAATATGCTTAAATTAAACACATGTAAAATTAGTACCTAATTTTAATACAATTCAATTCTATAGCAGTCTGAATAGCTATAGTACATTAGTGCAGGGGCCGGACTAGTGGGGAGCAGCCCCTGCGATGGTCGAGCTGTGGATGGCCAAATCTACTAACCTTCCCTTCCTCTGATACAGGGGACTGTACTTCACATCAGGTGGTTTTGTGGCTACGCTTGTTATGGGTGTGATCATCATGATGGCCACACTTGTTTTATGACCCCGGCTGTGAGATGGGCCCCCAAGGCCATGAAGGGGAGAAAGGGGAGGCAAGGGAAGGGGTGGGAACATTGGGGGGGAGGGGGGGGCATGTGTTCTTGGTACACCACTGCATCATTGTGATGAGATGAAATATCGGGAGCTGCTGGAAAGTGATGGATGTATCCAGGAGCTGCCTATGCTCTGATAAGCCAGTGACCGCCGCCAGCACTGGGTGCATGTGATACTCTGACCTTAGTCTGTGAGATATCAGGAGCTAGGATGGAAATACGGATGTAATGGATGTATCCAGGAGCTGTCTATGCACTGATATGGCAGTGCCCGCCGAGGCAGAGGCGAGAGAGGCTCCAGCCTTAGGGTGCAGTGTAAGAGCACAACTCACTCAGCTATCATTCCCCTATTGTGTTTGTAGCAGAGAGAAATAAGGAAAGAGGATACATGGCAGTGACTGCAAGCCAGATAATTAAGGTGTTGGGGGCCCTGGGGTGCCTCTTAGTCTAATAGCAATCAGTGTGTGACGTCTGGGGTGGGCGGGATGGAGGGGCGCACTTTGGTGTCTCAGCCTTGGGTGCTGGAGGACCTAGTCCCGGCTCTGGTGACTGCCGCCAGCTCTGGATGTATGTGACACTCTGACCTCACCTGCTTCCCTTCTGTGTTGCATGCGGGTTTGGGGGTCCCAAGTGGTGGCAGAGCTCAGGGCCCCCACCTGCACCGGTATTTGCATATTTGTAAACTTCTTTTTTGCACCTCCTTATGCAGTTTAGTTGGGGGGGGGGGGGGGGGGGGAGTTGAGAGGGATGCTCCTTCACGAGGTGCCCCCTGCTGGTCATGTAGTCTACGACTATGTGCGACTGAACCCACTCTCCAGGCTATGGCTGAATTGCTCAGCTCCTGCTTGATTAGGTATTGCAGACTAGGTACACTTCTTATTGGCTGACTGTCAGTCTGCACACTGTATAAATGGCAGAGTGCTGTCTGGGAGGGAGCATTTCTTCCTCTTGTGTAGTGTGGGTGAGTACCTGGTTGTGGCAGCTCCGGGGCTCGCCTGCGCTCCAAGCCTTATGTGTTGCATGTGGGTTTGGGGATCCCGAGTGGTGGCAGAGCTCAGGGCCCCCACCTGTCATGTGCACCAGTGTTTGCATGTGCTCTGATAAGCCAGTGACCGGTGCCGCCAGCGCTGGATGTATGTGACGCTCTGACCTCAGTGTGTGAAATATTGGGAGCTGGGATGGAAGTAATGGATGCAGGAGCTGTCTGTACTCCGATAAAGCAGTGACCGCTGCCAGCACTAGTTGCATGTGACGTTCTGACCTTAGTTTGTGAAATATTGGGAGCTGGGGTGGAATTACAGATATAACTGATGTATCCAGGAGCTGTCTGTGCCTGTTCTGATAAGCCAGTGACTGCTGCCAGCGCTGGATGCATGTTATTCCCTGAAATATCGGGAGCTGGGATGGAAGTGATGGATTTATCCAGGAGCTGTCTAATCTGATAAGGCAGTGACCGCCGCCAGCGCTGAATAAATGTGACGCTGTGACCTCAGTTTGTGAAATATTGGGAGCTGGGATGGAAGTGCAGAAGTGATGGATGTATCCAGGAGCTGTCTGTGCTCTGATAAGGTAGTGACCGCCGCCAGCACTAGATGCATGTGACGCTGTGACCTCAGTTTGTTTTCACTATTTACCTAACATGTAGTAAAATGTGCTGTGTACTCACTGGGTGGGGATGGCAGATATCAGGAAAACAGCTTCATGGAAAGTTATAAAACACACCTGAAATATACACAGTCCATCCGGCAACACGCGTCTCAGTACGCTTCCCATAAACACTACGGGCCCGGAATAAAACAAAGGACAGAAATGGGCAGATTACATGCTTGGCTAAACATAGGCTGCTTTGGGGACTTGTTTATGTCTATACATACAAATCTATGAAAACCTTGTAATAACGAACTTTAAATATTATAATGGTAAATGACTTGTACTTAGGAGCAAAGTACACAAAGCACAGAAATTATTTTAATAACTTATTGGCTACGCTGACATCCTAACTCAGGGTGGTTGTATCCAGCTCTGCAGATGATATACATATTGTGCTTTGTTCCATTACAACAGGCCAGTGCACCCGAGGCGAGGCTACATGTGACATGATGAGATAAACGTGTATGTACAGTACAAAACAAATTAATAACCAGGCTGTTTTACTTGTTTTATTTTGCTGCCTGTTAAGAGTTAATGGAAGTGACAGCTTCTGTCTTGTCGGTAGCTTGTCTGGAATATAGTAAACCTCACTGATAAGCAGATTACAGCCATAAAAGTTTTCCTGGCAAAATGCAACTTCGGAGGGCAGGGAGAGATAAAATACATGAACCATTGACTTAAGGTGGCCATACACTTATAGATTTGCAGCAGATTCGACCATCAGATAGATTTCTGTCAGATGCCTGTAAAGTCGAATCTGACAGGAATCTGTCTGATGTGTGCCACACACTAGGAACAGATTTCCGATAGATTTCAGATTGAAATCAATTGAAAAGCGATCTAAATGCATTACTGGACCATTAGATCCAATGCAACTTTACAGGCCATGGATCTGCTACCAGCAGTATATTGACTTAGATCTTCCATCCTGCCAGACAGATCAAATGCATCAAAATCGATCGAAATCGGCCACAAATCGATAGATCGATAGTTTTGAAAGAATCGATTTCTGATCAATCGATGGCTGAAATCGACCAGTGTATGGGCCCCTTAAGGGCATATAGTAAGCCCGACACGCGTCAGTTGATCCTGTGGATGGAATTTTGCCTGGATCCTGCACCTGTGAGTAGTAAATTTATAGGGGGTTTCAGCGCTTTCTTGGACATCCTTTTGATCTTTTTCTAACTCTTTGAAACTTAATTGGCTGCCACTGATCAGACAGGAAAACATTCAACCTTCTTTGTACATGTTTAACTATAAAAGAAAACCCTGGGATTCTTAAAAAAGTAATTTTTAGGAGTAGGAGCATAAATGTAATTGTTTATCTCAGCAGTCTTTTTTCACCTCGGGTTAGCTTTAACCTCCTTGCCGGTCTAAAAAATCCGGCAAGGAGGCAGCGCCGCACTTTTTTTTTAAATTTATTTATTTTTTAAATCATGTAGCGAGCCCAGGGCGGCGGCATCCCCAGCCTTTGGCGATCAGAGTATGCAGGAAATCCCGTTGAGTACGGGATTTCCTGCAGGGCTTCCCCGGTCGCCGTGGCGACGGGGTGGGATGACGTCACCGACGTCATGGACGTCACAGGGAATCCCGAACCGCCCCTCAGCGCTGCCTGGCACTGATTGAGCAGGCTGCGCAGGGGTCTGGGGCGGGGGGTGGCGGCTCGGCGGGTAGCGGCGAGCGGCGGCGATCGAGTACTACATGCAGCTAGCAAAGTGCTAGCTGCGTGTAGGAAAAAAAAATTATGCAAATCGGCCCAGCGGGGCCTGAGAAACCCTCCTGCGCATTTTACCCCGAGCTGAGCTCGGGATAACCGGCAAGGAGGTTAAGGTACATACACACGTCTGATAATTCTGAACAACTTGTCCTTCAAATCGGTCGTTGGATGTGTGTACGTTCGATCATTAGACTGATAGCAGCAGTTTTGACTGATCCGCTCGGCGGATCCATGGATTAACTGTTGTTCAAACGACATTTAGGTCCGTACATGTGTACAAACGACTTGTTGTTTGAAAGTCTATTACTTTGACACTAATAGACATTCAATCAACAAGTCGTTTGATCAGTCTTTTGATGTGGTCCATTGTTCTATCCAGTTCATTGACCAGTCAAACAACATTTAAATTAGCTCTAATTAGCATTTCAAACATTTTGTCGCCAGTGTATACAACAATTTTGTTTGAATGACAAGTCGTTCAAACGTCCGGTTTGACGTTTGAACGACAATCGGGCATAAAATCAGACGTGTATGCACCTTTACAGCAAACCTGATTGAAAATAAACTGATAAAATGAACAATTGCATCTAAAGTACTCATCCCAAATAGGACTTTCCTGTAATCCCATCATTTTATTTTGGTGTTAAAGGTTCAAAGCCTACTCATAAAATGTGACTGCCTCAGGCGAATGGTAATGTTTTTCCAGTACCCATACAGACAAATCTTAAATTACTGAACTTTTCATGTGTTCTTTCATGTAACTTAACCATGTTGGATCTTTAAAGAGACTCTGTAACTTCAAAAAGATCCCCTGGGGGGTACTCACCTCGGGTGGGGGAAGCCTCCGGATCCTAATGAGGCTTCCCACGCCGTCCTCTGTCCCACGGGGGTCTCGCTGCAGCCCTCTGAACAGCCGGCGACAGGCCCGACTGTAATTTCAATATTTACCTTTGCTGGCTCCAGCGGGGGCGTTGTGGCTGCTTTCGGCTCGGAAATAGACGGAAATACCCGATCTCCGTCGGGTCCGCTCTACTGCGCAGGCGCCGGAGACTTGTGCCTGCGCAGTACAGCGGACCAGACGGCGATCGGGTATTTCTGCCTACTTCAGAGCCGACAGCCGTCAGAGCGCCTGCGCAGGAGCGGGGAAGGTAAATATTGACGTCACCGCTGCACGGAGGGCTGCAGCGAGACCCCCGTGGGACGGAGGACGGCGTGGGAAGCCTCATTAGGATCCTGAGGCTTCCCCCACCCGAGGTGAGTACCCCCCAGGGGACGTTTTGCCGTTACAGTTCCTCTTTAAGCGGTAATTGTTATCAGATTCTATTGTTTTCCTCTTTGCCCCACCCATGGAAGCTGCTCCGAGGTGAGCTGGGCTGTCATTCCTCCTCCCCCTTCATACGGACAGAATTTGTTGCTTGGCTTTTGCCCAGCGACACATTTAACCCTTGAAACTAAAAATAAGCTACACGCAGTCTTGCAAATAGTTGTACCCCAATCTTAAAGGTTGAAATGCAACACAGTATATACGAGATGCTCCTGTGACTTTTGTGTAGTGGTAGGGCGCGATTCACAAAGCGGTGCTAACCCAGTTAGAGACTTTAGGCGTGATAACCATTGCACCATGCTGGTGAAAAGCCAGTTTAGGCGTGATAAGTTTAGGCATGATAAGTTTAAATCGCGAGCAAAGTCCCGCACGCAAAGCAGCGCCATTAAACTCTATGCGAAGTGCACCAGACTTTGCTAGCACAAAACTTTTGATCAGCTGTGCACTGCGGTGCTAACCCAGTTGGTGCTTAAAGAAAACCTGAAACTGAAAATTAAAAGTCAAAATAAGCATACACAAGTCATACTTACCTTCCATGTAGTCTACTCCTCAGTGTCTTTCTCCTGTCCCGCGTCCTGTTTGTTTACTGTGATCAAGGGAATTTTCCGACCTCCATTTTGAAAATGGTCATTACCCATAACAGCTTTCTGGTCAGCACACAGTTAAACTGTAACATCGCCCACTTGAGCCATAGGGAAACATGGACATTGCCTGGTACATCAGTTTTCCTCTCAGCTATAACTGACAGCAACTGATATTTTATTGACAGCAACTGATATATTTCAGATCTGACAAAATGTTGTCAGAACTGGAAGGGATTATTGTCAGAAGAAAATGGTGAGCTTCTGAGAGGAACTGATGGCAAGGTAACTATGTAATGTTCATTTGAAGTTACCTCATGTGTTTATTTTCAATATTTTTACTCAGTACAGGTTCTCTTTAAACTTATCATGCCTAAACTTATCACACCTAAACTTATCATGCCTAAACTTATCACACCTAAACTTATCATGCCTAAACTTATCACACCTAAACTTATCATGCCTAAACTTATCATGCCTAAACTTATCACACCTAAACTTATCACACCTACACTTATCATGCCTAAACTGAGTTTAGGCATGATAAAGGGCTTTTCACCAGCGTGCTAACTGTTAGCACCGCTTTGTGAATCAGGCCCGTAATGTAGTTAGGTGTAGTGGTGTACACATATTTAATCCCTCAGGGGACATTACATAGCAGCTACTGCACAGACGCGTTGCAAGACTGCAGCTATGTGTTCTGTTGATAAATGGGGGGGGGGGGGGGTTGAAGGGGTGGAGCGGTGGCCAGGTGAGTGGGGAGAGCGATGCTCTCGGCTGATCCATCAAGTTGATCACTGGCTGAACAGTCAGGGATCATTGGGGGCAAAAGCACCATCATGGAGGAGCTTTTGCTGGCTTAGAATCGTGAATCAGTTGCTTGTATCCATTGCCTGATGAAGTGGGTATTTACCCACTTCATCAGGCAATGGATACAAGCAACTGATTCACGATTCTAAGCCAGCAAAAGCTCCTCCATGAAACACGTTGCATTTTTTGGAGTATAACATATTTCTACTGGATACTGACTATCTGAGTTTATTTGGGGAGGTAAGTCTACCACTACCTCCCATTTTAAACAGTTTTTAACTAATTTTTTCTACTTTGGTGCCTCTATGCGAAAATAATCAAGCATATGCATATGCAAGAGTTGTTGTATTAATAATGTACCTATTCGTAATCATTAGCTTAATGTCACCCTCTCTATAACTGTTTATGTATGTTTACAACTTGCTAACGCTTATTGTACTGTACCTAACGTTTTATATAACTGCTTGTACCATCAGATTTTTTGGGAAAACCAATAAATATTTATTCCCAAAAAAATTACTAAATGGATGAGTGGGAGACAGATATTGGGCCAAAGGGGAAAGTTTTCAAAAATGTTTGACATTGATTTCAAAAACTCAGACCAATAATTGAGTCCAGTTTGTCTTGTATCGAACAAGATTATCACCCTGATCTCAGAGATGTTCCATCTTTTTTTGGGCTCTGGATTGTGACCTGTCAATCATAATGCCTTAGTAAGGCTCTCCAGAAATCACCGCTTTCCCTTCAAATTCCCTCCAATCTCCACTATGCTCTTCACCTATAGTCAAGCCCCGCTTGAACGGGAGACTGGAAGCTACTACACAACTTTGGTTGCCCCCAGGATTTATGTATGCAAGGAACAGGATCTGAGGTTGAGGAAAGGAACGAAGTTCCAGAAAGTCTAAAGGTGGCCACTAACTGTCCAATTTCTAGTGAAAAATCATTAGAGCGATCAGAAATTTTGATCGGATTGGTTGTAAATAATCTCCATTGATGGGCTCAATCAATTACGAATGATTATAAAAATAGTCGTCCGATTGAACTTTGGTCAAACCAAAATTTGGATTTTCTCGTTGGTTGTGATAGATGGGAAGCAAAGATTGGTTTGTTGATGGTGTAGTGAACAATTTTTCTTCCGTTCAGAATTATCTGATCGCTCGAATGATTTTTCGCTAGAAATTGGATTGTTAGTGGCCACCTTAACAGTGACAAAGTCCAGGAACTGGGTCAGAGGTCAATGCCAGAGATCAAGGGGTCAGACAAACTCAAGGTCAATAAACGAACCAGGGGTCGTATGCGGTAAATTCAACAGCCAAACGGATAATCCAAGGTTGGTATTGGGCGCACTGAAAACATGCATCTAATGGGTTACCGACATGCTAAAACAATTATACATTAGGGGGGCATTTCAGGGCATGAGTGCGTTTCAGCCATGCTGCTGGAGAAACTTTTCTAGCATTATTATGAGGATTTAGCTTTAGAGGCAGATCAGACATGATGATGGGGAAGGTGTGTTTGAGCACTTTGGTGTCTCAGCCTCTGTTGCCGGAGGACCTTGTCACCATGCCTGTGACTCACAATTATTCTTTGGGGATTTACATATTAATCCCCAGGTATTGCAAGGATTTTATGTCCTAAGCCTCAGCTGAAGTGGTTGCTGGCATTCTTAGTAGCAATGAAATATCATGATTAAGAAAAATAAAATGTTCTGAACTACGGTAAATGGGCCTGGACTTAGTGTGCTAGACGATATGGTGAAAAAACAAACAGCCAATTCGTTTTACACCTTCTGTGCTTTTATGCTTGGAGAGAAATGCTTCTAAAATGGACAAGCTCAGCTCCCTCTTCCAAGGCAAACTGGATAAATAAAATAAACAAAGCCCTCCCACTGTACTGACTCATAGACCTTAACCACTTAAGCCCGAAGGGTTGACATTTTTTTACATCCGAGCAACTTTCACCCCCCATTCATTTGCCAATAACTTTATCACTACTCATCACAATTAATTGATCTATATCTTGTTTTTTCCACCACCAATTAGGCTTTCTGTGGGTGGTACATTTTGCTAAGAGCCACTTTACTGTAAATGCATTTTAACAGGAAGAATAAGAAAAAAATGGAAAAAATTCATTATTTCTCAGTTTTCAGCCATTATAGTTTTAAAATAATACATGCCTCCATAATTAAAACTCACGTATTGTATTTGCCCATATGCCCCGGGTATTTCACCGTTAAAATTATGTCCCTATCACAATGTATGGCGACAATATTTTATTTGGAAATAAAGGTGCATTTTTTCCGTTTTGCATCCATCACTGTTTAGAAGCCCATAATTTATTAAATCATATTGATATACTCCTTTGACATGCATATTTAAAAAGTTCAGACCCTTAGGTAACTATTAATGTTTTTTGTTTTTTTTTATTATTGTAATTTTTATTTTTTTTTTAATTTAAACTTGTATGTGGGTATTTTTTGGTGTGGGAGGTAAACAGGTTTTTTTTTAATATATTTATATGTTTAATTTGAATTTTTTTTTTTACAGGTGTAATTTGCTATTTGGCCACAAGATAGCCAGAATCAAAAAGTCCTGGGAGCGATCGATCTCGCTCCCAGGCAGAAGAAAGGAGCCCAGAGCTCAGAAAAGCCGCAGCATCTGAAGAGACGCTGTCGGCTTTTCTCCGGGGGGGGTCCGATCAGCGAAAGGGATTTATAATCCCTTTCACTGATCGGTAATCTAGCGGCCAGCAGCGGGGGCGCGCACGGGGGGGCCCGCGGGAGCGCGCGCGACCCGCGGGAGTGCGCGCAGCCCAACTGGACGAGAAATCTCGTCCAGTTGGGCTTAAGTGGTTAAAGGACCACTATGGCGACAAAAGTAGGCAGTTAAAATCTGACAGAACTGACAGGTTTTGGGCCAGTCCATCATCTCATGGGGGTTTCTCAGGGTTTTCTTTGTTTTAAACACCATTTCCTGAACAGCAGTTGCAAAGTCTAACTGACAAAATAGTGTGCAAGTGAGTAGGGAGGCTGGTTGGTATCTTACTATTTTGGCAGTTAAACTGCTGTTCAGGAAATGCTGTTTAAAAATAAAGAAAACCCTGAGAATCCCCCATGAGGAGATGGACAGGTCCAAAACCTGTCAGTTCTGTCAGATTTTAATTGCTTACTTTTTTCACAATAGTGGTCCTTTAACAGAGGCTGTGCTACCAAATTCAATAAAATATGGTCTGGCGGGCTTGGTAGAGAAGAGTTAGCGGGCAGCAGAAACTAAAGTTTTGTGATTGATGGCAATGGAGGCAGCCAGTGAGGTCCATTATTTTTCTTGTTCTCTTCCTCCTGACCTTCTCTTTAACGTTCTTTCTTTCTTTCTTTCTTTCTTTCTTCCTTGCGCTCCCTACACCTCTCCCTGGGGGAAAAAAGCACTATTAAAAACATCCTGAATAACAAAACTCCTTTATGCTGTGGAGTGAGCTATTATCACGCTGATACGTGAAGAGGTAGCGTAACAAGTACAAATTATGCAGAGGTCAGTAAGAGTAGTCAGGTTTCAGGCCGAAGTTGTTACACAAGGTCAGAGGTATCGAAGTACAAGGTAGCTAGGCAAGAATCGTAGTCAATAATCAGACAGGGTCATACACATAAGTCAGATGTCAGTCGTATTGTAAGGATGATCAGTAGAGTAGTCAGGGACAGGCTGAGTCAACATAGAAATCAGATGGCAGTAAAGCAGAAGGACTAGGCAAAGGCAAGGTCGAGAGGCAGGCAGAAGGTCGCTACACAGAAAATATACAATATGATGTTACTAATATAATATTACAATATGATAATTTACAATACGATAATATTACAAATAACTACAAAATAACAAGACTGACTAACTAGAGTACATATATATTGTGCGTCTACACAATATATTAATGTAGCTCAAAAGGATCACTAGCTAGGCCAAGAACCAGCGAACTGATTAGTATCAAGGCCAGTGAACGACTGAGAGCTCTGGCCTTAAATACACAATAGACAATTCCCAAAACCACTCCCCAATTGGTAGCACCTCCTGCATGGTGATGTCACCTGATGACATCACCTTCAGATCCGCCTCCTTAGCCTATAAGGTCCAATAGGTCTCGCGCGCGTGCGCTTGGATTCATCGCCACAGGGGTGCTGGGGACACCGCCGGAGGATGACAGCGCAGAAACTCTATCACCTGCGCGGACCCCGCTAGAGACGCCACGGGACCTGCCCCTGGAAGGTAAGATTGTTACAGCTATTATAAGCTTCTCTGTTACAAGCAGACCACTGCAGGTTCTAAATGATCCTGGGCTATATGGAGTACTTTCCCCAGATGTGAATATACTATGGAGTGCAACTCCGTCTCTTGACCTAGCTATTTTTATTTCCCTCCCCTACTTTTTCTTTATCTACCCTTTTCTCTTTTACAGTTCCTGATTCTAGGGGCTGTATGACATGGCTGCTATCCTCTTTTAGACTCAAACGGTCAAGTATGTCAACAAACGGATAACATACAGGTAATATGGATCCATACCAGACATCAAAAACTCAGTTGAAGTCTACTGCTGTATAATGTTTGATGACTGTGGCTGCAGGGCTGGGTCTAGCAACAGTGGGGCCCCAGGGCAAAATTAACCCAGAGGCCCTCCAACAGACCCCCCCCTCCCCCCCCCCCCCGACCAAAAAGCGGCATAAGGGGCCCATTGTAGCAGCCACATTTTCCTCCTGGACCCTTTGGCAGTGTTGCATCTCAATATCTGCCCAAAAGCACAGGTGAGACAGACGCTACTCTGCCAAAGACTTTGTAGAGGCCCCAGGGAGCAACAGTTAAGGGAGGAGACACCTTGGGGGCCCCCTTTGCCTCGATGGTAGCGCCGGCCCTGTGTGGCTGGATAGTGTACTGGTTAAAGGGGAACTGAAGAGAGAGGTATATGGAGGCTGCCATGTTTATTTCCTTTTAAGCAATACCAGTTGCCTGGCAGCCCTGCTGATCCTCTGCCCCTAATACTATTAGCCATAGCCCCTGAACAAGCATGCAGCAGATCAGGTGTTTCAGACTTTAAAGTCAGATCTGACAAGACTAGCTGCATGCTGGTTTCTGGTGTTATTCAGATACTACTGCAGAGAAATAGACCAGCAGGGCTGCCAGGCAACTGGTATTGATTAAAAGGAAATAAATATGGCAGCCTCTGTATACCTCTTACTTCAGTTCCCCTTTAAAGGCACAGGAGACCAGGGTTCAAATCTCAGCTCTTCCTTTTCAGTAATCCAGTATCCTAATAAGTAAAAAGACTCCCTAGCACTACGACTGCCTATAGAGCGTGCCCCTAGTGGCTGCAGCTCTGGCACTTTTAGTCTGCCAGCAGAAAAGCGTGATACAAATGTTCTGTGTCTTGTCTTTTCTTGGCTGTATTGATGCATTAGATTCAAATGTCTGTAAACTTTGGACTGGCCCTACTGTTGTTTTTTGCAATTTTCTTACCAGTGGGTACTGCTGACTTTGGCATCTCTACTGGTTGTTGTATTGTTATCTTTATAACGAATGAAATTACTAGTGGAAAAAAAAAATCGGCCTGAAGCACTTGCATGCCACTAACTGAATAGGCAGTTAAAAGATTAAAGCAAATTACGAAGGCTGAGAAAGATATGATTGCGCTCCAATTCATTATCGCCTTGTACTAGGCTGAGGGACCGCAATTTTCAATCCTTTGTGTAAAGCTGAGTACTCACCACCCGACATCCCCTTGACGACTAGCGCTCAGTGACGCCTGTTCCTGCTCGCGACATCACGTGACGGCACATGACAGGCGTGAACAGGAAGTCAAGCCATTGCGGTACTTTATGCGGAGACGTCGGGGATCCTTAAGATCCGCCGTGATGGTCCTTATCACCGCGCAACACTAAATGATGTCTGCGCTATTGCACGCCTGTACCCACCTTGGGAGGCCGCGGAAACAAAAGCTCGTCGCTCAAAGTATCGCAGGTCGTCGGTAAAATCGTTGGTAAAATCCGTTGTGGGTACTCAGCTTTAGTAATTCAGTTTCATAGAGCTCACAACCTTCTAGTACCAAACCAGCTTTTAATGTCATTTATTTTGCACCATGTATTTGTTCCAGCTGCATTACAGTACATTACTTATATACAATGAGCTACTTTGGACACTTTATTTGTTGTGATTAAATTGCACTAACTATTTACTACAGTGGACGACATTTATAGACCTATTTGTTTGTACACTGGAATAAGATCCCATTGGATGCAGTTCATATTTAAATATTTATTTTCCTTTAGAGATACATTTATGACCTTGCCTTTTTATAGGATTGTTTTTACACCTTTTTTTACGTTAGTATATTAGTTTGGAATTTGCTGAGTAATTTGATGAGGCTGTTTGTTTGGGTTATAAATGTCTTACTTCATTCGGTTTGATTTTATGAATGAGCTACTGTGGTTCCTGCAGATGCTGAGTTAGTTCATTTGATTTATATATATATATATATTTATTTATTTATTTAAGTATGTATATAGCGCTGACATACTACGCAGCGCTGTACAGAGTATATTGTCTTGTCACTACCTGTCCCTCAGAGGGGCTCACAATCTAATCCTTACCATAGTCGTGTATATGCATGTATCGTGTAGTGCACAGATCATAGTCTAGGGGCAATTTAGGGAAAGCCAATTAGCTTATCTGTATGTTTTTTGGGATGTGGGTGGAAACCGGAGTGCCCGGAGGAAACCCACACAGACACGGGGAGAACATACAAACTGCTTGCAGATATTGACCTGGCTGGGATTCAAACCGGGCGGGGACCCAGCGCTGCAAGGCGAGAGCACTAACCACTACGCCACCATATTATTATTATCAAATTTTTTTTCACACTAAGGGGTTTGCAAGGATTTTAGCTGCCTAAGGTGAAGGCACACTGAACTGATTTTAACTTTTATCTATCAAGTTCTCAGAGATCCAAGGAAGACACCAGCCATTCCAGGCATTAGGCAGGAGTTAATGTTAGGTAAATAGGTTGGGGAAGGGGTTGCAGTTAGGGAGTAAGGCATCAGTGTTAGGGTCAACACACACCATACAATCCTGGTTGTTCAATCTTACCACTTTCATGTAGTATAAGAGCTTATCCAATCAATCATTCAAGGTATTTTCAATCTGTTGGCCATTATACTACATAGATTTGGTAAATCTGTACAACCAAGATTGTATGGTGTGTGTTGAGCCTTAATGTTATTAGGAGGTTAGGGTTAGGTATCAGGAAGGTGTTAAGGTAGCCATACACTGGTCGATTTGCCATCAGATTCGACCAACAGATAGATCCCTCTCTGATCGAATCTGATCAGAGAGGGATCGTATGGCTACCTTTACAGCAAACAGATTGTGAACCGATTTCAGCCTGAAACCGTTCACAATCTGTTGTGGTGGTGCTGCTGCTGCTGCCCCCGCCCGCCCGCATACATTACCTGCTCCGCCGGCGCGACTCCAGTCTCCCGGTCACCGCTGCTCCGTCTGCGCTCTGGTCTCCAGATCCGGCATGCCTCACTTCTTCTAGCCCGGCAGGAAGTTTAAACAGTAGAGGGCGCTCTACTGTTTAAACTTCCTGCCGGGCTAGAAGAAGTGAGGCATGCCGGACCTGGAGACCAGAGCGCAGACGGAGCAGCGGTGACCGGGAGACTGCAGTCGCGCCGGCGGAGCAGGTAATGTATGCGGGCTCTATTGCGTCGGTCGTCAGGCACTCGAACGCCGCTAGCGATGCGCTCTTTACCCGCGGGCGATCGACGGTTATTTTCCGCACGGCACGATCGACGGGATCGGACGAAATGGATCGAAATTCGGCGTGTAGCGTGAACGATTGGCAGCAGATTCGATCCCAGTGATCGAATCTGCTGTCGAAACGGGCGCAAATCGGGCCAGTGTATGGCCTGCTTTAATGTTATTAGGAGGTTAGGTATCAGGAAGGGGGAAATGTCAGTAGGAGGTTTGGCATCAGATAGGGGAAAATGTCAGTAGGCAGTTAGGGTTAGGCATCAGAAAGGATTCATGTACAAAAGCTTTTTGTGGCACTGATTTAAAGTATGTTTATTACAATTGTCCTTTAATTGATTTTGCTTTCAGTGGAAACTCTTTAACATTCAGTTCAGCATGGCCACATAGTATGTATGTACTGATGATAGCTCAGTCATATTTGTTTGTTTAAAGGCAGTTTAGCTGCCTAGCACTTAATGCAAAAGAATGCAGCTTTGCAACAAAGAAAAACTGTTACGTGATATCTTAGACTTGACTGCGTTTGCTTCTATAAGGCCTTGCCCTATTCAGCCACCTATGCCAGCTCAGTGGATGCCGAAGCGTATCAGCCTGTGAGGTGATACCTTTCAGTTACACCCCAAACAAACAATGAGAAAAAATACACACAAAAATTAACAAAAAATAAATATTTTGTAAAACGTTCTCTCAGGCGCGGTTCACATTTGTTTTAAAAACATATCTGTGGCTCCGTTTTTGGAGGAGGGGAATCATGGTTGCACTTTTTATGTGGGTGTGGGCATACAGGGTTATGGTGGCCGCACTGTCGTATGAGAGCCATGAATGTTGATGAGGGTCTCATTAGCGTGGTACCTTTGGTGGGAAAAGGAGGGATTAGATGGCCACTCTTTTATTGGGGGAGGCTATGCTCTGCACTAGTTTTACTGGGGGGAGAGGTAGTAACTTGGAGAGGGGGCCTTAAAGTACCCCTGACCTGCTCCCCCCCCCCCCCCCTCGATACTTTTAATATGTTTTGTTACTGGTGCTGTGTGACTAGCACACAGCACCATCCTCCCCACTCCCTGTGCCCCCTGTAGCTCCCATACTGCTCAGTCGTAATCTTTGAGTGAGCAGAACGTTGAAGATGGACAGGGAGGAAGTGGCAGTTCTTCCTCCCCTCTGCCCGTCCATAATTCAGCCCCCTCCACTCCCCGCTATAGTTCCCCATATTATTCTCTGCACATAGTGCGCGGGGGAGCTGCGCTGTGTGCGATCTTGTGGTAGTTGTGGTCGGATATCCTTCCAACCTCAATTAACACAAGACCGCACACAGCGCAGCTCCTCAGTGATTCATATGAGGAACTATAGCGGTGAGTGGAAGGGGCGGCACTAAGGACGGGAAGAGGGAAGGAAAAGCTTCCACTTCCTCCCCACACATATTTGATGTCAGAATGGGGCTGGAGGTGGGAGGATGGTGCTGTGTGCCGCATAGCACCAGGAGCAAAATATATTAAAACTATCGGGGACCAGGTCAGGGGTCCTTTACCAAAATTTCCCAGAGGGGGTCCATGATCTGTACTTATCTTATGCCAGAGGGTCTTAGTCGAGTCAAACATTTCTCTGTTAAAGGTAACCTGAGGTGAGAGAGATACGGAGGCTGACATGTTTATTTCCTTTTAAATAATTCACATTACCTGACTATCCTGCTGATCGTCTGCCTCATTTTAATAACCACACAAGCAAGGGAAGCTATGCTTATCTTTGGAGATTTCAGACTGATTTATGTGCATGCATGTGTTCCCTTTATAGGTAAAACCTGACAGTAAAGGCTCATACACACATCAGACCATAGTCTTTTGAAAATGAAAGATCACAGAGCAATCTTACCACCCTTCATGAAGTATGAGAGCCATACTCTACACAGTCTTTTCTATGGAGCTGAACTCCACATCAGGAAACAAATCTTTGCAAGATGCTGCACACACAGATGCTGTACAGACACAAAAGATCAGTAGCTGCAAAAGATCTGTTCCTGCCAAAAATCCATTCCTGCAAATTGCATTCATAGTCTATGAGATCTGCAGATCATCATACACACATGATTTAACTGACATTCATCTGCAGATCAAGCAATCATCCGCAGATCTGAAAATCCATCCTGGTGGATCTGATCTGCAGATGAATGTCAGTTAAATCATGTGTGTATGAGGATCTGCAGATCTCATAGACTATCATTGCAATTTGCAGGAATGGATTTTTGGCAGGAACAGATCTTTTGTGTCTGTACAGCATCTGTGTGTGCAGCATCTTGCAAGGATTTCTGTCTGATGGGGAGTTCAGCTCCATAGAAAAGACTGTGTAGAGTATGGCTCTCATACTACATGAAGGGTGGTAGGATTGGTCTGTGATCTTTCATTTTCCAAAGACTAAAGTCTGATGTGTGTATGCACCTTAAGTCAGCGTGAATCTCAGGTTCAAGATCATGAAATGTTTGCTTGCTTTCTGACTAGTGTGGGTAGAGTAGGGACCCTTTCGAAATAGAGGGTACCTCAACGCCGGTGAAAAGGGTTTTGTTTTTTTGCATGCACTCCATTTTGGAAAGGAATAGCCCCCATTACTGCAACCGAATACTACTTATATTCTATGTGTTTTTATTAGTTTCAATCTATACTGAGTTTGAGTACAGAAAGTTAATGATTGTTTCTCAATTAGTAATGTCATACTCTGCACTACCATCAGACATAAACCGTAAATCTATACCTTTGAAGTTGGAACTTTTTGCCTCTGTTTACATTTTTCCACTCCGAGGAAATATACACGTATACATATCTTTAATTTAACCCCTTCCGTACCAGCAGTCTCTGGCCCCTTAAAGAGGAACTCCACTGAAAATAATGTAATAAAAAAAAGTGCTTCATTTTTACCATAATTATGTATAAATGATTTAGTCAGTGTTTGCTCATTGTAAAATCTTTCCTCTCCCAGATTCACATTCTGACATGTATTACATGGTGACATTGTTACTGTGGGCATGTTATGTAGCTGTTTCTAGCTATTCTGGCTGTTAGACAGCTCTAAACAGCCATTTCCTGTCTGTGAACAATGTTACATTGTGGCTGTTTGCCAGGAGTACCGCGGTATTCAGAGCCTCTAGTGGGAGTGGTTTCAGCACAAAATCAGTCACACAGCGCCCCCTGATGGTCTGTTTGTGAAAATCATTCTTTTTCTCATGTAAGGTATCAGCTACTGATTGGGATAAAGTTCAATTCTTGGTTGGAGTTTCTCTTTAAGGACCAGAGACTGCTGGTTTAAAAAAAACGCGTCGCTTACCGGTGTCACACCTCACTGACCCACCACTACCGCTGTTCATGCTGATGTCCCGTTGCTGTAAGCCCCTTGCACTGCCGTCCCTGTGACGGCAGAGCTCCATGAGCCGGTCAGGGGCTAATTTGTGATTGGCTCACGGTAATCACAGCGTCAGGAGCCAATGAAATCGGCTCCTGACCGGCTCACAGAGCTCTGGCGTTATACCGATGGCAAAGCGAGGGGGATGCAGCGTTGAAATATATGCCCCGGGAGAGATAACAGGTAGAAAACAGAGCGTAGATTTCAATCAGTGCGGTCCAGGAGCGGTTAATAAAAAAATATCATTGCGCATGTTTTTCTGTTTCGGGATAAGTACTTAATAAATTTTGGAGGTATTGAAGCGGACCCACTTCCTTCTTTCAGCTTGAATATTGGCCCAGGCCGCCCAGGTCCAGCTCTGTTTATTGCCGGAGTGTAGCGGTATATCTACCTGATTCCTAATAAAAAAAATACATTGAACAGAAGCGCTGCTAGTTCATTAGGAAACTCAACCCTTGTAATGTCGTTAGCTCGGCAAAATCCACCTGCAGGCCAGATCTGTCTCTCGGGCTCAGTGTAGCCTTCCTAGATACGGCATACCTAGTGCAGCTATTGGTGCTTCGTCTGTCAGCAGACTCAGTAATTGTCTCCACAAACCTGCTTATCCCTCTCTGATGCCTGCTTAATGAGCCTTGTCACTGCTTAGTAATCACAGCATTCTCGGAACAGCACCGCTTGTAAGTAAAATACAGCTTATTATTAGTAAAAGTTTAAAACAAGCTCTTCGCTTGTGTGAATCCATCTGCTGAGGTTTTATCCAATGCATTTTAATAATACGCCAAACTTTCATAACACGCCATTTACTTTCCAAAGGCATTCACAATCCAAAATGATCTAGGAAACGGTGCTCTGGTTTCCATTTTATGCATGGGAATTCCAGAAGTAGCCTATTCATTTCAACAGCAGTCAGCGAAGCGGTGAAAGGCAGAGTTGACAGCCAATGGAGCTTAGTAAAGGGATACTTACCGAAAGCCAAAGCAAAATACAGTTTACTTACCTGGGGCTTCTTGTACCCATCTGCAGTCATCCTGTGCCCGGGCCGTCCTTCCGAGACACTCCAGCGAGCAGCGGTGACCCCTTCAAAGCTGGCCGGTCGTGGACAGTTGGAGGCTACTGCTCATGCACGGCCCTGAGCCGCACACACCCTGATCTTGAGCCACGAGCACCTGATCGCGCTCCCATGGTCTCGAGCATTCTGCACAGAATGCTGCTATGCACGGGGACGTGATGAGGAGGCGTGTGGCCGGCCACCTTTGAGGGGGTCACCGCTGCTGGCTGGAGCTGCCGGATATGTCACAGCCTGCCACCAACTGAGAGGAACATGATACCACATGGATTGTATACCCCCAATAACCCATATGGACCATATATCTCAGCCCCCCATATTGTCCCTTACATCCTCCACACCCTAAGGACTACATACCCCAACCCCCTTTATCCTTCCCTTATTCCCACAACCCCCTCCCCATGTTAATGCTTTGTTTTGCTTTGGCAATGCTAAATGTATTTGGTCCTGCCAATAAAGCTTTTTTGGATTTGGATTTGGGTCGCGGAAGGCACAGGCACAGGTTGACTGCGGGGGCTGCAAGAAGCCCCAGGTAAGTTAAACTGCTTTTTTTTTTAACTTTAGATTTCCTTTAAAGAGTGCTTCCTTTATAAAAGACAGTGGCCCATATGCAATTGCACTTTTTCTCCTAGCTGATAATTTCACACCTTATCATAAAATGCATTTTAAACCACCAGCAGGCAAGAAAATACTCAAAGTAAATTTGAAAGAACCTTTTCACCAACTTTTGGATACTTTTTCAATTGTAAAATGATGAAAAGTTATTTGAGAGAGAATATGAAAATTATCACCTAGGAGAAAACTTAGGAGAAAAAGTGTATTGCATATGGGTTAGAGCCTCTTACATCAGGCTCTGCCTTAATTATGCAGGTTTGGGGGGGGGGGGGGGGGGGGGGGGGGCTAATTATTTACTTAATGAGCGTCGTTACACAGGTGACACTCCGCCCCCCTCCTCAGCAATGTAGTTGGGAAACTCTTTGAAAGCTCCACCTCAATTGCCGCAGCCTGCCTCCAGTTAGGCAGCCAGCAATTAAGCTGTTGCTGCCGAGCTGGGGGCGGGCTGTGGCAATGCAGATGGGTGTGGCCAGAGCCTTGGCAGAACATTGGGAAAAAAAACAACACCACTGCCACATTTCTGAGAGAGGAACAGCATTCACCTGACTGAATCATTTGCGGGCAATTAGGTAAGTAATTAACCCTGAGACACTCCCTCATCCTGCATCATTAAGAAAGAGCCTGACATGACAGGCCTGGTCTTTTATACTGGTAGTACTCTTCAATGGGGATACTGTGACGTCCAGCCCTGCGATCTTGTCTAACTTACTCCAGTACCATCGGGGAATAATATGGTCCGATGGCTTGTAAGACTGTGAGCGAGATGATGTTAAAAGACAGGTTGCCGGATCATCACATAATGTGACAAAGCGCGCCAACCCTGTCTTATCTGGCACCGTTACCATTCGGGGAATAATGGCTTGAAATACGGTGAATAGACTGACACCAACGATTGGTCGTACTGCTGCCGACAGTGTGATGTAATACAGTCACCCTCCAATTCCTGTTCCCTTTGCTGCAGTTTACCATTCAGCCTCAGACCCTGAGGGAATCCTGAAGGCATTCAGCATTTCAGGCAAAGTGAAGTTTTGGATTGGTTGGTGAGTCCACAAACGGTCCCATTTCTTCCCCGTTATTTGTTTGTACTCTGAACAGCGCTACAGAAGATGTTGGCACTATATATATAATATATATATATATATATTAAAAAATTATATATATATATATATATATATATATACATATATATATATATATATATATATATATATATATATTGGTTTATAAAGCGCCAACATATTCTGTGGTGCTGTATAATGTAAGAAAAAAACATGGGATACATAATAATACAGACAATGGTATAAGAGTAAAAATATGGACAAAATTAATATGAATAAATGTGTAAAATTCAAACTCGCAAAGGCAGGGCGTGTGTGTGTGTGTGTGTGTGTGTGTGTGTGTGTGTGTGTGTGTGTGTGTGTGTGTGTGTGTGTGTGTGTGTGTGTGTGTGTGTGTGTGTGTGTGTGTGTGTGTGTGTGTGTGTGTGTGTGTGTGTGTGTGTGTGTGTGTGTGTGTGTGTGTGTGTGTGTGTGTGTGTGTGTGTGTGTGTGTGTGTGTGTGTGTGTGTGTGTGTGTGTGTGTGTGTGTGTGTGTGTGTGTGTGTGTGTGTGTTAGACTATCGCTAGCACTTGATGTTAGGAATTACTGTAACTGCCCCGAAATATGTGAAAAGTGTGCTTTACATAAGCAAATCCTGCTCTTTCTTTGTACAGTATATTGATTTATGTATTCCTTTCAGTTCTACGGCTGTATTTACAATGTGGTTTCATTCTTGTGAGGTTTCACATGAACTATAACAAAGGTTCTGGTAACCACGATCAGTTTGACCAGTTGTGGGAATATGTCCCAACAAAGAACCAGCATCATTGAGCAAACACAAATCTGTATGCGGTGTTCCACCATACTATGCCTGGGTATTTGTATTGTCCTGAGTACAAGTCCATCGTTGTCATTCTATACTGTCTAGTCCCCCCATTGTGCTCTGTGCGCATGGTTAAATAATTAACGGTGGACTTATTTAGCTTAACCCCAAGTTGTGCGCCCATAAAGTGTTGTCTGCCTGTGTTGATATGGGTAGTTGATCACTTTTATCTTGGTTTACTATAAAACCCGACAATCTACCCACCTCTTGAATGGTTTGCATTGTAACCGGAACCTGCTTTACTGGGTCATTAAGAAAATGTAACATTATTACAATTACTGTATTAGTAAGTGTGAGGATACGCGGAAGAGCCGCCGCAAGTGTTCAGAGTGAGGCGGCTGATTCCGCGTTTAGCATGGCATCTGGAGTGTTTAGACACGCGTCCACTAGCGGGGCGGAACGCCTAGAAACTGCCGCATGCCCAGCGGCGGAATCCGCGTCCGACGCGGCAGTCGGTACGCATAGGCCTATTACTGACACAGTGGCCGAGCGCGGGGAATCCGCCGCATGCTCGGTTGGCGGTGCGGCTGGCCCCGCGCTCGAACAGGCTGACGCATTGCAAAGCATGTCTGGTGTGGCTGGGACTGATAGTCCACACAGGTTCAGAAGGACGCGCGCGCTGAAAGGCAGAGCTTATATGACACTCAGAGGAGAGTCAGCTGACCAGGCCGGTCAGCTGACAAATCCATCTGTTCTCATTGGTCCAGCACTTAGGGGAGGCGCTGGGAAGCGCTGGTGTATATATACTGGGTGCTGGTCATTCCTCTGGTGTCTGGCGTTGCGATCACTACGTGGTAGCACTCAGACCTTGTCAGTATCTGTGTTTATTAGACCAGTTTCCAAGGTGTTGATGGCCAAGGATCTCACACCTTAGTCTAGGAAGTCTGTTATTATCTGTATTATACTCTAGATCAGTTTCCAAGGTGTTGACGGTCAAGGATCTCACACCTTAGCTTAGGCATGGTTGATTATTTGTTATGACCTTCTGCTTTCCTGACCATTCTTCTGATCTCTGATTTTGTACCTTTGTCATTCTGATACTCTGTTGCCAAAACTCGGCTAGTCCTTGGATTCTGCATCTGCCTCCTGTCTCTGTACTTTATCTGTCCGTGTGTTAACGACCTGGCTTGTCCGACCTCGAGAACTATCTCTCCTGTTAGGAGATAGTTCACAGATCTGTCAGTGACACTTCTCCATTGGTGTCACTCACGTTTTGTCCTTCCCATTCTCTGTCTGACTCCTCCCCCTGGAGAGTCCAGACTACGGAAGGAACCAGTTGCCAAGCAGTATTCCTATCTGCTCTTGCACCTGTCTTCCAGGTGCGGTCCTCAAAGTATTACTGTTGCACCAAAACACTCTTATCTCTCAGGTGTCCAGAGATTAGAGATATATCTGATTATCGGTGATACTGCAGATCATCAATAATCCGGTATATATCTGCATTTTCGGTGATACTACAGATCACCGATAATCAGATCCTCTCTGTGTTACACCGATCGTTACAGTAAGAATTACTTTTACTAATATTATTAGAATAACATTACTAAATATTATTACTAAATCACAATTACTATTATTAGTAACCTATCACAAAGAATGGCATATCTCCAACATGTCAATCTACTACTCATCAATAAAGGGATCAATTTTGCTAATTTATCATGGGAATATCGATCGAGAGCAGTTTGGACATCTACACACGATTCGACTTCTCCTCAAATTACCTGTCGATCGGATGGGAAATTGAAGCAAAACAATTTAGGAGCCAAATTGAACAAGATAAGGGGCTCCCTTGTCTAATGCTTTTAGATGGTTTGATTAATTTTGACAAAAATGTTGGGGTCACAATCTGTGCTTTGGGTTCAGAACACATTGCATGGAGTGCATTGCAAAAAACATAATGCCCACTCCACCTCATCAAAACCATTCTCGGCAGTTATGCTAACAAGGGACTATTTTTATAGAACCGTAATTACCTTGCGGATATTAGTTACCTCTGCCCTACCGCTAGTTAATCCCACGTGCCAACCTACTAGGCAGAACACCAGCCAACCTTTCCGCTGGTACCCAAGACAGGAGCTTAATATAGTTACATAGTTATTTGGGTTGAAAAAAGACATATGTCCATCAAGTTCAACCAGAGAACAAAGTACACACCAGCCTGCTCCCTCACATGGTCCAAT
Source organism: Hyperolius riggenbachi (assembly GCF_040937935.1). Taxonomy (NCBI): domain Eukaryota; kingdom Metazoa; phylum Chordata; class Amphibia; order Anura; family Hyperoliidae; genus Hyperolius; species Hyperolius riggenbachi. The sequence goes on from NC_090647.1 coordinate 74,973,833, forward strand.
TAGCCCCAAAAGGGAAAAATTCCTTACCGACTCCAGATGGCAATCAGATAAAATCCCTGCATCAACACCAGTGGGCATTACCTAGTAATTATAGCCATGGATGTCTATATTCTATAAGATATATTGGGCCATATGCAATTCAGTTTTTCTCCTAAGTTCTCTCCTAGCAGATACAGTGATGTGAAAAAGAAATTGCCCCCTGAACCTAATAACTGTTTGGGCCACCCTTAGCAGCAATAACTGCAATCAAGCGTTTGCGATAACATGCAACGAGTCTTTTACAGCGCTCTGGAGGAATTTTGGCCCACTCATCTTTGCAGAATTGTTGTAATTCAGCTTTATTTGAGGCAGGTTCTTATTAGAAAAAAAACAAAAAGACACAAAGAGACCGGGAGCCCGATCTGGTGTATTATCTGAGGAACACCGAAGGAAGTGTAATATTTGTGGAGATATACTCACAATTTACTGGTTGCTACGTTGCAACCAGTCATTAGGCATGTGGGGAAGAACCGTCCCCACTCGGCCTTGCTTCTAGTAGTCTAGTAGGTCGCAGCTCCAGAAAAAGATAGGACACCAGGAACACTTCTAGGGGTCCTTTCCCCTAAAATAGGGGTTAGGTAACTGAGGTAGAAGGAGTTAGGAGGCGCCCGGGCAAGGAGTCTGTAGATCTTATATCTTAAACTTCAAATATAGCATAATCTTACTAAGCATACCTTGGGGGAGTCACACTCACACGTAAGGTAGTGGTGGTAAAGAAAACTTTATCAGGCTTTATTAGATATGGCACAGTTTGATAACACGTTTCGTGGTCACAGCCGCTTCCTCAGGTCAGTAGATGTGCCCTGTGATACTCAAATCTGATCCAGAGTGCCTTTTACTGACCTGAGGAAGCGGCTGCGTCCCACGCCGGCGCGCTGGCGTCATCGGACGTCCGCCCGGCTGTACTGCGCAGGCGCAGTAGTTCTGCGCCTGCACAGTACAGCCCGGCGGACGCCCGATGACGCCAGCGCGCCGGCGTGGGACGCAGAAGTGCCGGGCCTTGGAGCGCAGAAGAGCCCGACCTGGCAGCCGGCCTGGCCAGGTCAGGTCGGCCACCGGAGACCACTGGGAGCCTGCGGAGCGGCGGCGAGGGCACCTCCTGCCTGCCACGGGCTGGAGGAAGCCCCAGGTAAGTGGAAATTGATTTTTATTTTTTAACCACCCTCCCTGAACCTTCCCTTTAAGCCTTCTGTCTCTGTACCGTATCTGTCTGTCTGTTGCCGAATCTGCTTGTCTGACTCTCCTGCCCTCACTAGTGAGCTATGTCCCTGGTGAGGGATTCTCTGTACAGCTTAATCACCTGCTCCTCAGGTGACCAGTAGCTGCAGTACAGTCTTAATCACCTGCTCCTCAGGTGACCAGTAGCTGCAGTACAGTCTTAATCACCTGCTCCTCAGGTGACTAGTAACTACGGTACTGTCCTCATCACCTGCTCTTCGGGTGGACTGATTACTAGTTCATCTGCATCTCCAGCTTGCTGGAGTGCTGATCCCTGTGTTCTATAGAGAGATATCTCCCTCTACCAGCTTCTCTGGGGGAGTTGGTATCTCTATCTGTATTACTGTTGCACCAAACACCTATCTTTACATCTGGTTGTCCTGTGTCTCGCTATACTAGCATTATTGGTGATTCTGCAGATCACCACATAATCAGGTATAGTATCTGTATTAATGGTGATACTGCAGATCACCAATAATCAGAAAATCTGTTCTTGCTGACACCAATCGTTACACGCACCTTCCAAAAAGTTCAACTTTTGTCTCATCGGTCCACAAGGTATTTTCCCAAAAGTCTTGGCAATCATTGAGATGTTTCTTAGCAAAATTGAGACGAGCCTTAATGTTCTTTTTGCTTAAAAGTGGTTTGCGCCTTGGATATCTGCCATGCAGACCGTTTTTGCCCAGTCTCTTTCTTATGGTGGAGTCGTGAACACTGACCTTAATTGAGGCAAGTGAGGCCTGCAGTTCTTTAGATGTTGTCCTGGGGTCTTTTGTGGCCTCTAGGATGAGTTTTCTCTGCGTTCTTGGGGTAATTTTGGTCGGCCGGCCACTCCCGGGAAGGTTCATCGCTGTTCCATGTTTTTGCCATTTGTGGATAATGGCTCTCACTGTGGTTCGCTGGAGTCCCAAAGCTTTAGAAATGGCTTTATAACCTTTACCAGACTGATAGATCTCAATTACTTTTGTTCTCATTTGTTCCTGAATTTCTTTGGATCTTGGCATGATGTCTAGCTTTTGGTGTGCTTTTGGTCTACTTCTCTGTGTCAGATAGCTCCTATTTAAGTGATTTATTGATTGAAACAGGTGTGGCAGTAATCAGGCCTGGGGGTGACTACAGAAATTGAACTCAGGCGTGATAAACCACAGTTAAGTTTTTTTTAACAAGGGGGGCAATCACTTTTTCACACAGGGCCATGTAGATTTGGAGTTTTTTTTTTCTCACTAAATAATAAAAACCATCATTTAAAACTGCATTTTGTGTTCAATTATGTTACCTTTGACTAATAGTTAACGGTTTTTGATGAGCAGAAACATTTAAGTGTGACAAACATGCAAAATAATAAGAAATCAGGAAGGGGGCACATAGTTTTTCACATCACTGTATTTTCCCACCCTATAAATAAAATGCCTTTTAAGCCACCAGCAAGCATGAAAATACTCGGAATAATATTGACACCTACTTTTTAGTACTCTTTCAATTGCAGAAAACTGAACAGTTATTTTAAACAGACGAAAAATAATCTAGGAGAAAAAGTGAATGGATTAAGGGCCATTGGCCGTTATGAACCAACCTGTGCTAAGTCTCTACTCGCTTTGTGATTATTTTGCTGTACCAAATAAGATACAAACTTGAGTACCTAATAAACAACATGGGCTGTGATGCACTGTGGGGTCTCATGAGTTATCTCACCCATGTCTTATTTTCACTTATGTAAGAAACAACTTATCAACACATTGTAAGAAAAACAAAGCATTTAAAATATGCCATTTAAAGCAAACCTGAACTGAAAATGAAAAGTCAAAATAAACCTACACAGGTCATACTTACCCCCTGTGTAGTCCCCTCATCAATCTTTCTCCTCTCCTGCGTCCTGTTTCTCCACTGTGATCAACAGAAGTATCTGTCCTCCATTTTAAAAATGGCCATTACCTTATAACAGCTTCCTGGTCAGCACACTGTTAAACTGTATATATTGCCCACTTGAGCCATAGGGGAATATGGACATTACCTTGCACATCAGTTGTCCTTTCAGTCGTAACTAACAGCAACTGCTATATAATAGACAGCAACTGTTATATTTTAGTTTTGACAAAATCTTGTCAACTGGAAGGAATCGTTGTAAGAAGATAATGGTGAGTTTCTGAGAGGAACTGATGTAATAATGTAAGCATGTAATATTCATTTGCAGGTACATCATGTGTTTATTTTAATTAATTTTACTCGGTTCAGGTGAGACTTATATTGACTTCAAGAGTGTAAAATCTAGTTGACCTCAGTTGAAGGGGTGAAGTACTAATGATCTTTTGTTTTGTGTCCCCCCCCCCCCCCCCTTCCCATCCCACCACCACCAGCTTTATCAGTTAAACAAAAAAATAATCTGTATTTGGCAACATTGGCAGAGACCGGCACAAACTGTAGCTTGTTTATTATTAGTATGAGCTCAATGTAACAGCTTTTACTACACGGGGTTGTTATGCTTGTATCTAAAAATAAATGAAACATTAATAATGCAAGACTACTGCAATATTGATCAGGGTCTGATTTGAACCTATGTTAAGCAATCCTAGCCATAGAATACTACCACTTTAAGATATGAATGTACACTACTTGGTAAAATATTTACGCTTTGGATCATTGAAGCAAGCCTGTGATTAAAAAAAAGTTAAGAAAAAGATACTTACCTAAGTAGTGGGATACATCTGGATGCCATAGAGGCTTCCCTGATCCTCTTCATCCCCACCGCAGCTGCCCGGGAGTTGGGACCCTCTTCTTGTTTGTGCTCCTGTGCGTATTCGAGTACAGCCATACTGCCCCTGTGTAAGCAAGGACTGCACATGCCCAGTAGAATGAGGCTACTGCACATGCCCAGTAGAATGAGGCTACTGCACATGCCCAGTAGAATGAGGCTACTGCACATGCCCAGTAGAATGAGGCTACTGCACATGCCCAGTAGAATGAGGCTACTGCACATGCCCAGTAGAATGAGGCTACTGCACATGCCCAGTAGAATGAGGCTACTGCACATGCCCAGTAGAATGAGGCTACTGCACATGCCCAGTAGAATGAGGCTATGGCACATGCCCAGTAGAATGAGGCTATGGCACATGCCCAGTAGAATGAGGCGACTGCACATGACCAGTAGAATGAGGCTACGGCACATGCCCAGTAGAATGAGGCTATGGCACATGCCCAGTAGAATGAGGCTACGGCACATGCCCAGTAGAATGAGGCGACTGCACATGACCAGTAGAATGAGGCTACGGCACATGACCAGTAGAATGAGGCTACGGCACATGACCAGTAGAATGAGGCTACGGCACATGCCCAGTAGAATACTTAGATACTTACCTATGTAGTGGGATACATCTGGATGCCATAGAGGCTTCCCTGATCCTCTTCATCCCCACCGCAGCTGCCCGGGAGTTGGGACCCTCTTCTTGTTTGTGCTCCTGTGCGTATTCAAGTACAGCCATACTGGCCCTGTGTAAGCAAGGACTGCACATGCCCAGTAGAATGAGGCTAATGCACATGCCCAGTATAATGATGCTACTGCACATGTCCAGTAGAATGAGGCTACTGCACATGACCAATAGAATGAGGCTACTGCACATGCTCAGTAGAATGACTTGTGCACAGTGCACAAAGCCATGCATGGCAGCCTTGTTCTACAGGACACGCGAGTCTTGTGAAGACAGTATACAGCTGCTCTCATACACAGACTGGAGCACGGCCATGAGAAACATATTTGACAATTTTGTCCAATATATTTAGAGGGATCCAGTGCTGGAACGTTGGAAGAGGTTTTTATTTTTTTAGATGTTTTCAGGTACGCTTCGAAGCAAACCTGAAGCAAAAACAAACAAAAAAAATGATATAATGAATTGTATGTGTTAGTATAGATAATGAATAGGGATTAGATTGTGAGCCCCTCTGAGGGACAGTTAGTGACAAGACAATACACTCTGTACAGCACTGCGGAAGATGCCGACGCTATATACATATTAAATAATCATTTGAGTTTGGAGCGATACAGGCGTCTCATCAGCATCCACAGTCTTTTACTGTATATGGGCCAAAAGTAGCCTATGGATGACATAAGTGAGGAGCTCAGAGCCTCAAGGCCCAGCTAGCTCTGCCAGAGGGCGTCAAATAGAGAATGATAAACAATGATCACAGCAGCTTTATAAACACCAAGCAGGTGGTGCGCATTCCACTCTGAACTTACACAAAAGGCTTAAATTATAAAGTGCAGCAAATATGCTGACAATGTTCTCTCAGAAGAAGTGTCTTCTGAAGGAGAAAGCGCAGTGACTGAGTGAAGGTTCGGTGAATGAGGAAACAATTATAGCTTAGGCAACACCTTATACTGTACCTGCTAAAACTGGATGTTCTCACACTTGTCACGCTGTTCATACACTTCAAAGGGAAAGTTAATATAAACATAACTACCTTGCAAGACACGAGGCTAAGAACTTTGACTGAGTTTGACATTTTCTTACCTCTAAATTGGGTGATTTACAGTGTGTTACGGTGTACATTCATTTAAAGCGGAACTGAAGGTCTTCTAAAAATAAAGAGTTTCATTTACCTGGGGCTTCTGCCAGCTCCCTGCAGCCATCCTGTCCCGCGCCGGTCCTCCGCGATCCTCCGTTCTCCCGCCACCAGCTACTTTCCATTTTGCCGACGGGCCACTGCGCTTGCACGGTTCTGACCACGCGCAACTAGCTGGCGGCGGGGAACGGAGGATAGTTGAGGAGCGCCATGGGACAGGACGGCTGCAAGGGGCTTGCAGAAGCCCCAGGTAAGTGAAACTCTTTATTTTTAGAAGATCTTCAGTTCCGCTTTAAAGGGATACTGTAGGGGGGTCGGGGGAAAATGAGTTGAACTTACCTGGGGCTTCTAATGGTCCCCCGCAGACATCCTGTGCCCGCGCAGCCACTCACCGATGCTCTGGCCCAGCCTCCAGTTCACTTCTGGAATTTCAGACTTTAAAGTCTGAAATCTACTGCGCCTGCATTGCAGTGTCCTCACTCCCGCTGATGTCACCAGGAGCGTACTGAGCAGGCCCATTATGGTCTGCACCTGCACAGTACGCTCCTGGTGACATCAGCTGCAGCGAGGACACGGCAACGTAGGCACAGTGGTTTTCAGACTTTAAAGTCTGAAATTCCAGAAGTGAACCGGAGGCGGGGCCGGAGCATCAGTGAGTGGCTGCGCGGGCACAGGATGTCTGTGGGTACCTATTAGAAGCCCCGGGTAAGTTCAACTCATTTTTCCCTGATCCCCCTACTGTATTATTTTAACATTTCTAGTTTCAGCAGCAATCTAAATATAGAACATTATTACAGTAGAGTCTCAGTTATCCGGCATTGTTGGGGATCAGCCATAGCTCCCAACTGTCCCTCTTTTGGATGAACCAGGATATAAAGGACCAGTGTGATTTGAATTATAAAACAACATATTTTTCTTATGAAATCTTTATGGTATGCATTACTAGGGGTGTGCCGGGGGCGTGATTAGGGTAGGGGCTTAAGTGTCCTTCCTTATCTCAAAAAGTTGGTATGGGATCAGCTGATGTCGGATAAGAGTGTTTTTGGTTGCTTGAGACTTACCTCGGGAGGGGGAAGCCTATGGATCATAATGAGGCTAACCGGGTCTTCCTCTGTCCCTCCGTTCCAGCAATATCTGCTGCTGAAGATCCGCCCCCTGGATCATAACAATCCTGTGTGAGCCTCGCGCAGACGCAGTTGCGGTTTTCCTTTGGGCTCAGGCAGAAGAAGTTGAGCCTGATCAGAGGCGCAGACACAGGCTATTTCTGCCTGAGCCTGAAGGAAAACTGCTCCTGCGCCTACGCAAGGCTCACACAGGATTGTTATGATTCTGGGGGCGGATCTTCAGCAGCTGACAGCAATAGAAGAAAAGGATGGAGGAGGGGGAGGGGGGGGGGGAGGCTCATTACGATCCACAGACTTTTCCTCCTGAGGTAAATACTCCATAGGGGCACTTTTTTTTCCTTACAAATCCTCTTTAAAATGCAATAATTGAAATTATATTAACCTTGGGGAAGCTGTGGTACTCAGAGTCAACCAACCGCCTAAGAAGTTGGCTTTCACCACTGAGAGCCCTGCTGGCGATTTTTGCTGGTTGCTTCAGGTACAGTTCTAGTAACAATGGGGCCCCAGGACAAAACTAACCTCAGCCCCCACGACCAAACAGAGCCAGCTGCTGAACCTCCCTCCCAATCACCTCCCAACTGAACTGTGCTCCCGAGGCCCCTGTAGAGTCTTTGGCCAGGGCCGGAGCTACCATAGGAAAAAATGGGCAATTGCCCCAGGGCCCCAGAGCCTGTAGGGGCCCCCAAGTTGTCCCTCCCCCATCTTAACTGTTGCTCGCCAGGGACTCTGCAGAGTCTGTTAGGTTGGGTGGTGATTGGGGAGGGTTGGCAGCCAGCTCAGGTGCCCAGGAGGGGAATTTGGCTGCAACAAAGGGCCTCTAATGATGCTTTTTGGTCGGGGGGGGGGGGGTGTCTGTTGGGGGGCCCCCAGGCTAATTATGCTGTAGGGCCCAATTGTTACTTGAACCGGCTCTGTCTTTGGCAGTGTAGCGTCTCACTTGCCCACCAGCACAGGTGAGATGCTACTCCTCCAAAGACTCTGCAGAGGCTCCAGGGAGCAATAGTAAAATGGGGGGAGACACTATGGTAGCGTCAGCCCTGGGTTGGTTGAGACTGCAAGAGGAACTGTCTGCCATACTATCTCAGAAAAAAAAACATAAGTAGATAAATACTTGCTCTATTTACATAACATATGTATTGCAATGTCCACATTTTGATTTTAGTGATTTTTCTATAGTAAACAAAGAGAAAATCCTTCTTAGGATTCTCCATTTTAACTGTGTCTTTTTTTGAAGCCAGTCCTGATGTTATTTCCTCCCTTACTTTCTACCACCTGATTGTGTATGCATTGCCCGCCCTCCTCCCAGTCTTCAGGCACTCCCACCCAGCTCTGCAATACAAAGTGCATGGTCTCAGCATGAGTAATATTGACCTATCAGAAATGAACAGAGGTGTGGGAGGGGAAAACTGGTGGTGGGGATGGGGGAGGGATGGGCTTCAGCCAATCAGGCTGCATTAGTTAAGTCTGAGAGGAAAGTAAAGAAGCAAAAAAGACAAGCCAGCATGCCCTGCAACTTCCTTTGTGCGGCCGTGTACCAAATAAGTGCCAGGGAAACTGGGAAATTTTGTTTTATGGATAAGAAAAGTAAAGCCTGCAATTTTCCATCAGATAGATGGGTGAAATAGACAATCTCCGACAGTTCCAATTTGATTACTGATCGTTTTTCTGATCGATTTGTATAGAAGTGATCAGAAAAACAATCAGAAAACCAATTGGAGCTATCGGAAATTATCTATCGACCCATCTATTCGATGCATGGTGTGTACCACGCATAAGAGTGATTTTTACCTTTTGGATTTCCTGGTCAGCATCCTTATTACTTGTTTACCAGATAAAATAAAAGAATTGATTTTATGCCTGACAGTTACACTTTAGGGACACTGCTGTAGTTACTGACCTGTAAAGAGAGAGAACAGAGCAGCAGCAACAGAAATAGTATAAGATATGAGGCTCATTGTTGTCTCTTCAGCTGACGCCCTGTAAACAACAATGCACTGATCCTTTGCTGTGTATCTCTGCAGAGGTCCACAATGAATAATTCTTTATATTTGCGTTGTTGATCAGGGTTTTTCCTAAAGCCCAGCGAAGATTAATGATATTGTTGTTGATTAATGTAAATTGTACATATTACCTTTGGAAGTGAACTTTTCAATGTCACGATTGTGGAACTTTCCCCGTGATCAGCGCACAACGCGTGCGCTGACACGGCGGAGATCCTCCACAAGCGTATAATTTGCAGGAACCCAGCAAAAGGTGCTATGCACCTGTAGAGGGAAATTCCTGTCGGCAGATGGCGCTGGGGAGTGCAGAGGAACCAATCCTCTGTACCTCCACAAGTGCCAGACAGGAATTGTACGAAGCGCAGAACGCAATCGCAAGAGAGGCGATTGTGAATGAGATTGAGCAAAAGGGATAGGTTGTATGTGTGTGCGCCAATCCAGTCGCCACTCCGCGACCGCGCACAAACAACAGCAGATACGAAATAGGAACGCGATCGCGAGAGGTGCGATCGCGAGACGTGACACAAGGCAGAACAGAATACGAGGGTAGCAAAGGCACAGCAAATACAATAAGGAGATACGGAAAATAACAACCGCTAGCTAACCGCGAACACCGCACTCATTCGCAACAGTGCACGCAGTTATGCGCGATCTCCACGTGATAAGCACAATAGAGACAAGCACGCCTAACTAACCATAAACAGACAAACATTAAACGGGACGCGAGCGCTTGCTTAACGGTTACCTCACCGAGCCTGTAGCAAGCGCAGCGGACAAGACAGACACACGAAAAACAAGAACTAGGCAGGAAGGATCCACCGCTCTTCCGCCAGAGCAAGTGTGATCCAAGCAGGAACATAGATCAGAAAGATCCACAGCCGCTAACGCTAGCGGCTAGTGCGATCTCAGCAAGACAGAACGATTCGCTATCAACCGCCGTTGGTGGCAGCGCAATCGCGACCGACAAGACAGAACAGAAGGATCCCCAGCGCTCGCACAAAGTAGCTAGCGCGATCCCAGGAAACAGAACAGAAGGATCCCCAGCGCTAGCACAAAGTAGCTAGCGCGATCCCAGGAAACAGAACAGAAGAGATAGCTGGTAGCAACCGCTGCACCAGCTATACTCCAAGAACATAGATCAGAACCATTTCCTGTCAACCACCATAGGGACAGGACAATGGCAAACAGGCAAGACAAGACAGAACAGGCAATACAGATAATACAACCTGACTGGGCTAGAAGGGGAGCCTAAAGCAACCCCCAGGAATTAACTATACTAGATAGCAATGGCTGACACTCCAGCAGTGTCCATCAGGAACTGAGCAAGGAAGGGAAATGACCAGCAAAGCATTGTGGGAAAGACATAGTACTTATAGTACACACCTCCAATGAATGTGGCCAGGCAATTTGCATGACAACGTATGCAAATTCCTCTGCAAGCACAAGCTGCAAAACTGACAGAAACTCTTCTTTCCAGAGTCCTGCAGCATGGAAACTTACACAATGGTCAAAGGGCTGCCTGTCTGCACAGGCAGCTGAGCAAATCATCACAGTACCCCCCCCCTCCAGGGTCGAATTCCAGACGACCCCCAAAACTGCTATTAGCAACAGACTCAAACTGAAGACTCATGAAGGTCGGGGCAGCCCGACAAGGTCCAATTCCAGAGTCAGTCCACCCGAAACCGACCTCATCGGAAACAGAAGCCACCGAAACATGCCCATCAGTACTACCAGTCTCAGTATAACACCCATCAGGACTGTGAACGCCAGAGAAGAAGCCATCGACACCCTCCAGACAATACCCACCACCTTCCACGGAGCGTCCGAAAATACCAAACCTGCCACAATACCTGTTCGAAGTGTCCCTTACAACACAAAAGCCACCGTTGATCTTATCCAGTGTACCAAGCAAAATTTCTCCCGGAATCTCCCAGAACCTTTTGAAGCTCCACAGAGATCCCAAGAGGGCAGAACAATCACCAGGCTCACATGGAGAATTACCAAGAACCCCCATGGAACCAATGACAATTCCAGATTCAGAATTACTAGGACACCCATCAAGATCAAGACTTTCAGGGACCACTTCTGGGCATGCAAGCAGGCAGGCCATATCAGAGCATGTCTCCACCAAGGAAGCATCTGAGTACGCTGGTAACCGAGACACACTTGGGCTTTCTGGGTCACAGAGCACACTGGGGTACACCAGCACAGGAGAACCCTCAGGACATGTCGGGGAACTGCCAACCTCAGAGTCCAGCACGACAAGACCAAAACCAGTACCGGACAGAGAATCATCATGAGTGGAGGTCACAGGCACTGGACTTCCAAAAGAAGACTCGGATACAAATTCAGAAATTTCTGTGACAATAATATCATCTTTGACTACATATGAGTGAAGCTCCATCAGAGCTGAAAAGGTAGCCAGCAAGGCAGCAATGCCTACGGAAGAGGGTAACCCCTCAGAAGAACTTGGGGGGCAGGAGACATCTCCTACAAGTTCTGCACCTTTTGGGAGGAACTCGGAGACCTCCAGAACATCCAACAAGACCTCAGGAGCATCATTTTTCAAGTTTTCTAAAAAGGATTCTGAACTATCCATGTTACAGGGCAAAACTGGAACTTTATTTTGTGGACAGGGCAGATGTCCCAGGAATGGTTCCACCATAACCTGAGACTGGATCTCATCATCATGAGGGGAATGTACAGGTATATTTACTGGAACACACACTGACTCCCTAACTTCATTCTCACTGTACCCAGAATTCTGTGTGGCAGTCAAACTAGCTTGTAACTCCAAAACTGCAGAAAAACAAGTAAAAATAGCAGCAATACCTAGACGAGCCTCTAGGGGCAGGGCAGGAGATATTGTACAAGGCAATGTTGACTCATCCAGAGTACAGGGTGGAGAGTCAAAACTTCCCTCAGAGCAAGAAAGGGACTCACAAATGTCAGTGTGATTGGACATCATATTGTTATTCATGGTACAGGGCAGGTTCAGAGAAAGCGTCTCTGAATAAGGCAAAGAGGGTTCAGCATCAGATTCGCAAAACCGAAGCGCTGTCTCACTCTTAGATTCGGCTAACAATGTCGAATCCGAGGAATCAGAACGCAAAACCTGCGAATCAAAATTTACTTTAGGTTGTGAAACTGACGCTTCTATAGCGCAAACCTCCGCGATCTGCGGAGCAGACTGCAAGGCATCTAGGACCGAAACGCTGGAGCAACTGTCCCCAGGCAACGGGCCCTTACAGGTGTGAACAGGGTGAGACAGAGACTCATCTGCAGAAGAAATAGTGACATCAACAGGACAAGCTTTATTAGGCATATTAATTTTACTTTTGACGCTGCACAGTCGAGAAACTTTCCCCATAGCAGGGTCACAGACGGAAGATCTCAAAGATCTGTTTCTAAATGACAAAGGATCCCACACATCCTTGAGGAAACCGTCAGACTCATGCCGATCACAATCTGCAGGAACATCCGAGAAACAGGCATCAGATCGCACAGATTCAAACTGCACACTGTCAGAAGCGAATCCTTCAGGATTCGCACAGGAATCAACCACAGCGACACATTCAATTATTTCAGATTGCACAAAGTCAAGACTCACATGCTTTACCCCAGAAAGGCAGGAACAATCATCCGACAACGATGTCTCTTTATTGGAATCAATTGGTTGGTGTGTGTGCAACTCATCCAAAATCGTTTGCCATACATAGATCACCAGATCCACATCATCCTTGTCACATTCATCGGAATCAATCAGAAGGTACATAGAGTCAAGACAAGCATTCAAGACATCTTCGCTTTTTGCGATGTAAAAATCGCAAAAGGCTTTCCAATCAAAATCGAATTCCTCCAGCAAGGCCCCAACATCCCAGGAAGCAAATGGGGGTTCAAACAGGCCAGTATCCAAATAATCTCCATAGGGGTGGAGTTCAGGAACAAGAACAGATTTTTTAACTGCTTTAATGTAGTGTGCGATCCTACCTATAGCAGGATCCACATAAGCTTTGGATTGGGGCAGAAAACCTGGAAACTGATCAGCAGATGCATTATAAACATCATTATCATACTGCATGGTTTTGCCCATTTCAGACTTGACAGAAATAACCTCTCTATCTGTGGTTGCCATGGGCAACGGATCTTTCCGCTGGGAAGCCTTCCTAGATCTTTTACGTTTAGACTTAGAGGCTTTGGATGGCTGCTTTATGGATGAAAGAGTAGATGGAACAGCTGATTGAGCTGCTGACAACAACTCATTAAGGGGGTATGGTAATTGAGGTAATCTCAGCCAATTGTGAATTAAAAAGGCCAAGAATTCCAGGGGTCTTTGACTCAGGGTGGTATGATCTAACACATCATAACCCCACATTGACATTTCGCCCCCCAACAGAATGTAGACCATTTGGGGGGCCCAGGTAGACACTGGGGTGCATTGGAATTCAGGGTTCGCTAACAGTTTCGTACACTCAGACAAAAATTCGTCTGCTGATTCAGGTTCAAGTTTTTTAAATCTCTTAAAGGTACAAGAGCCATATTCGACAAAATCGTACAAATCGGAAATTCCGTCTACACTGGGGTTTTGGGTTGGGCTGGTCATTCTGTCACGATTGTGGAACTTTCCCCGTGATCAGCGCACAACGCGTGCGCTGACACGGCGGAGATCCTCCACAAGCGTATAATTTGCAGGAACCCAGCAAAAGGTGCTATGCACCTGTAGAGGGAAATTCCTGTCGGCAGATGGCGCTGGGGAGTGCAGAGGAACCAATCCTCTGTACCTCCACAAGTGCCAGACAGGAATTGTACGAAGCGCAGAACGCAATCGCAAGAGAGGCGATTGTGAATGAGATTGAGCAAAAGGGATAGGTTGTATGTGTGTGCGCCAATCCAGTCGCCACTCCGCGACCGCGCACAAACAACAGCAGATACGAAATAGGAACGCGATCGCGAGAGGTGCGATCGCGAGACGTGACACAAGGCAGAACAGAATAGAATACGAGGGTAGCAAAGGCACAGCAAATACAATAAGGAGATACGGAAAATAACAACCGCTAGCTAACCGCGAACACCGCACTCATTCGCAACAGTGCACGCAGTTATGCGCGATCTCCACGTGATAAGCACAATAGAGACAAGCACGCCTAACTAACCATAAACAGACAAACATTAAACGGGACGCGAGCGCTTGCTTAACGGTTACCTCACCGAGCCTGTAGCAAGCGCAGCGGACAAGACAGACACACGAAAAACAAGAACTAGGCAGGAAGGATCCACCGCTCTTCCGCCAGAGCAAGTGTGATCCAAGCAGGAACATAGATCAGAAAGATCCACAGCCGCTAACGCTAGCGGCTAGTGCGATCTCAGCAAGACAGAACGATTCGCTATCAACCGCCGTTGGTGACAGCGCAATCGCGACCGACAAGACAGAACAGAAGGATCCCCAGCGCTCGCACAAAGTAGCTAGCGCGATCCCAGGAAACAGAACAGAAGGATCCCCAGCGCTAGCACAAAGTAGCTAGCGCGATCCCAGGAAACAGAACAGAAGAGATAGCTGGTAGCAACCGCTGCACCAGCTATACTCCAAGAACATAGATCAGAACCATTTCCTGTCAACCACCATAGGGACAGGACAATGGCAAACAGGCAAGACAAGACAGAACAGGCAATACAGATAATACAACCTGACTGGGCTAGAAGGGGAGCCTAAAGCAACCCCCAGGAATTAACTATACTAGATAGCAATGGCTGACACTCCAGCAGTGTCCATCAGGAACTGAGCAAGGAAGGGAAATGACCAGCAAAGCATTGTGGGAAAGACATAGTACTTATAGTACACACCTCCAATGAATGTGGCCAGGCAATTTGCATGACAACGTATGCAAATTCCTCTGCAAGCACAAGCTGCAAAACTGACAGAAACTCTTCTTTCCAGAGTCCTGCAGCATGGAAACTTACACAATGGTCAAAGGGCTGCCTGTCTGCACAGGCAGCTGAGCAAATCATCACATTCAACTTTAAAAATTCTCTGTGTAGCTGTCATTGTTTTTTGTTTTGCATCTGTGCTTGTAGTTGTATAGCCATGTCTGTAGTTGTGTAGCTGTGCTGGTAGTTGTATAGCCATGTCTGTAGTTGTGTAGCTGTGCTGGTAGTTGTATAGCCATGTCTGTAGTTGTGTAGCTGTGCTGGTAGTTGTATAGCCATGTCTGTAGTTGTGTAGCTGTGCTGGTAGTTGTATAGCCATGTCTGTAGTTGTGTAGCTGTGCTGGTAGTTGTATAGCCATGTCTGTAGTTGTGTAGCTGTGCTGGTAGTTGTATAGCCATGTCTGTAGTTGTGTAGCTGTGCTGGTAGTTGTATAGCCATGTCTGTAGTTGTGTAGCTGTGCTGGTAGTTGTATAGCCATGTCTGTAGTTGTGTAGCTGTGCTGGTAGTTGTATAGCCATGTCTGTAGTTGTGTAGCTGTGCTGGTAGTTGTATAGCCATGTCTGTAGTTGTGTAGCTGTGCTGGTAGTTGTATAGCCATGTCTGTAGTTGTGTAGCTGTGCTGGTAGTTGTATAGCCATGTCTGTAGTTGTGTAGCTGTGCTGGTAGTTGTATAGCCATGTCTGTAGTTGTGTAGCTGTGCTTGCAGTTGTATAACCATGTCTGTAGTTGTGTAGCTGTCCTTGCAGTTGTATAGCCATGTCTGTAGTTGTGTAGCTGTGCTGGTAGTTGTATAGCCATGTCTGTAGTTGTGTAGCTGTGCTTGTAGTTGTATAGCCATGTCTGTAGTTGTGTAGCTGTGCTTGTAGTTGTATAGCCATGTCTGTAGTTGTGTAGCTGTGCTGGTAGTTGTATAGCCATGTCTGTAGTTGTGTAGCTGTGCTTGCAGTTGTATAGCCATGTCTGTAGTTGTGTAGCTGTGCTGGTAGTTGTATAGCCATGTCTGTAGTTGTGTAGCTGTGCTGGTAGTTGTATAGCCATGTCTGTAGTTGTGTAGCTGTGCTGGTAGTTGTATAGCCATGTCTGTAGTTGTGTAGCTGTGCTGGTAGTTGTATAGCCATGTCTGTAGTTGTGTAGCTGTGCTGGTAGTTGTATAGCCATGTCTGTAGTTGTGTAGCTGTGCTGGTAGTTGTATAGCCATGTCTGTAGTTGTGTAGCTGTGCTGGTAGTTGTATAGCCATGTCTGTAGTTGTGTAGCTGTGCTGGTAGTTGTATAGCCATGTCTGTAGTTGTGTAGCTGTGCTGGTAGTTGTATAGCCATGTCTGTAGTTGTGTAGCTGTGCTGGTAGTTGTATAGCCATGTCTGTAGTTGTGTAGCTGTGCTTGTAGTTGTATAGCCATGTCTGTAGTTGTGTAGCTGTGCTGGTAGTTGTATAGCCATGTCTGTAGTTGTGTAGCTGTGCTTGTAGTTGTATAGCCATGTCTGTAGTTGTGTAGCTGTGCTTGTAGTTTCGTAGCTGTCCTTGTAGTTGTGTAGCTGTGCTGGTAGTTGTATAGCCATGTCTGTAGTTGTGTAGCTGTGCTGGTAGTTGTATAGCCATGTCTGTAGTTGTGTAGCTGTGCTTGTGGTTTCGTAGCTGTCCTTGTAGTTGTGTAGCTGTGCTTGTGTAACTATGCCTGTAGTTGTGTAGCTATGTTTGTAGTTGTGTGTTTGTGTTTGTGTAGCTATGTCTGTAGTTGTGTGTTTGTGTTTGTGTAGCTATGTCTGTAGTTGTGTGTCTGTGCTTGTGGTTGTGTAGCTATATCTGTAGTTGTGTGTCTGTGCTTGTGTTTGTGTAGCTATGTCTGTAGTTGTGTGTGTGCTTGTAGTTGTATAGCCATGTCTGTAGTTGTGTAGCTGTGCTTGTAGTTGTATAGCCATGTCTGTAGTTGTGTAGCTGTGCTTGTAGTTTCGTAGCTGTCCTTGTAGTTGTGTAGCTGTGCTTGTGTAACTATGCCTGTAGTTGTGTAGCTATGTTTGTAGTTGTGTGTTTGTGTTTGTGTAGCTATGTCTGTAGTTGTGTGTTTGTGTTTGTATAGCTATGTTTGTAGTTGTGTGTCTGTGCTTGTGGTTGTGTAGCTATATCTGTAGTTAAGAAATGCAGTAGGGGTGTCTCGGCACCCTGTGGAGAAGAAATATAGGAGACAAATATGGGAGCCCAATAGTGCAGTATGTCGATGTACAAGTGGATAAAGAAAATGAAAAAATGCTACTCACAAAGGGGGGTTGCAAAGGGCAACCGACCGTATGAAGCATGTGGAGACCATGAACCTGACTCCACTCGGGGTAGTCCCGGCCGGGACCTGGATGTGGTTGCTCTCTTTGGAAAAATTAGGGACAATCGTCCACTGTGGTGGAAACCACAACTGGTCTGTCACCACCCTTCAGACACTACGTGTGTTGGGGTAAACTAAGCACAATAGGAGTAAAGAGGCATCCTGGTTGAATAAAAGCATCTAAAAACAGCTTAAAAACAATAAGAGAATATGAGGTGGCTTACCTCAATGACGAAATCCTTGTATATCACAAAAGATTTTTATTTAGCACAGGCAACGCGTTTCGCGAGTCTGAGCCCGCTTCATCAGGCCAATAAAAGGTGCCAAATGAATAGGTAGATACAGTGAAGGGAGCCCTTTGCTGTATCTACCTATTCATTTGGCACCTATTATTGGCCTGGTTGCAGTTGTGTAGCTGTCCTTGTAGTTGTGTAGCTATCCTTTTAGTTGTGTAGCTGTGTTTGTAGCTGTGTTCTAAGTTGTGTAGCAGTTCTTGAAGCTTTGTAGCTGTGCTTGTATTTGTGCAGCTGTCCTTGCTGTTGTAGTATGAAATGGGTAAACGTGGGTAATGGAGTTGGGTTGGAGGTTTAAGTATAATAATTTTATTAGACAAAGGACGGATGATTCATTTGGCGGGACCTGCCTGCTTCATCAGGTCTGCAGTACAGTGTCTTATGCAGCTGCATGCAGGGAGGTGCTCCCAGTCCAGGCTCATGTGAGAATAGGGTTAGGTTTAGCAACAGTAAAATATTGGTAAAGTACATTGATATTTTGCTATCGGAATTAGCACTGCCCAATAGTAGAATATCCGTAATTTTGCTGATATTCTACTAGTGCTCAAATTTCTGTGGTGCCCATTTTGCATGAACACAGTTGCAGACATGTAAAAGTTAATATGCTTTTCCTATGCAAAACCACAGGCAATGTCTTTTTAAAATCTTATGTAATTACAAAAAGGATGCATTGCTGAGGGCTGTGATTTTCCTACTGTATTCATCCTGTGCAGAAGGCTGACTTGCCAAATCACTCTCTGATTTTTTTTTTGCAACATAAGTTTTGTAACTACTTCCCTTGCTTTCAGTTTTTAAAGCGGACCTGAACTCAGAACTTCATCTCTGCTCTAAAAGATAAGCAACAGCACAATAACCTTTAAAGAAAAACATTTCTTTGTTACAGCTGATACAAATCCTGCTATAAATCTGCAGCGGGTCTACTTCCTGCTTTCATGGAAGCAGACATAGAGTTAACAATCTGTGTTTACCAGTTAGCTGCGCTGTCGAGGCAGTTAGTTGACACAGCTGAGAGATAAAATTACAGTTGGGATTAGTCACAGATGAGGGGGAATTAGACAAGCTAAACTCTCTAAATACATACAAGGGGCATTTCTTTACATTTTCCTTCTGTCCTGTGCAAGAGTTCAGGTCCACTTTAAAGAGACTCTGTAACAAAATGTTCATCCTTATTTCTTCTATCCTATAAGTTCCTATAGCTGTTCTAATGTGGTCTGTCTAACTGCAGCCTTTCCTAGTTGCACAGTGGCTGTATTATCTCGGTTTTAAGATCTAATCTTCTCTCCTCTGTCTGGTTCAGGCAGTCAGGCTGGAATGTGCTGTGCTGCTTGTGATTGGATAGAAGCTATACACACCCTCTCCAGGCCCCCTGCACAGTCTGTATGACTCACACACTGAGCTACTCTCAGCCTATCATTTGCTATGTCTTTTGTTTGTAAACACTGCATAAAAATGGCAATTACAAGTCAGGATTGCAGCAGGGAGAGACAGAAACAGCACAGAGGGGCTCAGGAGAACATAATGAATAGAATAGTATGCTTTTTTTTGTAAGAGTACAGATTCTCTGTACGCAAGTCTGCAAGTCTGCAGAGTTTGCCGGACTACATAAACATAACATTACAGAAGTAAATGTATTGGAGGCAAGCCAATAGGGGACGTACACAGTTTAGGGACTGTTAAACCCTTTTGCACTGGATAACACTTCAAATACAGTTTCTTAAAGATGTATCAACGTCATATCTTATTTTACTTCAGTTCACAGTTCCTGGAAACTTTACAGTGCTCTTAAACTAGTGATTAGGGCGGCTGTTGGCCCAAAACTGTTACATATTTATCTATGCGGTTTATAAAGCACCGACATCATTACCATGACATTTCAGCAAAATAAAAGTCTTCAGCTACTTTTACAATTCTTCAACTAACTTTTCAGGAACCTGGCAATTAAAAACAAATAAAACAAAGGTTTTACACAGATATAATAGCATAAGTAGCTGTTACAGAAGTGCGTTTTGCATGTCTTGTCACATTGTGCATCTATTTATAGACTTTGTGAGGACTACATGTTCTACATAACGATAACAGGTTATCTCATTGTACTCTTTTTAATAGATTATATGAAAGCAGTTAGGACAGTGTGGCGGTACTGTCTCTAATTGGTGAATCTTTTTTTCTACTTTGGAAGGAACAGGTAAGGAGTCTCATTTGAGCATTATACTGTATGTGTTTTATTATAATTATTTTTTTTTATTCTACAACTGCTATTCAGGCGTTAGGCTAGTGTCACACAGGGGCTTGCACTGTTGCGTCATAATGTACATGTAATGCAATAAAAAACATTTGCAGTGGCCTGTGATGTGACGCAGGCATAGAAGCAACTGACCAACGTGCCCCTTGATTGACAAACATTGTGAGCGTCAGTGTTTTGAAAAAATAATAATAACAGGAAACAAAGCATAAACAAAACCTGCCCAATAGATGGGCAACTTACTAGACTGAAAACTGAGAATCATCTTTACTGGGAGCAAACCTACTGTTTGCCCTAAATCAAAGCAAAACAAAACACAAGCAAATCTGCAAACAGCATGATACATTTAGATTGTTCAGTGCAACACACCATATTGTTCTCAGAATGGGACAGCTATGGACTGAACTAATTGGTCTTTTATTTCCTACCTGAACATCTATCTTACGAAGACCACCAAACAGGGCCAACCTTTACCACAAGTGACCCAAATGGTTGGAGAGCAGTGGGGCTGGGGAGAACCAGTAGTACCTAATGAATCTTGTGTGGAGGGAGGCAGAGCCACCTTATAGTGGAGCCTGTGCCCCCCTTATAGTGGCCCCTGTGTGGTGCCCCTCTATAGTAGTCCCTGTGCCCCCATATAGTGCCCCCTGTGCTGTGTATAGTGGCACCCATTGTTGTTTTCCCTGGGGGCTTAGTATTCTCCCTCCCCCTTAAAGTTTTCTCTGGCCATATAGTGGTCTCCCTCCCCATATTTTCTTGGTCGTTTACCTCCCCTCCCCCTTATATATATTTCCTTTGTAGGCTAGTGGTCCTAGAATAATCTGACCAATGTAACACACGTTTGTTCAATTTTTCCCCAATTATGAAAAAAAATATGATTGAACACTTTGAAATAATTGATTGGGTCCATAAATCAAGAAATTGAAAATCTATCCTACACCAGTCAATTTTCAGAACATTATGATTGGAAAAATCAGCCACTCCCGATCAACTTCTATCAATGAAAATGGAAAATTCAATCAGATAAAAACAAAAAGCAAACGCAGATCTTTGTATCATATGTGGCCACTATTACTCTTACCTAAAAAGCCCTCTGAAACCTGTCTCCTCTATTCGTTGATATAGATAAATGTGTTTCCAGTTCCCATCAGATCTACCCTCTGCTAAAGATCTCTCTCTTTCTCATCCACACTAATCACTTCTTCCCTCTACAGCCTACAGTATTTCTCTATTGCAAGGCTGGAATTATACTTTTTCCACTCCTAGACCAACTTTCTAGCAGCTTCCCTTCCATGTGCAGCACCCCCTCCTATTCCTCGTGCAGTTCCCTCTTCCTTGTCTAACATTCATGTACAGCAGCCCCCTTCAGTTCTATACAGGTCCCTTGGGCAGCAGTTCCCTATTTCCATGTGTTGCTCCTTATTTGCAACATTTGAATTCCATTTGCAGCCTCATATTCCATATGCAGCAATCTCTCTTCCATGTCCAGCCGCCTTATGGCCAGCTGCTGCCCAAGACCCTGGCCTTGGTGGCCTTTCCTGAAATCTAGCCCTGCTCTAATGCTTCTCTCCTCCACACTGACCTTGCTAAAGTACAACTTTTCCAGCATGTAACTCATTATTATTATTATTATTATTTATTGTATTTATAAAGCGCCAACATATTACGCAGCGCTGGACAATAAATATATACAATTATACAAGGATGACATACATAGGGTTATACACATAGAACAAAGTTATACATACAAATTGTACAAAATACATGATCATGCAATATGGGCTGGTTAGGTAGGCCCAGTAATACAAGTACAGGCTGTCATAGGACAGGAGCACATGATCCTGTAGATTACACTAGGGAGTGGAGGACTCTGCCAGAGGCTTACAATCTAAAGGGAGGGGTGGAAACACTAGGGGGGGCTGTTAAATATTCCTTAGAGAGTTACTGTGTGGTAGGAGGTGGGTAGGCCATCATAAAGAGGTGGGTTTTGAGGGCTTGCTTGAATGTGTTGAAAGAGGGAGCAAGTCTGATGGGTGGTGGAAGGGCATTCCAGAGGGTGGGGGCAGCTCTTGAGAAATCCTGGAGGCGGGCATGGGAGTGTGAAATGCGCGGGGTGGTGAGGCGAAGGTCGTTGGAGGAACGGAGGGGGCGACCTGGTGTATACTTGTGAACAAGCTGCGAGATGTAGGTAGGGCATGTTTTGTGCACAGATTTATACGCCAGGCATAGAATCTTGAAACTTATCCTGAGACGGATAGGGAGCCAGTGCAGGGATTCACAAAGGGGAGATGTGGATGCAGAGCGGTGCGAAGAATGGATGAGTCTTGCAGCCGCGTTCATCACTGATTGAAGGGGGGCAGTGCGTTTCAGGGGGAGGCCAGAAAGGAGTGAGTTACAGTAATCAAGGCGGGAGATGATGAGGGCATGGATGAGCAGTTTGGTCGTGTCCGGGGTTAAGAATGGGCGGATCTTGGAGATATTACGGAGGTGGAAATTGCAGGCTCTTGTGATGTTTTGGATGTGTGGGATGAAGGAGAGGTCAGAGTCCAAGGTGACACCCAGGCAGCGGGCCTGGGAGGTAGGGAGAATGGTTGTGTTGTCGATTGTGAGGTGGAAACCTGGGATAGGTGCAGCAG
Source organism: Hyperolius riggenbachi (assembly GCF_040937935.1). NCBI lineage: Eukaryota > Metazoa > Chordata > Amphibia > Anura > Hyperoliidae > Hyperolius > Hyperolius riggenbachi. Next base: position 74,996,178 of record NC_090647.1, read on the forward strand.
CATGGGGTGGAAGGATCAGGAGCTCAGTTTTGTCTAGGTTAAGCTTTAGGAACCTAGCTGACATCCAGGAGGAAATTGCTGAGAGACACGAGGAGACCTTGTTTATGGTGGTGGCTGAGAGATCGGGGGTATGGAGGTAAATCTGAGTGTCATCTGCATAAAGGTGGTAATTGAAGCCCAGGGAGGAGATAAGCTTGCCAATTGAGGAAGTGTATATGGAGAAAAGAAGGGGGCCTAGAACAGAGCCCTGGGGGACCCCAACTGAAAGGGGGGCAGGAGTTGAGGAGGAGCCATTGAAGGAAGTGGTGAAGGAGCGATTGGATAGGTAGGAGGAGATCCAGGCCAAGGCAAGCCCATGGATGCCCATGGACTGTAGTGATTGGAGGAGGAGGGAGTGGTCAACAGTGTCAAATGCTGCAGAGAGGTCAAGGAGGAGCAGGATGGAATAACTGCCTTTGGCCTTGGCAAGGGTAAGGTCGTTGACCACCTTGGCGAGGGCTGTTTCAGTTGAGTGCGCAGGTCGGAATCCAGACTGTAGGGGGTCAAGTAGGGCATTGGTGTTGATGTATTGGGTAATGCGCTGGTGGACTAGGCGTTCGAGGAGTTTAGAAGCATAGGGAAGGAGGGAGATTGGGCGGTAGTTTGAGGGTAGGGATGGGTCGAGTGAGGGTTTTTTCAGCAGGGGAAGCACAGTGGCCTGTTTGAATGCTTTGGGGAAGATGCCTGTGGAAAGGGAGAGATTGAACAAGGAAGTGAGGACTGGGGCCAGGTCAGAGAAGTGGGGACGAAGAGTATTCGCGGGTACCGGATCACAGGGAGAGGATGTGGGGGGGGAAGCCACTAGCAGCAGGCTGACTTCATCAATGGTGGCAGGAGCAAAAGAGGCGAGGGGTTGATGAGACAAGGGAGCCGCTGGGAGGGAAGGCAAGGGGACAACCTGAGACGCATTGGTAAGGGAGGGATGGAGGAGGGAAATTTCATTGCGTATTGTTGCAATTTTAGTGGTGAAGTGGTTGGCAAGGTCATTGGCTGAGAGGGAGGAGCTGGGAGGGGGAGGAGTGGGGTTGAGGAGGGAATTGAAGGTAGCAAAAAGCTGTCGAGGGTTGGAAGCTTGGGTTACAATCAGTGCTGCAAAGTACCTTTGTTTAGCCTCGGAGAGGGCAGTGTGGAAGAGTAACAGTTTGGCCTTATAATCTAGGAAGTCAGCATTGAGATGTGATTTCCTCCATTTCCGTTCGGCTGCTCGAGTTTCTTTCCTGAGGTTACGTGTGTGGGTGTTGTGCCAGGGTTGGGGGTTGGGGGGCTTGATAGGGCGGAAGATTGAGGGGGCAGCTTGATCTAAAGCAGATGAGAGGGCAAGGTTATATTGTGCAGCCGCTTCATTTGGGCATGTTAGGGTGGGTAGGTGGGAGGAGAGGGAGAGAAGGGGACTTGCTAGGACATTTGGGTTGAGATTACGTAGGTCTCTCTGCCATCGACCAGGCTGAGGGGTGGGGAGAGAAGTTGTTGGTGGGGAGATAGTGAAGGTGAGGAGGTGATGGTCAGAGATAGGGAAAGGTGCGATGTCCAGGTTGCTGAGGGAGGTGGACTTTGAGAATATGAGGTCAAGAGTATGACCAGCGCGGTGGGTGGTGGAATTTGTGTGCTGAGAGAGACCAAGGGATTTGGTGAGGGAGAGTAGCTGCTTGGCAGCAGTGGAGATAGGCTCATCGATAGGTAAGTTGAAATCCCCGAGTATGATGGTGGGGAGGTCAGATGACAGGATGTGGGGGAGCCAGGAGGCCAGGTTGTCCAGGAAGAGTGAAGTTGGAGCAGATGGGGGGTGATATAGGACCGCAATGATGGCTGGGAGAGGTTGGTACAGGCGGATTACATGGGCCTCGAAGGATGAGAAGTGCAGGGAAGGGGGCGGTGATAGGACCCGGAAGGTGCAGGGTGCGGAGAGAAGCAGACCCACTCCTCCTCCAGACCTGTTGTCAGGTCTGGGGGTGTGGCTGAGATGCAGTCCCCCATAGGAGAGAGCAGCGGCTGCGGTACAGTCAGAGGGGGTGAGCCATGTCTCTGTGAGGGCGAGGAAGGTGAGGGATTTAGAGAGGAAGAGCTCATGGATGGATGTGAGCTTGTTGCGGACAGATCTGGCATTCCATAGACCACAAAACAGAGGGAGAGAGTGCCTGGGGGTTGTATGGATGGGAATGAGATTATTATGGTGTGGTCTGCGGATGCAAGAGGAGTGTGGAGGGGCTGGAAGGGGGTTGGCTGGGAGTTTGGGGACCAGTGGGGGTCTAGGAATGGGTGGGTTGAGGATGGAGGGAGAAAGCACTGGGACCAGCTGGAGAAGCAGGTGGAGGAATAGCATGTGGTAGTGGTGGAGGGGTGGCAAAGGGTTGGTAGGAATATGGTGGGTGAAGTGTGGGTGAGCCAGAGAAAGGACTGGGGGGAAGGGGTGCATTACGTTGTGTGGAGAGGAGGCTGGCAGTGGTTTGGACAGAGGTAGATGTGTAGAGAACGGTGGAAGGTGCATGGAGTAGGAGAGAGGAAGCAATGTGTGTGAGGTTTGAATAGTGATCAGGAATGCAGGTGAGGCTAAAAGATTGAGGAAGTTACCTTGGTGTAATGCTGATTTCTGCTGAATTGCTGTTGAATTCTGGTAAATTCTGGTTAATTTCCACCCTTAGAAGACGACCCGAAGTCGGCCGGCCCGACTACCAGACCTCCTGATATACACACAGCATCAGAGCAAATGAGTAATCAGGATGGTCTGGCAGACGATTTGCAATTAAGCAGGGGGGAGGGCCACTATAGTCTCCTGCAAATCAAACAAGCTTGTAGGTGTTACAACTTTGTTTGAAATTACAGATAGGCCAGCAGTGTGAAACAAAAGCCAGAATTTCAATAGCAAGTAGTAAATTACAATGTAAATATGTTACTTAGGCGCTACTAATATGAAAAGCAGAGCAGGACAGCAGAAATCAGCCACATGTAATATATTAGAGATGAAACATACACAGCAGATGGAAGCAGCAGGAATCGGTTTCAAATTGAGTGCAGGTCAGATTAGAGATGAAACATACACAGCAGATGGAAGCAGCAGGAATCGGTTTCAAATTGAGTGCAGGTCAGATTAGAGATGAAACATACACAGCAGATGGAAGCAGCAGGAATCGGTTTCAAATTGAGTGCAGGTCAGATTAGAGATGAAACATACACAGCAGATGGAAGCAGCAGGAATCGGTTTCAAATTGAGTGCAGGTCAGATTAGAGATGAAACATACACAGCAGATGGAAGCAGCAGGAAACTCATGGGACATAGGCCAATTTATTGCCTCCAACTAAGCTATTTACTGTATATAGTTACTGGGTTGGTAATATAGCACATATTTCAGACAATGGACAGAATCGAGCGGAAGATAAGGAAGCGCCCGCAGGGACGAGACGGAATCGATCTGGGCGCACGCGGGGACGAGTGGGCCAGCGGCTCGATCCGGCGCGGAATTGCATCTGTGTATGCCCAGCATTACACACAGAAAACCCCTCATCCCCCAGGCCATCATTGTAAACTCAAATGCGCAGGATCTTCTCTCCAGCTGTATCTCGATATTGTTGTCTTTGCTGACTGTTAATGTATGCTCAGTGCAAGGTGTGCTGTACAGCTGTGTGTTTTTCCATACTGCCCCTGTTTGTCTATTTAACTAGTTTGTCAAATATTTATTTGTACAACATCACTGAAGATGTTGGGTTCTTTCTGATGCAGGACGCAACAAAAATGCTCGTGTACAGCCTCATTCTATTCTGACTATTGCAACAAATCTTCATAGCAAAAAAGTAACCAGCTGACATGATCCACGCTGGTTATTAGCCACAGTCAGGCCCTAGATGGACTTGCATCATGCATGGTGGGATCTCAGCCTTTTGTGTTAATGTGTCAGATTAATATTATACTGTATTCATAGGGTTTCTATCTTATGTTAATTTTTGTGTGTTGATGCATGTTGATTTTGCTCCACCCCTGGCTTCACATTGGGTGGTGCCAGTTATGGGCGGAGTACACCACATGCATATAAATGAGTTTCATGTCTATGTGTAGTACAGCTATGACTAAGGACTTTCTATGAAGTCTCCATTTAGCTATACATGTTCAAGGTTTGTGCGGGCCAACATATATTTTGTTTGCACCATATCTTTGGGGCCTTGTGGCAGGAGCATACCAATAGCACCCCTCACACCCACCCCTGATACCAACGAGCACAGGGATGAGAAAGAGGGCCATGGGAATACACTCCTCTCCCCACACCCCACCGTATGCTGAACAGTGAAGCAGAACTTAAAGTGTACATGAGGGCTCAAACCCACTAGACAAGACAAGACAAGACAAATTACATTTATATTGCGCTTTTCTCCTTGCGGACTCAAAGCGCCAGAGCAGAGCAGCAGCCACTAGGGCGCGCTCTATTGGCAGTAGCAGTGTAAGGGAGACTTGCCAAAGGTCTCCTACTGAATTAGTGCTGGCTTACTGAACAGGCAGAGCCGAGATTCGAACCCTGGTCTCCTGTGTCAGAGGCAGAGCCCTTAACCATTACACCATCAGCCACTAGAGCGATTTTGTGAGCGTATAGGGAGCGATTTAAAACGCTAGCGATTTTCCCTAAATGCTCAGCTAATGTTAATTGATGAACCAAATTCCACTGGAGCGATTGCGATGACCAAAATCGCAAATGCAGGACATGAAGCATTTTTAGTGTTTAGTGATTAGCATTAGCATTTCTGCAATGTAAAGTATATAAACGCTGGCGTAATCACTCGTCAAAACCTACACAGAGTGATTTTGCTACCGTTTTTACATTACTGCACACTGTAAAAAATTACAATTAATTGAAAGGACCAATCAGAATTAAAAACACTAATCGCTACACATTCGCTGGCAAAAAGCTGACACTTTTTAAAAACGCTACCAAAATCGCCAGCAATCGCTCATGAAATTGCTTAGAAACCGCTCATTAAAAACGTTAGCGATTGTGATAGCGTTTTGTAGTGGGTTCCAGGCCTGAGACAAAGTTTCAGGTTTTAAACTTACTTGGGGCTTCTTCTCTCAATCCAGTGGGAATTCTGTTTAGGCAGGTACTTCAAATTACTAAATGTACTAAATGTAACATAACGATTACAATTGCTCATATTTTACAATACAGTAAAATCTGTTTATAGTAAACTTCAAGGGACCTGCTCAAGTGGTTTACTATATCAGAAGTTTACTGTATCAGAATTAGTCATACATTGTATATTCATACAGGTGCATGGCTCGGACCTGAGGAGTGAGTTTACTATAGCCAGAGGTGTACTATAATGAGATTGTACTGCATTCATTTATAAATGAGTCAGTGTATAAATCTTTGTGTATAAATGAGCCCATTCAGTGTATAAATGAGCCCATTGAGCCCATTGTAAAATCTTTCCTCACCTAAAAATGAGCCCATTGTAAAATCTTTCCTCACCCTGATTTACATTTTTAAATTTATCACAGGTGGCAACATCTTTACTGCTGGCAAGAAGCATCACTGCGGAATGTTTGTTTGTTGCGTGTACTGTAGTTAACAGAAACAACACCTGACAATGTAGCCTGGGCTAAACATTACTGGTGTGTGGGGTTAGATACCAATATAAAGCAATATATAGATATAGGAAGTATTTCTGATGCTGAAACCCGCATAAATAACCTATTTTGGTTTCTGGACGTAGAAACTACGTCCAGAAACCATGCGCGCTACCGCGCGCTCCCGCGGCCGATCGTGCGCGTGCACGCGCACTCCCGGCCGCGGATTCGGTAGCCACGGAATCAATGTATCGGGCTATGGTGCCCGATCACTGATTCCTCTCCCCCGCTGAAAAAGCGACAGCTTCTCTCAGAAGCTGTGCTTTTTCTGGCCGTTGCCTCCCCACTGCGTCACTCTAAGCGTGTGTTACGCTTAGAGTGACGTCATGTAAACAAACTCATGGCCGCCATCTTGTGGCCAAAAAGTAAAACTACAACTAAAAGTAAAAAAAATTGAAAACAACACACAATTACATTATAAAACTATAGTTTACATCCCACCCTCCCAAAAATACCCAAATAAAATGTTTTAATATAAAAAAAATCATTACAATAAAAAAAAAAAACATGTAAATATTTACCTAAGGGTCTAAACTTTTTAAATATCAATGTAAAGATGACATATTTCTATATTTTTTTTTATTTTAAACTTGTAAATAGTGATAGATGCAAAATGGAAAAAATACACCTTTATTTCCAAATAAAATATTGTCGCCATACATTGTGATAGGGACATAATTTTAACGGTGTAATAACCGGGACATATGGGCAAATACAATACGTGAGTTTTAATTATGGAGGCATGTATTATTTGAAAACTATAATGGCTGAAAACTGAGAAATAATGATTTTTTCCGTTTTTTTCTTATTCTTCCTGTTAAAATGCATTTACAGTAAAGTGGCTCTTAGCAAAATGTACTCCCCAAAGAAAGCCTAATTGGTGGCAGAAAAAAACAAGATATAGATCAGTTCATTGTGATAAGTAGTGATAAAGTTATAGGCTAATGAATGGGAGGTGAACATTTCTCAAGTGAAAACGACGGAACGCGAATGGGTTAATGTAAAATTGGGTATCCTGAATAATATATTACATTCTACTATTTGTCACTGCAGTGTCTCTTTTTACATACTGCAGTGCTGGGCAGTACTCTCTCATCTCTGTAACCTCCACTCCTACGACTCCCGAGCCATGTCACGTGACTTGCATTGGGAGCCACATGGAGTGGAGGGAAGCTGCTGTACATCACATGGCTGCAGAGGAGAAAGGACTGTCCAGCGCTGGAAGTATTATGGGGAGGGGAAGTTTAGCGTGGGGAGGGGGGGAAGGCGTGCACACTTGTGTGCGTGGTTGGGGTGAAGTGCTATACGAGGGAGGGGAGAGTATACTGCCTCACTTGCTATAAGAGGCAGCCAGAAAGTTAGACTAGCTACTCTTGTTAGGGGGATTGGGGACCATACAGATCACACTTATGGTTATGGTGGGCATGGTGACGTGTGTAGAAAAGCTATGCAGTTACACTTGCTGTGTGTGTGTGGGGGGGGGGGGGGGGGGGAGGGGGTTGCGTTGTTGGCACACTTGCCATGTTGGGGGGAGGGGGATGGCAACATTTGTTGTGGGGGAGAGGAGGCAGTTATAACATTTTATGGGGCTAAAGTGGACCTGAACTCTTGCACTGGACAGAAGAAAAACAGAGAGAAATGCACCCTGTATGTATTTAGAGAGTTTAGCCTGTGTGATTCCCCCTCATCTGTGACTAATCACATCTGTAATTTGATCTTTCAGTTGTCTTAGCTCAGGAATCTCCTCTGCCTCAGCAGAACAGCTAATTTGTAAACACAGGATGTTAACCCTATGTCTGCTTCCACGAAAGTAGGAAGTAGACAACGCAGATTTTTTGCAGGATTTGTATCAGCTGTAACAAAGAAATGTTTTTCTAAAGGCTATTATGGTGTTGCTTATCTTCTAGCGCACAGAGGAAGTTCTGGGTTCAGGTCCGCTTTAACGTGGGGAGGGGACCTAGGAAGTAGGGCCCAATGGTTTGTAGCTATGCCCCTGCCTGGCAGCTCTGTGGACCACCACCGCCTTGTTCCAGAAACATGTCTGATCAGATGTGTTACAGTGTCCTTTCTCAAGGGCACTAGAAGTGGGCAGAGAAGTCAGTGGCTGATGTTATGTAGCCACAAGTCTGTGAGATTGATAAAGAAATTTACATTTATCTTTTAACATTAACGGTTCTTTTCTGCCATATAGGTAGATTTTTTTCTTTGAGTTTTCCTTTGATGAGTACAACCAAAGAGGGATTAAAGGCAGCGCCCTTGCGTGATAAGACATCCTTAACTGTACATCAATGTACTTCACTAAAGTAGATAGGAACAGAGAGGTAAACCTTACAAAAATATGGATAATAATACCCCCCCCCCCCCCCCCCCACCCCTTGATGTTCAGAATATAACATAATTCATCTAATCTTTGCACAAGGATGATAAGTATGGACTCCCAGTATGGAAACCCAATGAGCTGGGAGCTTCTATCAGAGTAAAAGCATAAGAATGGATGCTGGGAATAGGAAGACGATGGTTCGCTGTATTGTAAGTGGCGCCAGGTCTCTTAGCAGCAAGGAATGAGTTGGAAGCAGCAATTATTGGATTTAGAAGAGCTCTTTGTATGAACTCTGTATAGCATGTGGACAGGGCCGGCCTTAGGTTTCACAGCGCCCTGAGCAAAACCTGATTTTTGTGCCCCCCCTTCATCCTCTTCCCACATGTGTGCACACACAAGCACTCACACACACAGGCCCATATGCAATTCACCTTTTCTCCTGAGATATCTCCTAGGACAGTGGTTCCCAGCCTTTTGACATTGTGACACGTCACACCAAATGCTCAGATTTCCGTGACACGTCACATATGTATGATAGAAAAAATACTATTAATAACCACGAATGGATGGAAAGAGTGCATTATCCTGAATATACTTTAAAATGAAGGCTAGAACCTTTTAGGAATATTAATCAAAACAATCAGTGGGGCAGTTAGCCGCCCCCCATCCCCTTGGAATGATAGCACAGCACCGACAATTTGCACCACGCGTTATAGCCGCAGTGCGCCCCCCCCCCCCCAAACAAAACACCCCCAGACTCAGTATAGGTAGGTAGCCAGGTATAGATGTCCCCAGTATAGGATCTCATGTGTAGGTGCCCTCAATATAGGTTGCCAAGCATAGGTGCCCCCAGTATAGGAAGTCAGTTGAAGGTCTCCATCCCCCCATAGGTAGCCAAGCGTAGGTTCCTCCAGTATAGGTAGTCAGGCGTAGGTGTTCAGCAAAGGTAGCCAGCTATAAGTGCCCTCAGTATAGGAAATCAGATGTAGGTGCCCTCAGTATAGGTAACCAGCTATAGGCGCCCCCTTGGAAGCCGGCGCCCTGAGCGACCGCTCCGGTCGCTCAGGTCAAAGAGGCCGGCTATGCATGTGGATTATTCATTGGCGGGATGGCGGTGTCCAATTTCACACAGTATTGGATCATGAGAGTTCCTCCAGTGCCTGTTTTAATAAATAAATGGATTAGGGAGACCAGGGTGCTCTTATAAATATGCTTTCTAATGAAAGGATTTGTGGCACAAATACTACTACTACTAATAATAATAATAATGACAAAACACTAAGGCAGCATTGTCGTGTAGTCAGTGCATAGCACTCTTACCTTGCAGTGCTAGGGTACCAGTTTTGAAACCAGACCAGGACACTATCTGCATGGAGTGAGTATGTTCTTTCCATGGTTGTATGTTTCCTCCAGGCACTCTGGTTTCCTCCCACATTCTGAAAACATACAGATTGAGCAAAGGTTCCCCCCAAAGTTGTTCCTAGACTATTGTAGGAATCGCAGACTCTGGCTATGGTTAGGGACATTAGATTATGAGCTCCTGTGAACGAGAGAGTTGGGACAGGATACTGTAATAGACTTAGGAAAATGCTATGAAAGGTTTGATAATATATAGATATATAAAAACAACAATAAGGATTATTATTCTCATTGTTTGTACAATTCTGATCTAAATAATAATAATATTGAAAATGTACCACACATTATTACTTTCAGAAATATTATCATTAGTGTATAAATGTAAAGGTACTTACACACCTTTGACTTGTGTTGCCCGTGGAAGATCGAGACCTGACCAACCCTTGGGCAACATCGCTGGTCTGGCCAGTACAGACGCATGTCAGCTGTGTAGCTGATGACGTGTACTGTTGCTATGGGAGGGGATGTGGAGGTACAACGGAGTGGCCCGTGCATGACGTCACACAGAAGGCGGGAGAGCAGCGTCTTCAAAGAAGTTGGTATCCGTAATGTGGGTTGATCCGCAGATCTCTTGCGGGTTGGGGGTCGGAAGCTGCCGTATTGATTTAGTCAAGCGTGTGCACAAGCCTTAAACCAGGAGTCAGGAACCTTTTTGGCTGAGAGAGCTATAAACGCCTCATACTTTTCCATGAGAGCCATACTATATGTTTCAAACTGGGACAGTGTGCATGCGCAGCAGAGGGCTCAAGTCCCTGTTGCCATAATTATGTATACATTGCCATGGTGATGTGTATACAGTTGATCCTCTTGGCAGCGGAAGTGTCAGACACGTATTCAGCTTCTCTTGGGTTTCAGCAACATCAGCAATTTCCCCAAGAGCCAGACAGGAGAAATACCGACTAACAGCTTGTACAATTAGCTAGCTGACTTGGGAGTTGATTCACTTTGTAGGACGAGATCTCCGCACTTTTCCCCAATAGGCTGCCTGTCAAGTGACAGACAGTCTATTAGGCCAATCAAAGTGCGGGGATTTTGTCTTACAAAGTCACCGGACCTGACAGGATCCAGGGTGGGACAATTGGAGCGGCCGTTAGTTTTGGAGTAGTGCGAGTAATTTAGTAGCACATGCTACAGCAGTAGTGTGCCTACTTTGAAAATTTGACTTGCGCTGCCACGCTGAGCTGCACTTAGTAGCAGTGTAGCTTAGTGAATCAACCCCCTACTGAATTGTCTGTGAAACAGATGTAGCCATCAAAAGAGCCACATCTGACTCCCGAGCCATAGGTTCCCTACCCCTGCCTTAACCTGTGCAAACAACAATAATAATCTCATCATCATCACTAATAATAATCATTATCATCACTATTATTATTATTATCCATTTCTGTGATTATTATTATTATATTTCTGATCATCATTATATTTCTGATCATCTTATGGTATAGGTCAGATCTTTGCAGAACAAAACTTCACTATGTATGGTTGGGTTTCCTCTGGAAAAAAAGTTACATACTGAGTAGAGGGAAGCCTCTGGGTGGGCTAGAGGCTTCATGTGTCTTCCACGACCCCACCGACTCAGCACTGGGACCCTCTGAACATTCCAACAAGAGCTTGTTGGATATGTTCCTATGGCCATGCTCCCTGCCATGTATAAGCATGGATAAATGGCTGTTCTGCGCGTGTGCACGTCGATTATAAGAAGCTTTGTTGTACTGCGCATGTGCAATATGGCCATGCTGGCCACAGAGAGGAACGCAGCTGCAAAGAAGAAGGGTCACAGTCGGCAGCGGAAGCATCTGGAGCATCTAGAAACTTCCCTCTACTCAGGTAAGTATTTTAAATTTTATTTTATTTTCCCTTTCAGGTTTAATTTTAAAGGGAACCTGAGATGTTTAATAGTGGTGTATTTATACAGAGGAAAACGGGTGAAAAAGCTTTGTGAATCATGCTCAATGATTATGTAGCGATTAGATTGTGAGCCCTTATGCACTAAAAAATCAACATGGCAACTGCGGTGTGATTTTCACTCATTTACAAGCGTGCGTTTCACCCCGATTACAAGCAGGGCTGTGGAGTCGGTATAAAAATCTTCCGACTCCAACTCTGACTCCTCAGTTTATGAAACCTCCGACTCCAACTCCGACTCCAGGTACTCCAACTCCGACTCCAGGTACTCCAACTCTGACTCCAGGTACTCCTCGGTTCCAACTCCTTAGTCTCATACTTACCAGGGCTGTTGATTTTGTTCAAAAATCATCCGACTCCAACTCCTCAGTTTATGAAATCACCGACTCCAACTCCGACTCCGGGTACCAAAAATTGCTCCGACTCCTCGACTCCGACTCCTCAGTTTATCAAAATCACTGACTCCAACTCCGACTCCGGGTACCCAAAATGTCTCCGACTCCTCAACTCCGTCTCCACAGCCCTGATTACAAGATCGCAAAATAAATTGCCTAGCACTGTGTTCCCCATGCGATTGCATATGCTCTTATTCATTTAACCCAATAGCACAGGCCGGGCCGAGGCATAGGCTGGAGAGGCTCCAGCCTCAGGGCGCAGTGTAGGAGGGGGCGCACAATTCATTCACCTGTCATTCCTAATTGTGTTTGAAGCAGAAAGAAATAAGAAAAGGGGATACATGGCAGTGACTGCAAGCCATATAACTAGATATTAAGGTGTTGGGGAGGTTGTGGGCCCTGTGGCGCTTCTTAGTCTAATAGCAATCAGTGTGTGATGGCTGGGGTAGCAGGGATGGAGGGGCGCATTTTGGTGTCTCAGCCTTGGGTGCTGCAGGACCTTGTCCCAGCTCTGAGCACAAGAAAAATGCAGCAGACACTACGGTTGCAATTGGGTAAACACGGATGACACTACTCTGTACAGGGCACTGACATTATTGTTAATCACGGTGTCTTTGCAATCAGCAAAAACACACGCGCCTCGATTATTAAACCGAAACCCATGCAGTGTGTTACGGCCTTTTACACCGGCCACCAAGATTTGCCAATTTAAGGGCACTGCAATAACATGGTAAGCGCTGCACCGTTTTTTCTCTGCAATTTTTCCTGTGTTCACCAATTGGTATTTACTCCCGTCACCCCCAGTGTAAATAATGAAAATCACAACTGCATTATAGTGCGTTTGCGATGCTGATTGCAATTTTTGATGTAAAAGGCCCCTAAGCGACATAACTGCACACTACATACAAGCTTTGTAAAAAAAATCTGCACTATATAAATGGTATTGTAGAACAAATTCTGGGATACGATCCTTTGTATTGTGGAGGATCAAAGAACACAGTCCTTTTTGGGGCAATCCACCTTGCCCTCAGATACTCGTTTATACTTTTAAAAAGGACTAAATCTACTAAAATGCAATCTCAAACAGGCAAAAAAGTCTCTGAAAAAACTTTATTGACACACGTACAAAAAATAGAAAAAATGGTTCTTCAGCATCACAATAGTGGGTCTTAAAAACACATTGGTTGGTTTGAAGCAACAAATGGTTGTAGCTTTGTGGGCATTTGAACTTCAAGGCAACGACACATGTTCGTTTCGGGCTTTTGTATAGAATTATATGTGCCCTTCGTCAGGCCGTAATACCCAATTCTATAAATAAGAACAATACACAACAGCATATTAAAATCACAAAGTATGATTCATTAATAGCGAACAATATAATTTTTCGCAAAGGGAAAAACCACCACCAAGTGAAAATAATGGCACATTTCACCAGGTTCAATCCAAGAACCTAAATGCCTAAATAATTCCGAAAAAAAGTGTGCAGTATGAGCAAGAAAAATTAGACCAAAGACCATAGAGATCTAGAAGTGTGTCAAGATGAAGAAGAGGACCAATGGAATCACTTACAAAGAGTAGATAGGACCACCTCGTGAAAACCAGTAAATATCCACGCATAGAGCCTCTTCTACGGTGCTTTGGCAATTTGTAGATTGTATATACTTTATTCTTCATTTTGGGGTTGTCTCCAGCAGAGCAATCTATACCATGTTTTTTCATATATTTTCACTTACCATGATGAGATACTTGTAGTATGTCCCCCATAAAAAATCTACTTGTAGTATGTCCTCCATAAAAAATCTTCTTTTACCTTCTTTAAAGTAATTTTTCCGATTGAGGGGCCCTTTAATAATTATTATTATTTTTATTTATGTCCAAAAAACTTTTATGGGCCATTGCCATGTTTATAGGGCGACTTTCTGGCTGTCCTTATTTTATAGCATCTATTATGTATTGAATATACGTATAACTCATACATACCCTTCCTTGCGCTCCAGCGTGGTTACGAGCTGTCATTTTATTGGCCGCTCTCTTAGATACACACCTTCTCCTGCGCTCCAGCGTGGTTACGAGCCGCACACCAGACAGTGTCGATCTACTGGCCCATGTGATGCTTGACGTCACCTCTGCAGAGGACTTCCCTCCTCTGCTCTCCGCAAATCAGGAGACGCGCTTTACGTAGCACGGATTCCGTGCCCGGATGCGATATGCGCTCCAAGGTGGTTCTGTACCTGCCGGGCGTTTGATTGGCTGGTAGCTTTAGGTCAGCGCTGCCTGCTGGGATATTTAAATGGCATCCCACGCCATTACAGATTGGGTTCCCGTCTAGCAGCTTTTCATTACAGCCTCTGGGAAGGTAAGATTTGCTGACACATTTTGTTTTCCTGTGTATTTTTATTGACATTCGGGTGTACTACCCTTTTGCGTGTCTCCAGCTGAGCGCCTTTCCATATTGTGCCCTACCAATCACCATCCTTATTACATTGTGCAATTTATGCTTCAGGGTGGTGTTTTCTGCTGGGCCATGCCCCTAGGCACTATTATGCGATTTTTTTGGCTCTAAATTATCCCCTTTAAAGTCTGTAGCCTGCAGTTACAATTAGGAGTATAGGTTTCCAGGACAGGGGTCCCTGTGTATATATATTTGCTGGGCATTATATGGGCTAATGTATACATGACCATATGTATCATAGGGTCTTTATCCTTATCTTTGATTGCTGTGTGGGAGATGACCTCATGTTTCTATATGCCTTAGCACTGTATATCCTCTTTCTCCTTTTTGGGGAGTGTTATTTAGTACCTTCTTTATTGTTTTAGGTCTAGTGCGTCTGGTGGGTTCAGATGCCCCCCATTTTTTGGCTCTTCGCCTGATTGGTCTCTTTTCTCTGGTTGAGCTACGCAGGTTTGTCGATGATCATGTTTCCCACTGCTCCTTTTCTCACTATTTTTCCTTCTATACTAAAAATCTGGTCTGGGTCTCTCTGTTTTCATCGGCTCTATGCGTGGATATTTACTGGTTTTTACGAGGTGGTCCTATCTACTCTTTGTAAGTGATTCTATTGGTCCTCTTCTTCATCTTGACACACTTCTAGATCTCTATGGTCTTTGGTCTAATTTTTCTTGCTCATACTGCACACTTTTTTTCGGAATTATTTAGGCATTTAGGTTCTTGGATTGAACCTGGTGAAATGTGCCATTATTTTCACTTGGTGGTGGTTTTTCCCTTTGCGAAAAAATTATATTGTTCGCTATTAATGAATCATACTCTGTGATTTTAATATGCTGTTGTGTATTGTTCTTATTTATAGAATTGGGTATTACGGCCTGACGAAGGGCACATATAATTCTATACAAAAGCCCGAAACGAACATGTGTCGTTGCCTTGAAGTTCAAATGCCCACAAAGCTACAACCAATTGTTGCTTCAAACCAACCAATGTGTTTTTAAGACCCACTATTGTGATACTGAAGAACCATTTTTTCTATTTTTTGTACGTGTGTCAATAAAGTTTTTTCAGAGACTTTTTTGCCTGTTTGACATTGCATTTTAGTAGATTTAGTCCTTTTTAAAAGTATAAACGACTATATAAATGGTACAAACCAGTCTGGAAGGTTTGGTTCTGTCTTGACCGATCCACAATGCAAAAGTGCTGTGGAAAATATACAGTACATTAAAGAGAATCTGTATTGTTAAAATCGCACAAAAGTAAACATACCAGTGCGTTAGGGGACATCTCCTATTACCCTCTGTCACAATTTTGCTGCTCCCCGCCGCATTAAAAGTGGTTAAAAACAGTTTTAAAAAGTTTGTTTATAAACAAACAAAATGGCCACCAAAACAGGAAGTAGGTTGATGTACAGTATGTCCACACATAGAAAATACATCTATACACAAGCAGGCTGTATACAGCCTTCCTTTTTAATCTCAAGAGATCATTTGTGTGTTTCTTTCCCCCTGCAGCTATCTTCCACTGAAGTGTCAGGCTGTTTCTTCCTGCAGAGTGCAGACAGCTGTGCCTGTATGTAATTCCTCAGTATGTGAAAGCCCAGCCAGCTCAGAGGAGTATTTATCCAGCTTGTAAAAGATAATAGAGCAGAGAGAAGCTGCACTAATCTAAATAACACACAGGCTGTGTGCAGAGAGGGGCCTGGAGGGGGAGATGCATCACAGAACCACAACACTGAAGAACTTGGCAGCCTTCCAGACACTGGCTGACAAGTCTGACAAGAGAGAGATAAGTTGATTTATTACAGAGATGGTGATAGTAGAACGTGCTGCAGTAAGCTAGAGCACATTAGAATAGATTTTGGAACTTGTAGGATGGAAGAAAACCGGATGAAATTTTTGTTACGGAGTCTCTTTAATAATAGCAAATATAATTTTTTTCCTTAGATGAATATTAATATTAACCACCTTGGCGGTATTGACAAGCTCAGCTCGTCCATAACCGCTGGAGGGCAACCCTCAGGCCCTACCGGGCCAATTTTCTTAATTTTTTTTTTTAAAACACGCGGGCTAGCACTTTGCTAGCTGTGTGTTGGTGACAATCGCCGCCGATGCACCGCTACCCGCCGCGTTACAGTGCCCCCCCCCCCCGAGACCCCGTGCGCAGCCTGGCCAATCAGTGCCAGGCAGCGCTGAGGGGTGGATCGGGACTCCCTGTGACGGCACGACGTCGATGACGTCATTCCGTGGCGACGGGGGAAGCCCTAAAGGAAATCCCGTTCAGAACGGGTTTTCCTTATGGGCATACGCGCCGGCGGCTATCAGAGGGGTAGGAGGGGCGCCGCAGGGAGGGGGCATCATGTAGCTAGCTCTAGGCTAGCTACATGATTTTAAAAAAAAAAAATACTGCACAGCCACCCTGGCGCATTGAATAGAACGCCAGGGTGGTTAATAACATCAGCACCTCTATCAGGAGAAAATGCTATACACCTCCATTCCATTAGGTATTGTTACCCTAACACTGCTGCCAGTACTTTTAGTATATGATTTATACTCTAGTTTGCTGCTCTTGCATGTGGTGCCTCGTTTGATCTGTGTGTCAGTCAGTAAGCAGCAGCAGCAGCAGGCTGGGTGTGACATATTCCAGGCACAGTGCTCAGAGTTAGCTGTAATCTTTAGTCAGGTGCCTGCCTGGCTCTGGCTGCTCGCACCATAGACACTGTACTACACTCAGTGAGGCCACGCCCCTCCTCTCCCAGCGCTGTGCCGCCGCACGCCCATTGGCCCGGACGCCTGTCAGTCAGAGGGTGTGTCCCGGCTACAGGTGCGGGGTAGTAGGGCACGAGCAGTGGCTGCAATATACATTGTAACATTGTAGCATTGCACTAGCAGCGCCCAGCCTAGACTCAGTGATGCCAGCGTAGCGCTAATCACCAGCATCCTCCCCAGCAGGGGTCTTCTCGCCGGACACATGATGACTGACCAGGGCATGGACAGGCTGGACCTCAGCTTCCTCAGGGTGGAAGAAGCCAGCAAGATCCTGGCGGTGCTGGACCGGGACGAGCAGCTGCGGAGGGCAGAGAAGGACAGACTCAGGTAGGTCATGATGGGACATCACTGGTAAATCAGAATGAATGGGCACTATGCGAGATAATGGCTTGAGCTGCCCCTGCTGCCCATATTACTTGTATTGGTAATGAGAGGAGTGAGGAAGGGACATTCTAGGAAGTGGCATCCATGCCCTAAATACCCGTGAGGCCATAGGAATCTGCCTAGGTTGCCTTATGTATAAACTGGCTCAGTGAATATGGTGCCAGAGATGTCTGCTGACAGAGAGAAGAGGGTGCTGGGCAAGAGGGCAATTAGCTGCACCCAGTGTGGCATTTGCAGGGCACCCTTAGGGTCTGATTAGGCATCAAGGCAGCTGGGAAGAATACTGTTGTAGTTGCCCAGAGCAACCAGTCAGACTTCAGTCGCTAACATGCCGCCACAGTTCTCTGCATCTCATGGTCAACTTCACTCCAGTTTTCTTTGCAACTTTATTGATCAATCACTGCTTACCTGGCTGGCATGACATGGATGTGCTGTATTTCAATACAGATGACCCAAGCTGACTCTCCCATGCAGCGCTGCACAGGACTGATGGGAAACAAGGTGAAGCAGAAGAACTCACAGAACAGGAATAGATCCTGATCCTGACACATTATGCACAGCCAGAGAGTAAACACTCAGCTATCCTCCCATGTCACCTATGCACTCAGAAAGGCCCTGAAGATTTACGGCTGGGGTAGCCGGAGTTCTTCGCAAGCTGCTGCTCCACTTGACATCTGCCTTCTGAAGACACACCTGGCTGATTTATTAAGTCTGGGGGCCCAGAAAGCTGTTGCCTGTAGCAGCCAGTGGCATGCCATGTTTACAGTGTAGCTTGTCTGACCAGAGAAAGGAGAATTGGAGCAAAGTTACTGCCAAGCGATGCAGACATGGAGCAATTGCTCCGATCGCCCAATCGAAATCTGTGGTCTGGACGTCCGCTCCATTTTTGCACTAGTTCTGCTGCGGTTTAGTTGCAGTGATTTTGATAAATCTGCCTCATAGTTGTCTGAGCACTTCGTATTCTTGCCTAAGGTACGGAACTCTACTTGTTGCAGGTACAAAAAAGTAAAAAACGGAGGAAGCAGGCATGTTCATGAAGTGGTCCTCATACCCACCGCTCCCCCCTGGTCTCCTCCGTCCCCCTCCTTTCTTGCACAGATGCCCCCAGCAGCCACTTCCTGGTCAGCTGGGTCGGGTATTAGTGCGCAGCTGCCCCGGCTGCGCGTGTCCTTGATCCCGTTGCCAGGAGCGATCTGAGCATGCACACAACATCATGCACAGAGCTCTCCTGGCCGCGGGCGCGCAATCAAGTACGCGTGCAGCCAGGCTCAGCGTCTGTGCTCTAATGCCCGACCTGGGCTGCTGGGGGTATTTGCGCAAGAAAGGAGGGGGAGGGAGAAGAATGCATGGATCGGTGGGCACAAGGACTACTTCATGTATATGCCTGCTCCTCCTGTTTTTACTTTTTATTTCGGCTCTGGCATCCTTTAAAGGGGTTCTGTGGGGGGACGTGGGGGGGGGGGGGGGGGGTGTTGAAGTTAAAAACAGACACTTACCTGGGGCTTCTATCAGCCCCCAGTAGCAGTAATGTCCCATGCCGTCCTCCTCTGATCCGCCGCTGGCCCCAGTCTGGCGCGGCATGCCATCCAACTTTCTGCGGCTGTAGCCGCGTGCCTGCTCGCTTCCGTGCGCGTCATTGGAAGCTTACTGCGCAGTACAAGAAAACTTTGTACTGCGCCTGCGCAGTATGCATCTGATGACGCGAGCGGGAGCGCGCATTATTTGTCTTGTTAGACAAATAATTGCCTAGTGCCGGCGGCGGGGAACGGCGGATCAGAGGAGGACGGCATGGGACATTACTGCTACAGGGGGCTGATAGAAGCCCCAGGTAAGTGTCTGTTTTTATCTTCAACACCCCCACACAGAACTCCTTTAAAGGACTTCCGAGGAGAGGGGGACTAAACAGATTTTTATCACCTGGGGCTTCTTCCAGCCTCTTGCAGCCGTCCCAGTCCCTCGCCGCAGCCCCGGTCCTCCGCGTTGTCCCGCTGGCTGCCCGTGATGATCGCAACTCCGCCGACGGGTCGGGTCTTGTCTTCTGCACCTGCGCGGGCATTTGTGCCAGCGCATCCACGTCATCTGGTGTATACTGCGCCTGCGCAGTAGTTATTATTATTATTTAGTATTTATATAGCGCCGACATGTTACGCAGCGCTGTACAGTGTGTATATATATATATATATATATATATATATATATATATATATATATATATATATATTGTCTTGTCACTAACTGTCCCTCAAAGGAGCTCACAATCTACTCCAGTAGTTGTGCGCAGGTGCAGTATGCGCCAGATGACATGGACCCGCGTGCGCGAATTCCCGCGCAGTCGCTGGCAGGGTCACAATCATCATGGGCGGCCAGCGGGACAACGCAGATGAGCGGGGCTGCGGCGAGGGACTGAGACGGCTGCTAGGGGCTGGAAGAAGCCCAAGGTGAATAAAATCCGGTTAGTTAAAGGAAGTCCTTTAAAGTGTACCTAAACCAATTGCTGAAAAAGAGATTCACTTACCTGGGGATTTTCCCAGCCCCCTGCAGCTGCCCTGTCTGGCGCCGGTCCTCGGCCGCGGCTTAGTTTTGTTTTGCATCGACTGGGAGTCGGTGAGCCACAGCACCTGCGCGGCTCTCGCCATGCATAGCTTCGCTCGCGTTCCTGTCCACAATAGAGTCCTGTGCAAAATTAACCTTGTTGATGTTCCAAATTGAAATAAACATAAAACCTGGCGCTCCTCACTACCTCCTTGCTTTCCTCTCTCCTATATCAATCTGGTTCGCTTACTGCATAAAAAGTGTGTGTAACACTCACAAAAATATTAAAAACATAAAAGCAGAGCGATCAACAGTAACAAGAACTGCAACACTAATGTTGCTAAGTAATCAATGTCCTCTTTGGCGTAAGCCTAATGCTGTCCAAACAAAGTTCATCCACATTTGATAAGTATAGGCTCTTCACTGTAAAACTTCCTCCAAAGAAATTGATAAATTTCTGTCACAGCGCTTATCACTATACGCTCACCAGATCGGTTGGCCAATCTTTTCAGATCAGCAGTCAGCGTTTTTGTCCTTGCCAGCAAGAGATTCCTCCGATCACTTCACCAGCCTCTCCAGGCATCCGACCATAAGCTCAGAATAAAACAAGGGAAATGCAATAGTGTGATACCATTTGGATAGAGCTTAATATTATCACCAGTGCACCCCTTTTCCAGAACAGTGCCACCAACGTGCTTCCACCATAAACAGATACACTAGGCGCTCACCAGATGCACTGGCCGACCCGCAACAGACCAGCAATATAGCGTGTTGTTATAACTTCAGTTTTTGGGATAAAGGACATCCTAGGACTCAAACAAAGCCGACCATAGCATAATTCCGTTTGATTTTAATAAGTAATAAAAGTAGTGCACTTACAAATTTGCAGTAAAACATGCGCATATAAAAAAACGTAGCACAGGATCCTCCAGCGTCTCCTCGATTGAGCCCCTGATGAGTCATTGGACGAAACTAGTAGGGCGGAGCCTAAGGAGCTGAGGAGACACTGGAGGATCCTGTGCTACGTTTTTTTATATGCGCATGTTTTACTGCAAATTTGTAAGTGCACTACTTTTATTACTTATTAAAATCAAACGGAATTATGCTATGGTCGGCTTTGTTTGAGTCCTAGGATGTCCTTTATCCCAAAAACTGAAGTTATAACAACACGCTATATTGCTGGTCTGTTGCGGGTCGGCCAGTGCATCTGGTGAGCGCCTTGTGTATCTGTTTATGGTGGAAGTACGTTGGTGGCACTGTTCTGGAAAAGGGGTGCACTGGTGATAATATTAAGCTCTATCCAAATGGTATCACACTATTGCATTTCCCTTGTTTTATTCTGAGCTTATGGTCGGATGCCTGGAGAGGCTGGTGAAGTGATCGGAGGAATCTCTTGCTGGCAAGGCCAAAAACGCTGACTGCTGATCTGAAAAGATTGGCCAACCGATCTGGTGAGCGTATAGTGATAAGCGCTGTGACAGAAATTTATCAATTTCTTTGGAGGAAGTTTTACAGTGAAGAGCCTATACTTATCAAATGTGGATGAACTTTGTTTGGACAGCATTAGGCTTACGCCAAAGAGGACATTGATTACTTAGCAACATTAGTGTTGCAGTTCTTGTTACTGTTGATCGCTCTGCTTTGATGTTCCAAATTGACTGAACGATTCTAAAGGTGATTGACAATTTAGTTGATACGAAAAACTTTTTTTTATATAGTCAGTTATGATGGATAGGAAGTACAGATGGGTTCATTCATGGTGAAATAATTGATATATTACGTCATTTTATTTCTGATCGCATTTATCTGATCGCTTGAACGATTCTTCACTTAAAATTGTACTGTTAGTAGGCATTCTTGAAGGAAACCTAAACCAATAACTGAAAAGGAGATTCTTACATGGGGCTTCTTCCAGCCACCTGCAGCCGACTTGTGCCCGCAAAGTTACCAAACGATCCTCCGTTCCCCCGCCACGGCTCACTTTCGCTTAAGGCAGTTGCCATCCACTGCGCCTGCGCGGCCCTGGCTGAGCGCGACCTCGTCCATGCTCCGTCACCGGGAGTGTACTGCGCAGGTGCAGTAGAGTGGATGTCGACTTACAAGTTGGAGTGAAGAAAAGGGAGCCACAGCGGGGAACAGAGGCTTGTTTGGAAACGGCGCGGGACAGGACGGCTGCAGGGGGCTGGAAAAAGCCCCAGGTAAGTGAAACTTTTTTTTTTTTAACCTCCTGAGCGTTACGCCGCTCAGGAGGTTTTGAAGCCTAGAGTCCCTCAGTATAATTTTAACTGATCCCATGCCTGTAAAAGCTTCAGCTAGCACTAGGCTAGCTAGTACAGGTGGCCGGCATCCCCCCGATTGCTGATGATCCCCCCGATCGCCCGCTAATACATTACCCAGCCTGGATCCAGCGATCAGCGCAGCCTCCCCGGACAGCTCCGCTCTTTATGGGAAGGATCGCACATCGGGCATACCGCTAAGGAGGTTAATATTTCTTCAGGTCTGGTTTAAACTAGTTGGTTGGTGGTGTGGATAGTGACTTCTTCTGGGTCTCCTATTTCTTACAAGTGGAAGCGGCCATTTGTCTATGGGGATTCCCCTTGGGCCCCCTAAAGTAGAAAGTAGACTAGCCCTTCAATTTTGCTCAGAAATCGATCAAAATTACATTTGAATGGACAGATTCTATCACAGTGTATGGGAACTTATAATAAAGCAACTATCACCATTTATTTTGTTGTCTTTTATCCCTGGTTGGAGTTGATAGGTGTCTTTTTTTCAGCCAAGCTATGTAAATATGTAACCATGATTGTACGTTATAGACCTCCAGACTGCAATCACCTATTCCATGTTGAAGAAACACCATAGCAGATTGGCGTACTGTAGTTTTTAACAAACACGCTGTTTATCGCTGGTAACCTGTGGTTCTAAACTCTGGAGAAAAAAATAAAAAGCAGAACATGGCCTCAGAACCATTCCCTGGGCCCCATACCGCTATTTCTTCTAGCAATAATTAGTGGTTACGGTCAGCAATCTGTTACTGCATGCAAGTGATTGAAAGGTGGCGCATGGTCACAACTGTTAGTAAGCTATGAAAAATAATGGGTCTAACTTAAAGAGAAACTCCGACCAAGAATTGAACTTAATCCCAATCAGTAGCTGATACCCCCTTTTACATGAGAAATCTATTCCTTTTCACAAACAGGCCATCAGGGGGTGCTGTATGACTGATATTGTGGTGAAACCCCTCCCACAAGAAGCTCTGAGTACCAAGGTACTCCTGGCAGTTTCCTGTCTGTGAACCTTGTTGCATTGTGGGAAATAGCTGTTTACAGCTGTTTCCAACTGCCAAAACAGCATACAGCAACTACATCACTTGCCAGCAGTAAAAATGTCGCCATGTGATAAATGTTAGAATATAAATCAGGGTGTTAAAAGATTTTACAATGGGCAAACACTGACTAAATCATTTATACATAATTATTGTAAAAATGAAGCACTTTTTTATTACATTTTCACTGGAGTTCCTCTTTAAAATTATGTAACACCAGGTTACTGGCTGTAGCCACTGTGTTAAAGTGTCTAACTTACTGTACCCATGCATTATGCCTTATGTATTACTGAGTCACAAGCAAGCATCGCTGTCCTTGATTCCGCTGTGTCATAACTTTCTCTGCAGACAAAAGGATGCCTGTAAAACTTATATAAATAGAAAAACACAAAGTACATAGCAACTTAAAGGGAGTCTGAAGCTAAATAAAAAAAAAAAAAAAGAAAAACATAGCTGAGGAGAGGTAAGGCTCTGGGTCCTTTAGAGCCTTCCTTTTCCTCTCACGGTCTGCTTGTTCCAGCGCTGGCTCCCCCATTCAAATCAGGGCTGTGGAGTCGGTACAAAAATCAATCGACTCCTCAGTTTATGAAACCACCAACTCCGACTCCAAGCACCCAAAATTGCCCCAACTCCGACTCTTTAGTCTAATTTTTACAAAAGGCTATGGATTTGGTTCAAAAATCATCCGACTCCAACTGCTCAGTTTATTGAAACTCCGGGTACTCCAGGTACTTAAAATTACTCTGACTCCACAGCCCTGGTTAAAATCCTCCTCACTCTGCTGTAGCCTCTGTAGTGCCGCTGGGTCTTCTCTACCTCATGGGGTGACTGCTGCGGCCGTTCTCCTCTTTGCCTCGTTTCCCGCTCTTTCCGCCGCCTCCTGACTCCTCTCTGTCTCACACTCTGGCGCGCTCTAAACTGGCTCCAACCAGTTCCCACCAGCTAGGTCTCGCATGCTCTGCTCCTCCGCACCTGCGCTGTAGTTCCTGACAGGCCACGCAGGGCTTCTGGAAAGTTCCACTGCTCTGTGTACCTGGTCGCCTAGCAACCAGTCTGATGCGACCATCTCAGCGCTTCAGCTCCTCTCTCATGCGTCGTTTTAGTTCCACAAGTTAACATTTAAGGCGAAATTTAGCCTTAGATGCTAAAGTCACCACACACATAGAAATGCATTAGCAAAATCCTGTGGCCCTCTTTTAGAGGGTTACAGCCTTCCCTCTCTATTAAGCTTCATGTGCTTGGAAGAACAAAGAAAAATTGAGAGCCCAATATGGTGTAGTATTGTTAAGTTGGTTGTGGTTTAAAGCAAAATATTTAGAAATACTCACAAACATGGGTTACCCATAGGCAACCACTTCAAGTGCAGGTGGGGAGTATTAGAACCTGACCCCACTCAGGTTATTAAGATGTCGCTCTCTGTAGATAGGAAACGGGGTAGCACCCCTCCACCGAGGGTGGAATCAAGATTTCAGCAAGGCTTGGTGTACAGAGGCGCCAGAGTAGAATAAAAATGTTTAAAAACCGTCTAAAAGAGGGGGATGTTCAGGTGGACTTACCTCCCTCAAAAATATAGAACTCAATTGAGTCACAATATATCAATACAAAAAACGTTTTATTTAACTCCACTTAGTGCAACGCGTTTCGCAGGTGTGGTCCTGCTTCATCAGGCAAACAGGAGTATAACTCAATGGGTCTAGATGCAGAAGTGAGCGCCTTCTAGATGCAGAGGCGCTCACTTCTGCATCTAGACCCATTGAGTTATACTCCTGTTTGCCTGATGAAGCAGGACCACACCTGCGAAACGCATGGCACTAAGTGGAGTTAAATAAAACGTTTTTTTGTATTGATATATTGTGACTCAATTGAGTTCTATATTTTTGAGAGAGGTAAGTCCACCTGAACATCCCCCTCTTTTAGACGGTTTTTAAACATTTTTATTCTACTCTGGCGCCTCTGTACACCAAGCCTTGCTGAAATCTATTAAGCTTCATGCTCCTTTTAAGGTGCCATACACTTGTCACCATTTCACAGCAGATTTGATCATTATGATATAGGAAGTGTGTCTGTTGCTGAAACCAGTATACCGTAATTAATGTAAAAATGGGTATTCTTAATAATTTACTACATTCTACTACAGTATATGTCATTACAGTAATGAGCAAAAGTTTTGAGAATGGCACAAATACTGGTTTTCACAGTTTGCTGCTTCAGTGTTTTTAGATCTTTTTGTCAGTTTTTTTCTGTGGTGTGCTGAAATATAATTACAAGCGTTTCATAGGTTTCAAAGGCTTATATTGACAACTAGTTGATTGCCCGGTGTTGCCCTTGTATGCATTTGACTGGTGTTGGCTCCACCTACTTTTTCTAACCCTAACACACAATTTTTCACTGACCGACTTTGTGAGCTTTGCGGTCTTTGGTATCAATAATCTGCATTGAAATGAAACAAATCAGATTGGCTGTTTGTGGCTTCACCCCCTCTCCAGCATTTGAACCCCAGTCACCCAATGACCAACTGTAGCAGGTTTGAGGCATCTGCTATTAACAGTGTAAAAATGGCAGCAATTTAAATATTCCACTTGAAAATCAACAGGTGAATTTTGATTGGCTATTATAGGCTCCACCCACTTCCCTTACTATTAATCTCAGTCACTCAGTGACCGTCTGGGCAAAGTTTGGGAACCCTGAAATAAACAGTGTAAGAAAGGCTGCAGTTTACACTTTCCCAGTGAAACCTGGACACAAAGTCACTACTCAATGCCCAAGTTTGTGAGTTTTGGGGTCCTTGGCA
Source organism: Hyperolius riggenbachi (assembly GCF_040937935.1). Classification (NCBI taxonomy): domain Eukaryota; kingdom Metazoa; phylum Chordata; class Amphibia; order Anura; family Hyperoliidae; genus Hyperolius; species Hyperolius riggenbachi. Next base: position 75,022,110 of record NC_090647.1, read on the forward strand.
TCAATAATTTGTATTTTCCCATGAAATGAAACAAATCTGATTCTCTGTTTGTGGCTCTGTCCCCTTTTCTGAATTTGAACCCCAGTGACCCATGACCAACTGTACCAGGTTTGAGGCTTGTGCCATCAACAGCGCAAGAATGGCAGCAATTTTAATATTCTCCTTGAAAAGTGGCATGTGATTTATGATTGGCATTTTTAGGCTCCACCCACTTTTCTGAATATTAATCCCAGTCACCCAGTAACCAGCTATGCTAAGTTTGAGAACCCTGCCATTAACAGTGAAGAAGGGCTGCAGTTTACAATTTCCCAGAAAAATCTGTTTTTAACTCCACCCAGTTTTTGTAACCTTGACACACAGTCACTACTCAATGACCAAGTTTGTGAGCTTTTGGGTTCCTGGCATCAAAATTGTGCTAATGGAAGCAGTTTATCCAGCAAAGAAATCTGGCTGTTTTTGGCTCCGCCCTTTTACTGAATTTGAACCCCAAGCACTTAACGACCGACTGTAGCAGGTTTGAGGCTTCTGCTATTAACAGTGTGAGAATGGCTGCAGTTTCAATATTCCCCTTGAAAATCAATAGATGAATTTTGATTGGCTCTTGTAGGCTCCACCTACTTTTCCAAATATTAATCCTAGTCACCCAGTGACCAACTGTGTGAAGTTTGAGAACCCTGCCATTAACAGTGTAAGAAAAGCTTCAGTTTACATTTCCCCATGTAAAAAGTTAGTTGTTTTTGGCTCCGCCCACTATTTGTAATCTTGACATACAGTCACTTAAAGTGAACCTCCAGACTAAAAATCGACTCAGCAGCACTGAAAAGGCCTGGTGTTTCTTTAACAGTTTCACAGCATCAGAACTTTGTTTCTCTTATACAAATCTCATTTTTAGCTGCACAGAAGAAAACTGCCCGGGCATTTTTCCCCTGGTGCTGTGCAAAGCATGATGGGATTTCTGATGTTGTTGTTCTCGTTCTGCTGTTTTGGTGCAATTTTTTTTTTTTACATTCTGAATTTAACATTTGAAGCCTAGTGTGTGCAGCTGGGAGGGGTTATCAGGACAAAGGACAGTTGGAACTGTGTCTTATGCTCCCTGTCACCTCCTTTCAACCAAAAAGATGGCTGCCCCCATAACAAAGATGGCAGCCCCCATAACAAAGATGGCAGCCTCCATGAATCACAAACATTTGCCTGTTCTTTTAAAACAGGGTGGGTAAAAATTATATTACCTATCTATTCTAATTAACATAACTAATGTAACTTAATGACAGTATGTTTGTTTAGGCTGAAGTTCCCCTTTAAAGGGAACCTTAACCGTGGGCCCCCAAAAAAATTCACTTACCTGGGGCTTTCCCAAGCCTCCTGCAGCCGTCCTGTGCCCGCGCCAGTCCTTCGGTGCCCTCCGGTCTCCCTCCGGGGCTAAGTTTCGTTTTCGGCTGACCGCCAGTCGTCCTCCGGCAAAGCGTCCTCTTCTTCCGGATTCCCCGTCGTAAAGAGCCGTAAAGCTCGTCCACATGACGCAAGACGCGTCATGCGGACGCGCTTTACGGCTCTTTACGACGGGAAATGCGGAAGAAGAGGAAGCTTTGCCGGAGGACGACTGGCGGTCGGCCGAAAACGAAACTTAGCCACGGAGGGAGACCGGAGGGCACCGAAGGACCGGCGCGGGCACAGGACGGCTGCAGGAGGCTTGGGAAAGCTCCAGGTAAGTGAATTTTTTTGGGGGGCCCACGGTTAAGGTTCCCTTTAATGACCAAGTTTATGAGCTTTGGGGTCTTTGGCATCAATAAGTTGCATTTTACCATTGAAATTAAACAAATCTGATTGGCTGTTTTTGGCCCGCTCCCTTCAGAATTTAAACTCCCAGTGACTGACTGTAGCAGATGTTAGGCCTCTGCCACTAACAGTGTAAGAATGGTAGCAATGTGAATATTCCCCTTGAAAATCAATATGTACATTTTGATTGGCTGTTGTAGGCTCCACCCACATTTCTGAATATTCATCCCAGTCACCTAGTGGCCAATTGTGTAACGTTTGGGAACCCTGCAATGTTAAAAATGAAGGTTTTTTTTAACCTTTTTCTAACCTTGACATACAGTCACTCAATTATCAAGTTTATCAGCTTTGTGGTCCTTGGTATCAATACTTTCTATATTCCCATTGAAAAATAAACAAATCTGGCTGTTTGTGGCTTCGCCCCCTTCCTGAATTTGGACCCTAGTCACCCAGTGACCAACTGTACCAGGTTTGAGGCATCTGCTATTACCAGTATAGGAGAATGGTAGCAGATGAAATATTCCCTTTGAAAATCAAAAGGTGAATTTTTTTTGGCTGTTGTAGGCTCCACCCACCTTCCAAAATCTTAATCTGTCACCCAATGACCAACTGTGCAAAGTTTAAGAACCCTGCCATTAACGGTGTAAGAATGGCTGCAGTTTATATTTTCCCAGTAAAAGTTGTTTTGGCTCCGCCCACTTTTTGTAACCTTGACACAGAGTCACTCAATGACCAAGTTTGTGAGCTGTCAGGTTCCTAACATCAAATTTGTGTGACTGGAAGCAGTTTATCCACCAAGGAAATCTGATTGGCTGTATGTGGCCCCGCTACTTTAGTGAATTTGGACCCCAGTCACCCAATGACCGACTGTAGCAAGTTTGAAGCCTCTGCCATTAAAAGGGTAAGAATAGCAGCAGTTTAAATATTCCCCTTGAAAATCAATAGGTGAATTTTGATTGGCTGTTGTAGGCTCCACCCACTTTCCTGAATATTAATTCCAGTCACCCAGTGACCAAGTGTGCAAAGTTTGAAAACCCTGCAAGTGTAAGAATGGCTGCAGTTGAGATTTTTCCATTTAAAATGAATGGCTGAAATTTGATTGGCTGTTTTATGTTCCGCCCACTTTTCCTGGATTTGTAACCTCGGTCACCAAGTGACCAACTGTGCCAAGTGTGGGGACTCTGGCTTGATTACTGTGAGAATGGCAGCCTTTTACATTTTTTCCATTGACTTGAATGGGTGGAATCTGATTTGCTGTTTGTAGCTCCGCCCAGGTGTGCAGGGGGGACACAAGACCCTCAGAACGTATCATCCCAGGTAGTAAGGGATCTGCATACCAAGTTTCGTTCAAATCGGTCAAGCCGTTTTTGCGTGATCGCGACACACGCACGCACGCACGCACGCACACACACACACACACACACACACACACACACACGATTTTATATATATAGATTAGAGGCCTTTACCTCTCCCCCACCCTCACCACTTCCCCATTACCGTTTGGTTCGCCTTGCCCCTCCCTCCACCCATAACAGTATTAGGGTATCTAAATATTAAACATGCAGAGTGCACACAGTAGAGCGTTCTCATTTGTCCGGCTTACTCGCTAAACTTCTAAATGCAAAAAGGGCATCTGGAAATGTTGGAACCCGAAATATTGGCTAGTAGAATATTGGTATTCAACTATTATAAAGTGCAAATTACGATAGTAAAATATTGGTAAATGCTACCAATATTTTAGTAAAGCAAAGCCTATCCCTTTCCTCACACAGAACCCTCCCTCTACCTATGCCTAACCCTAACCACCCCCACCCTGCCGATGCCTAACCACTCCCCTAATGCCTAACTCTAACCACCCCCCTGCTGATGCCTAACCCTAACCACCCCCACCCTGCCAATGCCTAACCACTCCCCTAATGCCTAACTCTAACCATCCCCCTGCTGATGCCTAACCCTAACCACCCCCACCCTGCCGATGCCTAACCCTAACCATCCCCACCCTGCCGATGCCTAACCACTCCCCTAATGCCTAACTCTAACCATTCCCCTGCTGATGCCTAACCCTAACCACCCCCACCCTGCCGATGCCTAACCACTCCCCTAATGCCTAACTCTAACCATTCCCCTGCTGATGCCTATCCCTAACCACCTCCCTCCCTACTGATGCCTAACCACCCCCCTAAAGCCTAACTCTAACCACTCCCCGCTGATGCCTATCCCTAACCACCCCCACCCTGCCGATACATAACCACAACCCCCCCCCTGCTGATGCCTAACCCTAACCACTCCCCTGCTGATGCCTAACTCCCCCCCCCGCCCATGCTTAACCTTAATCCACCCACCGAAGCCTAACCATAACCGCCCTCCCCACACCTAAAGTTAACTCCCCTCCCATGTCTGACCTTAGCCCCCTCCGCCACAGGTGTCTAACCTTTATCCCAAAACGGTAAGTATTGGACACTGCAATAAATGGTAAATATTGGGTGCCACCATAGGCGCCCATACAGATATCGCTTATAGCAGCTGCCAAAATTTCCTGCTATAAACAATATTTTTATGGACTCCTATGGTGACGACCAAACTTCCACAGCTCTCCGGCACCCAAATTTCCTGCACCTGAATTATACTGTACGGCGCTGCTGAAGACGTATGATGTTTCCGCTGCTGTGCTCTCTGCATCTCACACAGCTGTCCCCGGTAGCCCCTCCCCGGACCCCCCTGCAACAGCGGGGATCACAGGGGCCATTGGTACGCTCCTGTTTTGGTGTACTTCAGCTTTGTAAATAAATTCCATTTTAGGGCCTATGGGTAAAACCATTATTCAAGCCGTGATATTTATAGCAACTTACTTGTCAGTTGTGACGTATACTTAATGATACACTAATCTGCATTCTGCGGCTCCTGTAGTAATTGATAGGTGTTTGCATTTTAGGTTAATTAGAAGAACATGTGTCTGCTTGTTGTTCACGAAGCAGTGATACATATAGCTTCCTGTTTGTGGTGAGGTCAATTCAAAAGTTAATGTTTGGTTGCAGAGAACTCTGTGGAATCCACACTTCTGTTGTTTTATTGAATCATTTATGTAACATGGAGCCGTCACTGTCTCATGAGCGCTCAATGACCCAGACGTACATTGTAATTATAACAGGCCAGTACCAGCAAATACAAATATTCTACTTTTGTGTTGTGAGGTGAGAGATTACAGTCTGCTTTGTTCCTCTGTGAGACATTCTCTCGCTTTCACTCCAGGGACCTCATTCAATTAACTTTTTTATTTCCTGAATTTTCTCCCAGGAGATACCAGAAGTTGATCAACATATATACAAAATAACTTTCCAGCACTTAAGCTGCTGATCATCTGCCTCTAATACTTTTTAGCCATAGCCCCTGAACAAGCATGCAGCAGATCAGGTGTTTCTGACATTTTTGTCAGATCTGACAAGATTAGCTGCATGCTTGTTTCTGGCATAATTCAAACACTACTGCAGCCAAATAGACCAGCAGGGCTGCCAGGCAACTTATATTGCTTAAGGCTGCTTACACACAGGGACGTTACAGGCGCACGTTAGTGCGCCTGTAACGCTCCCCCAACGCACAGCAATGTAACACAAGTGGGCTGTTAACACAGCCCACGTTGCGTTACATGTAACGCTGCACGTTCTTCCGAAAGTGCAGCATGCTACGGCGTTACAGCGGCTTAAGCCGCGTTAGACTGTTTGCACATGCGCAGTCATGTTGGGGAGGAGCGGAGAGCGGCCAGGCACATGGCTAATTAATATTCACTGCACGTTGTGACGTGCAGTGTTTACTTCCTCGTGCGGCCACTCTGTGTGGCGATTGGCCGGCGGGACCACGTGATGCCGCATGCGTCCAAGAGTACGCATCACGGCATCACGGACGCCAGAGTGAGCTGCACAACGCGGCTCACTCCGACGTCCATCGAAGAGCACCAGGCCTTGCGTTAGGTGCACGTTATGCGACCATAACGTAGCACCTAACGCAACGTCTTGGTGTGCAAGTAGCCTAAAACCTCACTACAGTTGCCCTATCAAGACATATCAGACATATTATTTTGTTTTTAAGCCTGGTACACACCATGCAATTTCCCGTCAGATAGATGGGTCGAATAGATCATTTCCGACAGGTCCGATCTTATTTACGATCGTTTTTCTGATCGATTTTTATAGAAGTGATCAGAAAATCGATCAGATCAGGATTTCAGATCAGATCTGTTGGAAATGATCTATCGACCCATCTATCTGATGAGAAATTGCATGGTGTAGACATATTTACACTTCAATGAAGCTAACTGATAATTGCTGGTTGCAGAACAAATTGTCATGTTGTCTTGTAATTAAGTAATGGTTGCGCAAACAAAATAGAGAAAGTTCTCTGCATACAAGTTTTCCAACAGGACTGCTTGTGAATGGAAAGGGGGAAGGTCGGATAGTAGGAGGAGTCAGCGTGTCACGTGGTGTATACCACAGTTGTCTCCAGTTGTCCATCAAGCCTACACTGGTGTGTCAGCAGTGTGAGGTTTGGACCCTAGAAAGCCCTAAGCTCGATTTTAAAACACGGATAAAAATGCAGAAACGGAATGCAAAAGCAAAACATTTTCAATACCCAAGCAGGCCATTGACTTCAGTGGTGACTGGGGTGGTGCACGTATGCAGCAAAACACCTGCAATCCTTGCAAGTGTGACCCTACCTTAAAGTTTTGGCTGATTTATTTAGCAAACCTGAGTTTATCTCCTAGGAGATCATTTTCATTTTCTCTTGAAACAAACTTTTCAGCATTTTACAATTGTAAAAGTACCCAAAAGCAGGTGAAAAAGTACTATCAAAATTTATTTTGAGTATTTTCTTGCTTGCTGGTAGTAGTTCTGCGCCTGCGCAGTCCACTCCGGCCCACGTGGCGGTGATTGACAGCGCCGATCGCGCAGGCGCAGTACAGAGCGACCTCCAGGTCGCCCTGACGTCATCGCCGGGGACCGGGTCGGAGCTCCGGCAAACGACTGCTTGCAGAGATGCGGCGAGGGAGGTCCTGGGAGCTTGGGGCTGGAGGAAGCCCCCGGTAAGTAGCGTTTATTTTATTAAAAATTGCCTGACAACTCCTTTAACCACTTCCACACCATGAAATTTTATGCTGATCTGTGCAGCGTGGGCTCTCCAGCCCACAGCACAGATCAGCTAGCAGCCAGGGCGATCAGACTTCCCCCCTTTTTTCCCCACTAGGGGGATGTCCTGCTGGGGGGGTCTGATCGCCGCCGGCTGCTTGCGCTTGCGGGGGGGGGGCTCTTTAAAGCCCCCCTCCGCAGCGCTTCCTGGCCTCCTTCCCCTTCCCTCCCTCTCCCTCCCCCTGTGAGCGGCGCAGGACGGATTTCCGTCCTGCGCCTGATGGGATAGGCTTTAGCCTATCAGATGCCGGTGATCCCCGGCCAATCAGAGGCCGGGGATCGCCGATCTCCTCTACGGCGCTGCTGCGCAGCAGCGCCGTATACATGTAAACACCGGGGAAGATCTTCCCCGTGTGTTTACATTTACCCTGCGAGCCGCCGATCGGCTCGCAGGGTGTTCACGGAGACACCCTCCGTGAACTGACATGGAACGGCCGCTCATACGAGCGGCCGTTTCCATGGTATACACTTCAGGATTCAGGGGCGTGTATATACGCCCTGAGAATCCGGAAGTGGTTAAGGGCTCTTTCACACTAAGACATTGCGTTTGATGCGACATTAAGGTCGCATAACGTGCCCCTAACGCAACGCATGTTAGCTTTGAAGTTGGACGTTATATTGAACTGCATTATGCGTCTCTTGATGCGTACTTGATGCAAACTTTTTGACGCATACGGATCGAACAAAAACGGCGCATGCGGCACTTTTAAAAAAAAAAAAAGAAAACATTACTGAGCATGTGCAAACAGTCCAACGTAGCTAATAATGCAGACAACGCACAGCATGCAGCACTTTCTACATATTGCTACACGTTACACACAACGCTACATGAGCACTGTGAATGTAACACAGACTTTGTGCTGCTGTGCGTTAGCCTGCGTTATTACTTTGTATAATCTGCGGCTGTAACATCGCACTGTGAAAGCAGCCTAAAAGGGCATTTTATAACAAATTGTGAAAATATCACCCAGGAGAAAACTCAGGAGAAAAGGGAAAATGCATATGGGCCCAGGAATGTATTTCTGAAATGTTGTCTCTAAAGTTCGTACCAATGACCCGATTGTTCGATGATTTTTCACAACAAACTATAATTTTTGCGATATCACGCAACATTGTTTATTGAAAATAATACTGAACAACTGTCACAACGCATCACTGGATAAGCGATTGTTACAATCGGTATTGTAGGTAGTTATCGAGGTAGTTTCCATGATCGTTGGTTTCACCATACATGAACGATGCTTCCAGATTAGGCCAGATGGATTGGGGAATGATCGTTTGACGGCAGAGATCCCCGATCCGTTTGTCCGTGGGTACTTAGCTTTAGGTATCTGACGTCACTTGGATCAGATTTCTATTGTGATAATAACTGAATGGACTGTAAATTAGAGGTTACGTTACGTCAAATGCTGGCACCTCTACGGAGAACTTATTTTTAGTAACTCTTGGCTGTCCTGGATTTATGAAGGAAGCCCTGTCTGTAGCTGTGTACATGTGTGATGACAGTAGCACAACCCTGACTCATCAGACTGTCTGCAGCCCTTGCTGTGCAGTTATATCACCTGGGTGAGAGTAAATCACACCTAACCTAGCAACACACCGTTTAACCCTTTAGCAGACAATTTATTTAACCTCCTTGCCGGTTATCCCGAGCTCAGCTCGGGCTAACCCGCCACGGAGGATTGCTCTGGCCCTGCTGGTCCGATTTGCATAATTTGTTTTTTGTTACATGCAGCTAGCACTTTGCTAGCTGCTTGTAGCATCCGATCGCCGCCGATCCGCCGCGCCGCCCCCCCCCCCCATTTCAGACCCCTTGCGCAGCTTTCCAATCAGTGCCAGGCAGCGCTTAGGGGTGGATCGGGACTCCGTCTGATGTCATGACGTCAGTCTGATCGTCGCCATGGCGACAGGAGAAGCCCATACAGGAAATCCCATTCAGAACGGGATTTCCTGTTGGGTAATAGCGCCGGAGGGGATCGGAGGGGTGGGAGGGATAGCGAAGGGAGGGGGGAAGCATGTAGCTAGCGCTAGCCTAGCTACATGCTAAAAAAAAAAAAAATAGCAAAAAAAAACCTCCCGCTGCCGTGCGCAGCAGAAAATTAGAAGGCAAGGAGGTTAAAGGCTTGCAAGTGCTCCAGGCATATTTTTTTTTAGCACATTTTTGTTATTTCTTATTTATTACACTTTCCTGTTTCTAATTAGTACTGTTGTAATGTGTATTTATGGTCCTTTGTCACTAGGGTGCAATGTGAGACAATAACAGAGGTCTTCTGTTTTCAGTTTCTATATTTTCTGCTAGTAGAGAGAGATCAAAGCATTCCAAGAATTGACAGCACAACGAGTTCTGCTGACTGAGGTAAAAAGCAATGCACTCATCTCAAAGGAGAGAACTCTATTGAAGTTGCTAATAGGTCAAACGCCAGGCTTGCAGGATCACATAATGTATGCTCTCTCTGGGAAATATTATTAATATTATTGATTTATAAAGCGCAAGCCTTTCTGTGGCGCTGGACAACAGCATACAGGGTATAACAATACAAAGTAAACAAGACAACAGTTAATAGTACAAGGCAATGGTGGCGTACAACTGATACAGTAAACAAATCAACTACAAGTTTTTACACAGGGGTGGGAGATGGGCACACACAATACACAGAATTGTAAAGGTAGCCATACATCTGAAGATAATGGGCAGATTCGACAGAGAGACAAATTTATCTGTAATCGAATCTGATTAGAGAGAGATTTGCATCTCTGTCAAAACTGCCCATATACTGCACGCCGATTCCCGTCCGTTTTCAGCATGAAATCTCCAGGGAATCGGCCGAGCCCGCCGCTGCCCCCTATCGTCAGTCGGGCCTGCACTTGGCGCCACCGATTTTCAACCAATCCAATAATAATAAACAAATTGGTTGTTCGATCAGCCACCAAAGTCGACAGATGTATGTGCACCTTGAAGGGGAAGACAGCCCTAGCCAAAAGGTCTTATGCCTGGTACACATGATGTAATTTTCCGTCATATTGATGGTTGAATCGATTAGTTCCGACAGGTCCAATCCGATTTTCGATTGTTATTCTGATTGATTTTGTATAGAAGTGATCGGAAAATCAGAAAAATGATTGGAAATCAAATCGGACCTGAGGGAAATAATCGATTTGACCGTAAAACTAACGGAAAATTGATTTGTGTGTACAGTCTAAAGGTTTAAAGGATAGGACAGTAGGTGAAGGGAAGCTGTGTATGAGATGGTGGTCAGTGGCCGAAGGGTCCTCCTTAGAAGGAGAGTAGGTAGGTAGGAGAGTATGTTTGCCTGAAGAGGAGGTGAGTTTTCAAGTTGCGCATTAAAGGGGTAAGTGTGGGTGAATGGCAGAGGGAGGGTGTTCCATAGGAGGGTAGAGGATCGAGAGAAGTCTTGTAAGCGGGAGTGAGAAGAGGTGACCAGAGAAGAAGACAGGAGAATATTGTTGGAAGAGCGGAGATTGCGTGTAGGATGGTATCTGGAAATAAGTTAATTTTAGAATCAGGATGATACCATTTATTGGCTAACTTAGAGATAAATAAACAGTAAGCTTTCGGCTAATAAGCCTTTTTTCGGACTTGGTTCCTGCAGTATATGAAAGCTTAGATGCTTTCCTTGCAATGAAAGACATCCATGGCTATAATTACTGGTTAATGCCCAGTAGTGTTGATCCAGGGATTTTATCTGATTGCCATCTGGAGTCGGGAAGGAATTTTTTCCCTTTTGGGGCTAATTGGACCATGCCTTGTAAGGGTTTTTCGTCTTTCTCTGGATCAACAGGCATTTGTGAGGGAGCAGGCTGGTGTGTACTTTGTTTTCTGGTTTAACTGGATGGATGTGTGTCTCTTTTTCAACCCAAATAACTATGTAACAAACGAAAGCTTATTATTAGCCAAAAGCCTACTGTTTATGTATCTCTTTAGACAATAATAAGTTAGACAATAAATGGTATCATCCTGATTCAAAAATTCTTGCTTTTACTGATTAAACAGTACAACGCTCTACTGCTTGTACTATGGTTAATTTAGATAAGGAGTTAGGGTGTAAAGAGCTTTGTAGACGAGAGTCAAGGTAAGAACACACTAGGAAGAAACTCTCTTTCCAATGTACTAAGCTTCAACACCTCCACCACATCATTGGTCCAACCGCACTCACCAAATCCTATGATCATATACGCTTGCATTCAGTCTTTGCTTGTCTGGTCTCTGTGGGGCTCAGTCAATGTTAGTTCCCCAGCCAATATTTTCCAGCATGTAAAAGCATAATAGACTCACAATAGTGTAGTACCGTTAAAATTTTTTTTTAAATTATTCCTCCATATAAAACGATATTTTAAAACTCACACAATTCAAATGCATGTCTGTCACAGTCATACAGAAAAGCACAAGTTTTGTAGGTAAATGGAGATTGCCTCAAGCCTAACGACTCCTTTTGGTTTGGCTGTTGGCATGATTCCCTGCTCACTCCTCTCCTCCCTGGCTAGCTAAGCTTAGCTATCCCCGACTGGTTTCGTCTATGTGAATTTTTTGTATGATCATAGGATTTGGTGAGTGCGGTCAGACTATTGGTGCGGTGGAGGTGTTAAAGCTTAGGACATTGGTCAGACGGAGCAGGGGCGTAACAATAGACCCTGCAACGGATGTAGCCACAGGGGTGCCCAGAAGCCGCAGGAGGCCCTGTGGGGGAAGTTTATTTTCCCTGTCCTGAGAGAATGACAGCTAAGGGCAAAAAGAGGAAAAACTTTCTGCTTTGCACAATTGTTCTAATGACTACATCTGCTCAGCCACTGATTACGAATCATACAAAGTTTTGTAGACAAAGATTTGTTGACAGTCACTATTCCGTGTTCAGCAGGGTCTTGTGTACAGTGCGAAGAAGGGGGCTTCCAAAGTTTCGCAGGGGGCCCCAGTGATTTCTAGTTACCCTGAGACAGAGATGGAAAGCGCTGGTTATTTGGAAATATTGACATGCATAAACATTGTTGCCGATGGCTGCATGCCCAGTGACAGAAACGCAGAGATTTTGACAGAACAGGCACAGGATCGTATTTATGGGCTGATTCATGAAGCTGTGCTGCTGTGACATCACCTTGATCTAAATCCAAGGCTGCACGCTACACTCGGTGTTGCAGCGTACCAGGCCTTCCTTAGTTACACGCACTGCTTCATAGCAAGGCATGTTCCTTTAAATGCTGCCGGCCGCTGCTGTGAAATCTTGCAATCAGGATACTTCACTAGATCGGCCGCTACTATGTTAACTGACTAGTAACATAGTAGCAGCCGCTCCAGTGAAGTATCACTTCACAGCAGCGACTGGCGGCATTTGAAGGAACGGGCCTTGCTATGTAAGCAGCACGCGTAACTAAGGAAGGCCCGCTACGCTGCAACACTGCGCATATTGTGCATCCCTGGATTTAGGTCACTGTGCTGTCATGGAGCTCGCACTGCTATAGCAGGACCGCTACATGAATCGGCCCCTATGTTCCTTATGGTTGTTAGAGCCCAGGAAGGATATGTTAAATGTACTGTAGTCCTTTGAACAGAACTCTGTGAAATGTTTGCGCACTGGGCCTCAGCACAGGTCGGTGAAGGCTTGCTTGGCTCACCTTACAGTCCATTTTGCTTTCACTTGTAATACATTGTGTGTGTATATCGCTCTGCAGATATCAGACAAATGGCATGCGCTGGAGGTATACATTTTTGTGTTGTGTTATGCACGCTTTGTTTGGGTTTTTAGTACATTTTTTGCATTTTCTGTCTGTACACGAATACTATGTGAAAAACTGAAAGAATGTCCTCATGTCTGTAGGGTACACTGTGCTGTCAGTGGTGGTAGAAGCATGACCACATGTCCTGAATCTCAAACAATTATAAAATAGTCATAAAGTTTCAAGTGAAAAAAAGATAGCTGTAAATTTTAATTCAGCCGTGGAATGTTAAGATAGAATTAAGCTATTCAGCTCCCTTGCAGCCCACAGTTACATGTACCCTCCAAGCCATCTTCTTGGATTATTTCATGAGACACTGTGACCTTCAAGGACAACTGAAGTGAGAGGTATATGGAGGCTGCCATGTTTATTTCCTTTTTAAAATGAACCTCCAGACTAAAAATCTACTCAGCAGCACTGAAAAGGCTTGGTGATGCTTTAACAGTTTCACAGCATCAGAACTTTGTTTTTCTTACCCAAGCCTCATTTTTAGCTGCACAGAAGAAAACTGACCGGACATTTTTCCCCTGATGCTGTGCAAAGCATGATGGGATTTCTGATGTTATTGCTCTTGTTCTGCTGTTTTGGTGCAATTTTTTTTTTCTTTAATTTTGAATTTGAAATTTGAAGCGTGCACAGCTGGGAGGGGTGATCAGGACACAGGACAGTTGGAACTGTGTCTCATGCTCCTTGTCACTTCCTTTCAACCAAAAAGATGGCTGCCCCCATGAAAAAGATGGATGCCCCGTGAAATCACAAACATTTGCCTGTTCTTTTAAAACAGGGTGGGTAAGAGATTATATTACCTATCTATTTTAATTAACATAACTAATGTAACTTAATGACAGTATGTTTGTTTAGGCTGAAGTTCCCCTTTAAGCAATACCAGTTTCCTGGCATCCCTGATGATCCTCTGCTTTTAACACATTTAGCCATAGCCCCTGAACAAGCATGCAGCAGATCAGGTGTTTCTGACATTATTGTCAGATCTGACAAGATTAGCTGCATGCTTGTTTCTGGTGTGTGATTCAGTCACTACTACAGCCAAATAGACCAGCAGGATGGCCAGGCAACTGGTATTGTTTAAAAGGAAATGCATATGGCAGCCTCCTTGTACCTCTCACTTCAGTTGCCCTTTCAGCCTCCCCAGGTTTCATAGAGAGCATAGAACTGTCCATGTATGTCCCCCACCTCATCTGTTCAAGTGATTGAGCCATGCAACATTGATAAGAGTTGGAAGGGGAGGGGCTGATGCACTAAACTCTGGTAAAGTTGCCATGCGCAGGGGGCAAATTTAACGTTACTCGCGTAGTGAAAGCACCTGCCTTTAACACATTATTAATGGGCTGCGCCAGTAAGGCTTGGGCTACGTTTGTCTCGTAATACAAAATCCCACATAATGCTTTTCATTGGTGATGCACGCATTTCGTAACTCCACTATTTTGCAGCCGTGATTTGCGTTCATAACTAATTCTCCGCTGCTAGCAGGTTCCGGCAGCCTATGGTGGTTGATGCACACATAAAAACATGTATAGAATGCGAAAAATCCTCCTAAAAAAATTGCCGGCGTTTTCTGCAGACACAGGTGTGGCCTCGCCCTGCCGGTAAAATTGTTATGCATTCCCTGCGCACGGCAACTTTACCGGGGTTTAGTGCATCCGGCCCTATAAGTGATACAGTTAGCACTTGAACTTCTACGGGGGAAAGCTGGACAGTGAGAAAGTATAACTAACGTTTAAGTGTAAATGAAGAGTAAGTATACTGTTTGGGCTACATAGGAGTAGAGTGGACCAGAGTCTTACAATTTTTGCCTGGAGCTGTGCTTTCAATTGTGACTGAATTCTGAAAAAAAGGTATTACTTTATTCTCTACTAAACCATTTCCTGTGGACAAATCGATGACGTGCGTGGAAGCGGATTGCTAGAATGTGTAAATTAAAAAAAAAACGCGTCGCCATAGACTTACATGACTTTCGGTTCACGGCACTTCACCACAGGTGCCGCACGGTAACGTAGGTATGCGCTTGCGTTAGGGTTCTTCCAGGGCACCGCACTGCATGCCATGTGAACTACCCCATAGACTGTCATTGCCCTAGCGTTAGGCTGTGGCAAAATGCCCCACCACACCGTGGGAAAGACCCCTTAATGCGCGCTCCATAGCGACCATGTAATACAGCTTGCCTCAGCTTCTGTGGGGTCCTGCAGACTACATCTGTGTTACACCTCATCTTATAATATCCAACTTCCACACAGGACTCAGCCCTTGCAGAATAAATATCTGTCTCTGTTATTGCCCCTCCCCTGACCGAAGCCTGGCCTCTGCCCTGTCACTGTTATTGCCCCTGACCTGACTGATGCCTGGCCTCTGCCCTGTCACTGTTATTGCCCCTCCCCTGACCTGACTGATGCCTGGCCTCTGCCCTGTCACTGTTATTGCCCCTCCCCTGACCTGACCGATGCCTGGCCTCTGCCCTGTCACTGTTTTTGCCCCTCACCTGACCGATGCCTGGCCTCTGCCCTGTCACTGTTATTGCCCCTCACCTGACCGATGCCTGGCCTCTGCCCTGTCACTGTTATTGCCCCTCACCTGACTGATGGGTGGCCTTTGCCCTGTCACTGTTATTGCCCCTCACCTGACCGAAGCCTGGCCTCTGCCCTGTCACTGTTATTGCCCCTCACCTGACGAATGTCTGGCCTTTGTCCTGTCACTGTTATTGCCCCTCACCTGACCGATGCCTGGCCTCTGCCCTGTCACTGTTATTGGCCCTCACCTGACCGATGCCTGGCCTCTGCCCTGTCACTGTTATTGCCCCTCACCTGACCGAAGCCTGGCCTCTGCCCTGTCACTGTTATTGCCCCTCACCTGACGAATGTCTGGCCTTTGTCCTGTCACTGTTATTGCCCCTCACCTGACCGATGCCTGGCCTCTGCCCTGTCACTGTTATTGCCCCTCACCTGACCGATGCCTGGCTTCTGCCCTGTCACTGTTATTGTCCCTCACCTGACCAATGCCTGGCCTTTGTCCTGTCACTGTTATTTCCCCTGACCTGACTGATGCCTGGCCTTTGCCCTGTCACTGTTATTGCCCCTCACTTGACGAATGTCTGGCCTTTGTCATGTCACTGATATTTCCCCTGACCTGACTGATGCCTGGCTTCTGCCCCGTCACTGTTATAGCCCCACACCTGACGAATGTCTGGCCTTTGTCCTGTCACTGTTATTGCCCCACACCTGACGAATGTCTGGCCTTTGTCCTGTCACTGTTATTGCCCCACACCTGACCGATGCCTGGCCTCTGCCCTGTCACTGTTATTGCCCCTCACCTGACTGATGCCTGGCCTCTGCCCTGTCACTGTTATTGCCCTTAACCTGACTGATGCCTGGCCTTTGTCCTGTCACTGTTACTGCCCCTGACCTGACTGATGCCTGGCCTCTGCCCTGTCACTGTTATTGCCCCTCACCTGACCGATGCCTGGCCTCTGCCCTGTCACTGTTATTGCCCCTCACCTGACCGATGCCTGGCCTCTGCCCTGTCACTGTTATTGCCCCTCACCTGACTGATGCCTGGCCTCTGCCCTGTCACTGTTATTGCCCCTCACCTGACTGATGCCTGGCCTCTGCCCTGTCACTGTTATTGCCCTTAACCTGACCGATGCCTGGCCTCTGCCCTGTCACTGTTATTGCCCCTCACCTGACTGATGCCTGGCCTCTGCCCTGTCACTGTTATTGCCCTTAACCTGACCGATGCCTGGCCTTTGTCCTGTCACTGTTATTGCCCCTGACCTGAACGATGCCTGGCCTCTGCCCTGTTCAAGTCCTAAGTCAGGTTCCCTTTTTTTATAATTGAATTTCATGGAAATGCAATTACAAAAAGTCTATAAAAAATAATTGCAATACGTTTAGTAGTTACAAGGTAAGCATCAGAAGGTCAAGTAGAATTACAGCTTAACATAACATACAATTACAAACTCGTCTCACTGCTTCTTAACTAGTCCAAAGTAATGTCATCTGTATGAAAATAACATCCCCTCGCCTCCATCACAGCTTCCTAATGTCCTGTAACCTGTAACAGAGGAGGGGGGGGGGGGGGGTTGGATTTGTGATTTTCATACAAATTACTTGATTTTGGGTCCTCCTTTTGCTTCATCACAGACTGCATGCACTGGAAGTAGCCATCTTGCATAATAATGTAATGTCCAGTTCAGTCTGTAAGCAGCATATGGCTCCTGAACTGTCTGTCAGGCAAGAGCTTGCTGTTAGAAATTACAATGGCTGAGCTAGTGAAGCAGAAAGGGAATGTTGCCCGTAATACCCAAGCTGCAAGCTGTCATGGGGGGTCAGGTCGGCACCCGCAAAAGCTGGCGGCCCCCATGCACAGACCCGTACTTCTCCAGTACCCAGCAGCCAGTTCAGCAGTCTGCTGGGCCAAACAGCACCATAGTAATGTGTTTCAGATCCTTGCTGTAGTCCTGGTTTCCTACTGATTTACATCCAGTGTGCCGGCTGTTACTGTGTTGGAAATAAAAGTTAATGAATGGAAATCACAAGCGCATTGGGAAGAATCGCTTAGAAACGCAAGTGCATTTGCATTTTTTGATAAGGGGAAGGGGCCTAAAGGCACCAATATGCTATTTAATATTGTTAATAGATTGTTAACAAAATCTATTAAAAATGAGGGTGATATCTACAGTACAAAGCTAGCAGTGGTTGTGGAAAGGGTGCAACCTGGTCTGCAGGTAAATGATCATGGAGATATTGATACCCTGATCTAATTGTGCTTGACCACTCTGACAGGATGTGCATGCAACAGGTAGAGATCTTCTTTAACTTGACTTAAAATACTTACAGATACACAAACTGCCCCACAAATACTACTAATCACTAAATGTTAGTAATAGCACACAGTCAGCAGGTGGCCTAGCCACAGTGATTGGTTGAAGCTAAGCTACACGGTACTCCCGTATTGGTCCAGTGACTGTAACACCGGCGTACGTGTGCCAGGATCATGTGCATATGCCCCTGGTGTTACAGTCGCTGGACCAATACGGGAGTACGAATGGAGGACTTAGAGCTGTATAGCAGTGTACAGCTGTATTGAAAGTAGCCCCGGGCCGCCCATGAGGTGAGGTGAGGCGGGTTCCTCAGGCAGAAGTTGGAGGGCAGTGCCCGCCTGGCCGTGGGAAAGATGCTAGAAGAGAAGAGGAATGCAGGGCCGGAGCGAGGTGGGAGAGAACAGCGCTGGATGCAGTAACTGCTTCCCTGCACACTCTGCACAACATTTTACAGTACATTTAGTCAATAAGGCACACCCACTTTTTTCCTGCAGGTGGTAAAAATATTTGTGAATTGTCATGAAGTTTGATACTTTACCAAACTATTACCAATAGACCTCCCAACTTTTTGAAATGAGAAAGAGGGGCACTTAAAAAGACTCTGAAGCGGGTTAAAAAATGGCTTTTTAGCTTATAATCAACATGGGCATATTTGCCCCAGCTAAAACGCTGCTATCCCGCGGCAGAACGAGGGGTCTTTACCTGCCAAATCCCCCCCTGCAAAATCCACGACCAACTTGGTCATAGATTTTGCTGCTCATGGAGGCAGAGCTAATGGCTATAGCCCTCCCTCCATTCGCGTCTGTCAGCAACGGATCTCCGCCTCTCCCCGCCCCTCTCAGTGAAGGAAGACTGAGAGGGGCGGGGAGAGGCGGCAATCAGCGCTGATAGACGCGCTGAGAGGCAGGGCTGCAGCCATTAGCCCTGCCCCAAGCAGGAAGCGATCCCCGCACAGCAAGGAGGGGATTTGGGGGGTAAAGACCCCTTATTCAGCCGCGGGATAGCTGCGTTCTTGCTGGGGCAAGCATGCCCATGTTGATTATAAGCAAAAAAGGGATTTTTTTTTAAACTCTCTTCAAACTCTCTTTAAGCCACACCCCTGCTACACCCCTAATCACGCTCCCACCACGCCCCTGGTCACACATACCATAAACATTTCATAAGAAAAATATGTTGTTTTATAATTCAAAACCACACTGGTCCTTTCTATCCTGGTCCGTTTTTTTTTTATATATATATTAACATTTGAAAATAAGAAATGTCAATTTAAATCATGGGAAAAAAAAGGTTTAGAGACAATTAAACACATTTGACAGTAGAAAAATACAAATATTTGCATAGATCTGTACATCAGTGCTGAAAGAGGGACAGATGAGGAGGAAAGAGGGACAGAGGGACCGGGTTCCCAAGGAGGGACTGTCCTTCTAAAAGATGTGCAGTTGGGAGCTATGATTACTGCATATGTTAATGGTAAATCTTAGTAATTTACTTCAAATTAAATTTTTACCAAACAGGTTTTAGGGCTGTGGTCCACAGCGATTTCCGTCGATTCCAAAAGCGCTAGACTAATTAAAGTCAATGCAGTTGAGCCCACAGAGCAAATGCAATTTGCTGAGATCACAAACAAGGAACCTGCAGCATTTTCAAAGAGATATAATATAGGAAAGAGATGGACTAAAAAAATCGCATCCCTCTAAATCTCTGCAGAATTACTTGTTCTTAAAGTGCATCCAAGGTGGCCGGGGGGGGGGGGGGGATGGGAGACAGAGGCATGTTCCCTTTTCTGTGTCATTCCTCTGGGTGTTGTTCCTCACTCTCTGACACCTCCCCCCCCCCCCCCCCCCCCCGCGCCACACTGTTGACAGTTGGCAATCTAGGAGGGGAAGGGGTGTCCCTTGCAGGAGAAGCACTCCTGAAAAATTCCCACTCTGGCGTTATGAACACCCCTTCCTCAGCTCTAATTGGCCAGCTTTTTCTCCTCGGTCCCATCTAAGCTTCTGGCATGCCTCTCCCCCACCTACCTGCTCTGTGTTGAGACACATAGAGCCAGAGCTTCAGCTTAGCGACCCCAAGGGTTGCGGAATTTTTCTTTTTATTATTTGGCGATTGTGGGACATGGGACCGGCAGTAATTGGCACTACCTGATCAGGCTAGCCGTCCCGGATCAGGCAGCATTTCTTTTTAACAAAACTTTGTCTTTATGTTGCAAAATCACTCTCTGGATTTTTGTTTGATGCTCTCTGTATCTTTAAATTTTAAAATGTTTTTTTTTTTTTTTTAATTACCCCATAGCTCTACCATTCAGATACGTAGCAACTGTGCGGTTGCCACTGCTCAGAGCTGCTTGACTTTTTTCCACTATAACACGATATGGACTGGGAGATGTATTGTTCTAACAGATGATTGGCAGGTTTCAAAAGGCATCATATCTGTTTATGATAATTGCGCAAATACGGAAGGGATTTTCTAGATAATAACCTAAAACTATAATGACCCCATTAATAAATTATCAAGGAACAACAGTCTTTTGTTATGAAGAAAGCAATCCGCTTTACGTTTTTTAGGATTTATGAATATCGCAACAATTCTACTGTCAGTCTTCCATCATGTGGGAAGAAAGGCTGCGCTATGATGACATCATGAAGTGTGTGTTGTGGGCGTGGCTATCACTAGGCAGATCCATCAGGAGCCAAGTGATTGGCCACAGTGTGAAGCATGCACTCCAAGGTGTGCTGAGATTGGTGACTGAAATGTCCTCTTCCATGCCACAAGGCAATGATGGTGGGTAATGGGTTTGTTTTTTCTCTCCTATCACACAGAACCACTTATGGGGGGATAAAGGCTCATCTACAAAACATTGCATCTACATATGAAAAAAAACAGAATATACAGTTTTCAAAGGTTTCTTTATTAGTGATGGTCCTGTCTAGGAGAATAGAAGGCTCTGATTTGCTGTGATGAAGTAGTCGACCAGCAGTGAAGATTTTCAATTTTCTGTTTAATTCACAAAGGCAGTGAGTATACAGCCATCACCCGGTGTAGGTATCGGGTGTAAGTATAGCTCTCAGGTGTAAGTAGCTCTCAGATGCTCACAGTGCTGTAGGGCACACTTGGATGTGAGTGTGTCTACAATGCAGCCGGGCAGTAAAGCACAACGGACAGTCACAGTTCGAGCAGTCTCCCGAGTCTCCCGCTCTTTGTCGAGTGCAGTGGCATGGTACCCTACAGCGCTGTGAGCATCTGAGAGCTATTTATACCTGAGAGATATACTTACACCTGATATCTACACCGGGTGATGGCTGTATATTCACTGCCTTTGTGAATTTAACAGAAAATTGAAAATCTTCACTGCTGGTCAACTACTTCATTGGATTTCAAGTCTAGAAGCCACACAGACTAGACCGTGCAGGAAGGATCTATAGCAAGTGAGGTCTGCTGTTCAGGAAAACAAAAGTTTGATTGATTAAAACAAAAAGAATTTGCGATAATTCAGGCTGGAGTTAGCTCTGAGATGTCTCCCGGAGCATCACTGCTGAATATATGCAAATAAACCATTTGTTGCCCTTAGAAGCTAAACACACCTCCAGATCCACTGGAATGCAATGATATTTTACAGCACCACGGAAGATGCTGGCGCTATATAAATCAAAAATAATAATAATAATGTGTTAGCTTGTTAATTTGTACAGAGCCATAATAATCCAACATGCATACAGACTGTTTCAGATTGGTTAATCCTCACCAGTGCATGGCATGGATTAAAGGGACACTGAGGAGTGCCTGAAATTAAAAGACTGCACTTACCTGGGGCTTCCTCCAGCCCACCGCAGGCCGCGAGGTCCCCCGGCGTCCTTCTGGCTCTTCGCCGCGCCTCTGCTGCCCCCCCCCCCCCCCCGTTACCGGCGACACCCGAGACGGCCCTTCCTGGTTCGTTATGCCACTCGTCATCACGCCGGCCGCTATATGTCAACACGGCGGCCGGCGTGACAGGTCTGCGCATGCGCGGTTTACCTGGAGGAAGCCCTAGGTAAGTACAGTCTTATAATTCACTAGTTAGTGTCCCTTTAATTTGGCTCTATGGAGTAGAGCCAAATTAATCCATGCAATGCACTGATGAGGATCAACCAATCCGAAACAGTCTGTATGCATGATGGATTATTATGGCTCTGTACAAATTAACAAGCTGACACATCATTGCATTCCAGCGGTTCTGGGGGTGTGTTTAGCTTTTTAAGGGCAACAATGGGTAATTTGCATATATTCAGCAGTGATTCCCTGGGAGACATCTGAAGCTCACTCCAACCTGAATTATACTTTCTGTTTTAAGAAAGCAAACTTTTGTTTTCCATAGTATTTTAGTAAGGGTGCTTTTAGGACCATTGTAGCCCCTTACACACTCCAATGAGTTCTGGTTCACCATAAGCTTGCTGGTTAGTCTGTACCGCTGTTCAGGAAGTATACCTGATTTGCTGTGATCACATCCTGCTTTAGCACATGATCATGACCAACAAATCAGAGACTTACAAATTTATCACCTGACTAACCTGAACACATGCTTCTCCATGAGTAGGAAAATGTAAAACCAAAGAAATTTTTTTTATAAATGAATCTCCCAATAAGGGAGGTTTTAAACTGAGCATCTTTGTGGATACGAGTACAGAAAATGCATTACAGCACACGCTCACAACACTGCCGGGAGATACAAACTGCAGTCGCTGCGGCCAGTTTAGAACCTCCCTTAAAGTGAACCTCCGGACTAAAAATCTAATCAGCAGAATTGAAAAGGCTTGGTGTTTCTTTAACAGTTTCACAGCATCAGAAATTTGTTTTTCTTACCAAAGCATCATTTTTAGCTGCATTTTTAGCTAAGTTCCACCCATCAAAGAAAACTGCCCGGGCTTTTTTTCCCTGATGCTGTGCAAAGCATGATGGTATTTCCTATGTTGTTATTCACGTTGCCTAGCAACTGGGAGGGGTGCTCAGCACACAGGACAATTGGAACTGTGTCTCATGCTCCCTGTCACCTCCTTTCAACCAAAAAGATGGCTGCCCTCATGAAATCAAACATTTGCCTGTTCTTTTAACACAGGGTGGGTAAGAGATTATATTACCTATCTATTTTAATTAACATAACTAATGTAACTTAATGACAGTATGTTTGTTTAGGCTGAAGTTTCTCTTTAAGTAAGGGAAGTTGCTTGGTTCCCTTTTAACCCCTAAGTTGACCGTACACTATACAACTGCGTTTTCGATGGAACCGCGATGGACATTACGATTGAGCCAGCGCCGTTCTCTTGATGTTGATTGAAATGTCAATCGTGGTGCCAATGAAAACAAGAAATTTTGCCCAATTTGACACTTCCGTCTAATTGAATGTCTAATTGGACAAAATAATTGTATAGTGTATGGCCATCTTTACAGTAAAAAAGCTCTGAGTAAGATTTGGACTTTACATGCACATATTTATTTCATCATGTCACATGTTCCTTCCGGGACCTTTTAAATTTAAATAAAATTGTGTGAAATTTTGTGAAACCAATAAGCAGTGCCAGGGGCTGGATGTTGTGGCTGTCAGCGGTAGTACAGGGTACGTGGGTATCGAGTGGCACCATCAGCTGTCACAATGCCAGGGCGGGGGGCGGAGGTGAGTATATACACTGTTTTTTCATCCTTCTGGTTACTGGTTTCAACCAGAGATCTCTGCTGAAATCCACAAGGAATGTCTGATACATCCAGCCAACACAGGCTGCACATGGTGACAAGTCATCATGACATTGACATAATAAAACTCATGTTTATTTTTTCCATATACTCATAGATGATTCTATAAGTATATTGTATTTGTTTATTTACAGCACCATCGCTCTTAAGCTTCTACAAAACATTGCACTGTAACCACAGATCTCCCGGGCTGTGGGATTGCTGAGGTGTTTGCCTCCTAAGCCATTGGCACAATGCTGCTTGCTTCATATCTTAGTGTTTATTGTTTTATTTCCAGCTCTTGCAATGTTGTGCTGTCTTTTCAGTTCCAGGCAGGTGAACACCAATGTTCTTATATTCTTTGTCAAGACGCAGAACATTTATATCACGCTTTTCTCCTTGCGGACTCAAAGTACCAGAGCTGTAGCCACTTGACAGCATCATAGGATTCGGCCCAAACTACTCGCTTTTCCACCGAGCGATTAAGGGATCGACTTTATTTGGTGATCAAAAATAGTGTGGTTGATGGACGGATGGCCCACAAAATACAATCGAGATCCTGTGCGATTACACTTCCCTGATTGAGTTGAACGATGTTCTGCCTCTATGCGCTGAAACCAAAAACAGATTCTGTGCTGATCGAAATCATGAGAACAGTAGACGATTCCTTCAAGTGGCCCTGAACAGACCTTAAAAATGCAATACTGAACTTATCTGGCGCTTCCTCCAGTTTCCCGTAGCCCACGAGGTCCCTTGGTGTCCTCTCCGATCTCCCGCTGGCAGCTCCTTTAGCTGTGCGGCATAGCGTGACTCCCTACCAAGTTGCGCAGTTAATGGAGCAATCAGATCAGAGGGGACCCAGTGGATGCCAAGGGACCTCGCGGGCTACGGGGGGCTGGAGGAAGCCCCAGATAAGTTCAGTATTGCATTTTTAGGGCTGTTCAGGGTCACTTTCATGATCGATTTCTACCATGATTAATCCAGTAAATTGGTTGATTTCACCAGATTTGTGCCAATTTCCGTAGTTCGAGCAGAATGCAACATAATCGAGTCTCCCCCAATCCGCTAAAATTATTGAATCGAATTGTCGATTCATCAGGAAAATCAAGAAATGTATGAACACCTTAAAGGATTTCCAAGGCAAAAAAAGGACTTAAAAGGAGTTCATGCTTTTGTCAGCAATGTTATCCAGTGGAGGACTGTGTCCTCCATTCCCCCTGGCAGCCTCAGTTTCTCTGGAAATAGACCCAGACTAGGCCCCGATTCCGCTCTGGTCGGGGTCTTTGAATCGGATATAGTATTACTTTCTGTGCCCTGCGCATGCGCTGTTCTGTCCTGTACACCAATATGGGTGCACTCCGGGGGGCCTCCTTAGTGCGGTACAATGTGCATTGTTTAAAAGGAAATAAATATGCCAACATCCATATGTCTCTTACATCGGGTTCCCTTTAAAGTGGACCTTAACCCAGGACTGCCTCTTTGCTCTAAAAGATAAGCAACAGCATAATAACCTATACAGAAAAAAAATGTATTACTGCTTACAAAGCTCCTCAGAGATGCTGCAGTGTAGTTACTTCCTGGTTTCATGGAAGCACATACAGGGTTAACCTCCTGTGTTTCCATATAGCCTGTCGGCACACCTGGGCACAGTTCAGACAAAGATGACAACACAAATGACAGTGGCTCATTACTAGGAGATAAGAGAGAATTAGACAGGCTGTTATCGCTACATACATACAGAATCAGAATCAGAATCCTTTATTTCGCCAAGCATAACAGGGTTATACTCGGAATTGGATTTGGCACGATACATCGCTCAAAAAAAAGAAAGAAGAAATACATAAAGGGTACACAGCATGCAGGAACATCAGCAGAGGAACAACGATAACCATTTACAGTGTTCGTTCAGGACAGATCATCCTGTGGTTCCTGTCCGCCCTCAGATCCTGTCTTACGTAGAGTTAGTCAGACTTGGGGGACGGACAGATCAGTTCAGCAGTGTCACAGCTCGGATCGTGATCCGTGATGGGGTTGTAGTGCTGATGGGAGTATTTGGAGGGAGTTGAGGAGGCTGACAGCCGAGGGGAAGAATGCATCCATGTGCCTCGCAGTCCTTGTTGAGATGGCCCGAAGCCTCCGGCCCAATGGGAGCAGGTTAAAGTAGCGGTTTCCTGGGTGGGAATGGTCGTTTGCGATCCTCAGTGCCCTAGATTGCAGCCTTGAGTTGTGAAGGTGGGCAAGTGAGGGGAGGGGTCTCCCAATAATTCTCTCCGCCACCCTGATGACCCTCTGCAGTTTGCACTTGTCGTTATCATTGGCGCCGTTATGCCAGACCAGGATGGAGGAGCAGAGAATCGATTCAATGGTGGCGGTGTAGAAGCTTGTTAGGACCTCCTGGGCCATGCCGAATTTCCGCAGTTGGCGTAGGAAGTAGAGCCTCTGCTGGGCTTTCCGCTGGATAGCAGTGATGTTGTCTCTCCAGCTGAGGTCATTGGAGATGGTGGTCCCCAAAAGACGAGCGCATGTTACTCTCGCAACTTCCATGCCGTCGATGAAGATGGGAGGTGGGGTGGAAGCAGCCTTCCTGAAGTCTATGATCAGCTCAACAGTTTTTGTTGTGTTTAGCACTAGACTGTTCATCTTACACCACTGGCAGATTCTCTCCACCTGCTGACAGTACTCCTGGACATTATCCTTGGTGACCAGGCCGACAATGGTGGTGTCATCGGCGAACTTTATGACTTTAACAGAGTCTGCCTCGGATCTGCAGTTGTTCGTGTAGAGGGAGAACAGCAGTGGTGACAGGACACAGCCCTGTGGTGCGCCAGTGTTTGTCGTCACTACCCCTGACTGGATATTGCCCAACTTGACGACTTGTGTCCTGTTGGTGAGAAAGTCTGTGATCCACAGGCGTAGGCCGGGATGGACACCAAGTGCAGTTAGATCATCCTGGAGGATGCGTGGGCAGATGGTATTAAAAGCCGAGCTAAAGTCCAGGAGTAGTATTCTGGCATACACATCTGTTTTGTCAAGGTGATCATAGATGAGCTCCAGGCATATGTTTATGGCATCGTCCGTGGACCTGTTTGCCCTGTAGGCAAACTGGTAGGGGTCGAGGAAGGGCAGGGTGGAGAGTTTCAGGATGGATAGGACCACACGCTCCAGGGTTTTCATTATGACGGACGTCAGTGCCACAGGTCTGAAGTTGATAAGGTCGGAAACACCCTGCTTCTTGGGGACCGGTATGATAGTGGACTTTTTGAAGCATGCGGGGACCTTGCCTTCCTTTAGTGACCGGTGGGTTTCTCTGTGTTTCCTTCTCTCCTGTGGAATAGTTTAGGTCCTCCATTGAACATCTGACCTGCATGCTTGTTCAGGGTCTATAACTAAAATTATTAGAGGCAGAGAATCAGCAGGACAACCAGACAATTTGCATTGTTTAAAAGAAAACAAATATGGCAGCCTCCATATCCCTCTCACTTCAAGTGTAAATCCTATGAATCAGAGTCTCCTGCATTTCACCTTTGTGTACATAGACGGGCTGGGGCAAGCAGTCACCCTGCTCCATGCTGTGTATGCTCTTCCTGTAAGGACTGACACTTTCTACAACTAGTCACACGATTCCAGCTTGTCATCTTACAGTGCAGAAGTTGTTTCTCTCTGTCAATAAAGTTGACAGGCCATGTGACACCTGGATGGCGTTGCCCCGTTCCGCCCACCTGACTCTTGGCCTAGTGAAGTCATCTCAGCCATGCTGGCCATCCTCAGCCTATTGGAAACCTCCAGACAGCAGAGATCTCCATGTGCATGTAGCAGGTGAATGACTCAGTAGCCATTGTAATCCTCAGCGTTGATGTTTGACCTTCAGGTGATTCAGCAGGGACTGGAACAGGATTAGAGCGAGTGATACAAAGCGTGTCCTGTGTGGGAAGACGGTGCCATTATTCTCACTGACATTTGTTCAGACTTGCACTATTCCTTTTACCATCCACAGACCATGGCACTGCACTGCCTAGACTCTGCTATCCAGGGATACAGCACATCATTGTAAATTCCTTGAGTTCTGTGTACAGATCAGACAATCAGGAATTGTTCTTTTGTAGCAGGAGCAGTTTGTTCCAGGTGCTAGGAATTATGCCCTGCCCAGGGCCGGTTCTAGACTTTCTGCTGCCTGAAGCAAACTTTAGAGGATGACGGTGCCGTGGTCCTACCCACCATACCATCGGCACCAGTTAGCAAAAGGAGCAACTGGCAGCTGTGATTGGCCAGTCTGCTTCCAGCACCTCCGCCTGATTGGTTGCGTGCAGAAGCTTCCCCTCTGACTGGCCATGGTGATCTCTCCCCGGTGATTGGTTTTTACTGCAGCATGCCTCGATAAGAGACGTAGTTTGACACCTTACCTGCTTATGTATGACGTCATAGAGAAAGGCGGCATGTGCCATTGGTCGAATGAGATTTGGGATGTGTGAATGAGGAGGGTAGTGTGTGTGCCAGGAAGGTCGGCAGAAGAGCAGAGAGAGGGCTGGCATCAGGTGGCCCAAACTGTTTGTCCAAACGCTACCCTCAGAATTCACGTGATTCAGGTGGCTTCACAGTAGGTTCACCCCAAGTCCTGCCACTTTCTTACTGTTAGTGGAAGTATTGACTGTCTTGGACTTAGGCCCGGTTCAGGAAGGGAACGGATGCGAATGGATCCACTGTTATCTATGGATCCGTTAACATCCATCCGTTCAAAGGGATCTGTTTCGCATGATCCGCTGAACGGACAGCAAGTTTCTTGCAGCACCAAATTTTCTGGACCACTGAGCTCAGCGGAATGGAAACGGAAGCTTTAGCGCTGCATTGGAGGCAATAAGAAAATGGAACGTTTCATTACACTAGTGAAGAAATTGACTGTTCAACACAGAAAAATACACTTTGAGGTGGTGGTCTGGGGGGGAGGGGGGGGATTGGAAACAGAACACAAGCAGAGGAACTGAAACGGAGGGAAAACGGATCCAATCAACTGGTAATCAGATCCGTTCTCACTGATCCGTTTGCCACTCTAACGCAAGTGTGAACCGGGCCTTAGGTGTCCACAAACAGGTGGACCTTTTTGGATTCCTGACCTGTCTGCAGATGGTGTACTGTGCTGGCTCTCTGGTCTCATCATGCAGCAGGTGTGGTCTCTATACAGGGTGGGCCATTTATATGGATAAACTTTAATAAAGTGGGAATGGTTGGTGATATTAACTTCCTGTTTGTGGCACATTAGTATATGTGAGGGGGGAAACTTTTCAAGATGGGTGGTAACCATGGCGTCCATTTTGAAGTCGGCCAAATTGAATCCATCTTTTGTTTTTTCAATAGAAAGAGGGTCATGTGACACGTCAAACTTATTGGGAATTTCACAAGAAACACTATGGTGTGCTTGGTTTTAATGTAACTTTATTCTTACATGAGTTATTTACAAGTTTCTGCCCACTTATAAAATGTGTTCAGTGTGCTGCCCATTGTGTTGGATTGTCAATGCAACCCTCTTCTCCCACTCTTCACACACTGATAGCAACACCGCAGGAGAAATGCTAGCACAGGCTTCCAGTATCCGTAGTTTCAGGTGCTGCACATCTTGTATCCTCACAGCATAGACAATTGCCTTCAGATAACCCCAAAAATAAAAGTCTAAGGGGGTCAGATCGGGAGACTGTGGGGGCCATTCAACTGGCCCACGACGACCAATCCACTTTCCAGGAAATTGTTCAACTAGGAATGCTCGGACCTGTCACCCATAATGTGATGATGCACCATCTTGCTGGAAAAACTCAGGGAACGTGCCAGCTTCAGTGCATAAAGAGGGAAACACATCATCATGTAGCAATTTAGCATATCCAGTGGCCTTGAGGTTTCCATTCATGAAGAATGGCCCCACTATCTTTGTACCCCGTATACCACACCGTCATCTGAAGGCACTTGTCTATGCTGTGAAGATACGAGATGTGCAGCACCTGAAACTACGGATACTGGAAGCCTGTGCTAGCATTTCTCCTGCAGTGTTGCTATCAGTGTGTGAAGAGTGGGAGAAGAGGGTTGCATTGACAATCCAACACAATGGGCAGC
The DNA here is from genome assembly GCF_040937935.1 of Hyperolius riggenbachi. Classification (NCBI taxonomy): domain Eukaryota; kingdom Metazoa; phylum Chordata; class Amphibia; order Anura; family Hyperoliidae; genus Hyperolius; species Hyperolius riggenbachi. The sequence goes on from NC_090647.1 coordinate 75,051,420, forward strand.
ACATTGAACACATTTTATAAGTGGTCAGAAACTTGTAAATAACTCATGTAAGAATAAAGTTACATTAAAACCAAGCACACCATTGTTTTTCTTGTGAAATTCCCAATAAGTTTGATGTGTCACATGACCCTCTTCCTATTGAAAAAACAAAAGTTGGATTCAAAATGGCCGACTTCAAAATGGCCACCACCCATCTTGAAAAGTTTCTCCCCGCACATATACTAATGTGCCACAAACGAAGTTAATATCGCCAACCATTCCCATTTTATTAAGGTGTATCTATATAAATGGCCCACCCTGTATTTACAGTGGGTTGCAAAAGTATTCGGCCCCCTTGAAGTTTTCCACATTTTGTCATATTACTGCCACAAACATGCATCAATTTTATTGTAATTCCACGTGAAAGGCCAATACAAAGTGGTGTACACGTGAGAAGTGGATAGAAAATCATACATGATTCCAAACATTTTTTACAAATAAATAACTGCAAAGTGGGATGTGCGTAATTATTCGGCCCCCTGAGTCAATACTTTGTAGAACCACCTTTTGCTGCAATTACAGCTGCCAGTCTTTTAGGGTATGTCTCTACCAGCTTTGCACATCTAGAGACTGAAATCCTTGCCCATTCTTCTTTGCAAAACAGCTACAGCTCAGTCAGATTAGATGGACAGCGTTTGTGAACAGCAGTTTTCAGATCTTGCCACAGATTCTCGATTGGATTTAGATCTGGACTTTGACTGGGCCATTCTAACACATAGATATGTTTTGTTTTAAACCATTCCACTGTTGCCCTGGCTTTATGTTTAGGGTCATTGTCCTGCTGGAAGGTGAACCTCCGCCCCAGTCTCAAGTCTTTTGCAGTCTCCAGGAGGTTTTCTTCCAAGTTTGCCCTGTGTTTGGCTCCATCCATCTTCCCATCAACTCTGACCAGCTTCCCTGTCCCTGCTGAAGAGATGCACCCCCCGAGCATGATGCTGCCACCACCATATTAAACAGTGGGGATGGTGTGTTCAGAGTGATGTGCAGTGTTAGTTTTCCGCCACACATACCGTTTTGCATTTTGGCCAAAACGTTCCATTTTGGTCTCATCTGACCAGAGCACCTTCTTCCACATGGTTGCTGTGTCCCCCACATGGCTTGTGGCAAACTGCAAACGGGACTTCTTATGCTTTTTGTTAACAATGCCTTTCTTCTTGCCACTCTTCCATAAAGGCCAACTTTGTACAGTGCATGACTAATAGTTGTCCTATGGACAGAGTCTTCCACCTGAGCTGTAGATCTCTGCAGCTCGTCCAGAGTCACCATGGGCCTCTTGACTGCATTTCTGATCAGCGCTCTCCTTGTTCGGCCTGTGAGTTTAGGTGGATGGCCTTGTCTTGGTAGCTGTACAGTTGTGCCATACTCCTTCCATTTCTAAATGATGGCTTGAACAGTGCTCCGTGGGATGTTCAAGGCTTTGGAAACCTTTTTGTAGCCTAAGCCTGCTTTAAATTTCTCAATAACTTGATCCCTGACCTGTCTTGTGTGTTCTTTGGACTTCATGGTGTTGTTGCTCCCAATATTCTCTTCGACAACCTCTGAGGCCCTCACAGAGCAGCTGTATTTGTACTGACATTAGATTACACACAGGTGCACTCTATTTAGTCATTAGCACTCATCAGGCACTGTCTATAGGCAACTGACTGCACTCAGATCAAAGGGGGCCAAATAACTATGCACACACCACTTTGCAGTTATTTATTTGTAAAAAATGTTTGGAATGATGTATGATTTTCGTTCCACTTCTCATGTGTACACCACTTTGTGTTGGTCTTTCATGTGGAATTCCAATAAAATTGATTCATGTTTTTGGCAGTAATATGACAAAATGTGGAAAACTTCAAGGGGGCCGAATACTTTTGCAACCCACTGTAAGAGATCTGCAAGAACTCAACTATGCCAGAACTTTGTGTGATGCTTGGCTTGAGTCACTGGACACAACTTTTAGGATAGACATGGCCGTGTATGGATGGTGGCGTCTGTGCGTTTGCATGTCATTTACAGGTGGGTGACCCCTGTCATGTTCAGCCATATTGTTTTAATGGTTTTCAAGTTTTGTATCAGTAAAGGCTATGTAAGGATCCCTCCTGTAGTGTATTCTGTCCATTGCAGTGGAGCTGCAAACGGACAGTTCTGGCTTATCTGCTTGCATTCGGTTGTGCATTCGCAATAAGTCTCATTGTCATTTGCAATCGTTCTGCAGTTCTGGGCAGCTCAGGATGCGGTCATCATTCCACCAATTGCTTGTTGCAGCTGAGCTGCGGCCAGATAGTCCTGGATTTCCTGCATGCATGTTGTTACATAATACTGCATGTATTTCTTATGGGAGTCCTTTGCATTCACAGCCAGCTAGCAAATGGCAATCAAGCCAGCTCAGGATTGAATGATTACCATTCAGCTGTGTGGGAATTTGCATACCTGCATTCATTGGCTGATGCCAGCATAAAAGTCTGCCTCCCATTTTATACCCCGCCCGACATAGCGTTCAGCTCTCTGAGTTGTCCTTGGGTCTATGCTGTGAAAGTTGTTATTGTAAATGTATAATGCCTTGCTCTGTATTGTCATGTCTGCTGGATGTTTGCTGACCTGCATGGGTCAGTAAAGTCCTTCTGATCCTGATAGTTAGATTCTGCCAGCACCACGTTGGTGACTGGTAGCATTCCTTCTAGCCTTGTTCTGGAGGACGAACTATAGCAGCGGTTGCCATTAGTTCGCTCCTACCTGTTAGTCTTGTCTATCTCAGTGTGAATGTTGCCGTCGCTGAAAGGCCTCTTGCACACTGCAAGCAATTCAGATTCAGATTCCGCTTTTTAATCAGTTTTTACCTCCGATTCAGATTCAGATTTGCAGTGTGCAAGGAGCAAACTGCAAATCTGAATCTGAATCGGAAGTAAAAACAGATTAAAAAGCGGAATCTGAATCTGAATTGCTTGCAGTGTGCAAGAGGCCAAACAGCGACTATATTGGCGGAGCATTCCGTCTGTCTATCTGTTGTCTGTCTTGTTAACTATCATTACTTGTACTTTAGCTAGTGAGTTATTTGAGAGCTACATTTCATATATTGCACATCAGCACGATATATTTGTACTCTAGTCAGTCAGTATTGTATTATTTGTAATATTGTGTATTGTTTTGTGTACCGACCTTTGCCTGCCTCTCGATTACGAATCTGCCTAATCCTTCCAATAAGACTGACATCTGAATTAACGTGTATGACCCAAGCCTGTTACCGACTACGTCTGTTGTATCACATAACATCTAGCCTGATAAGCGGCCCAGAGCTTCAGTTGCTCTGGGCAATCTTGCTCCCTTGTTCATTACTCCTGTGTCCATCTGTGTTGCCTCTTCCATTATCCAACTACTTAGCATGTGACTTGCAGTAAACATTATTGAATGACATACCTTGTCTCAGTTCCAGTATTTGCTGCAAAAAGAGGTCATCCTCTGGTCCTCTGTCCAGTATTATTACCCCAGGTACGGGTGTTCTGCAACATCCACTTCTCCTGCTCCTATAGACAACAGAGCACATACAACAGAGAACATCGATGCTTCTCTCTCTTGCTCTATGGGGAAATGGTCTGCCATTACCACCTGCCACTGACCAGCAAATGTTAGTTGATAAAGTATGCCTTTCATGCTTTGTAGCACTCATGAGCACTTAGATGGGTGGTAAGAGGAACCCGAAAATAAGTGAAAATTGTATACAACAGTATGAAATCAAATAGTTTTACCTCACAAGAGGAAGAAGGGTAAGAATTAAGTTCACTGGACGTGTTTTGCAGGCCTTTCCAACTTTTTCAGGTGACAGGTACAGGGTGTTAGTACAGAGAACCACGGACTTGGAGCACCTTTACAGGACTTTATAATAACTATTGCTAAGGTACATCAAGTCTGTGGTGCTCTATACCAAGACATGTGTCTTTGACCTGTCAAAGTGGGTAAGGCCTGCAAAACGCGACGTCCAGTAGTTTCTAATAAACTTAATTCTTACCCTCCTTCTCTTGCAAGGTAAGACTATTTGATTTCATACTGTTGTTCACAAATTTCACTTATTTTGGCGTGCCTGGAGGCCATATTACATCTTATCCCACTGAACAACGACTTCACTGGGGGATTAGTATTTAATGTTGCCGAGAATTGCCACAGTAGGGTGAAACGTCTTTCGGCTTCACCCTACGGTCAAACTTCCCGGCGCCTTCATTGCATGTACGTGGTAAAACTGACCAATCAAAATTACATGTGTACACCAGAGTTTAACTATTTCAGCCCGTGAGTTATTTTCACCTTATGGCCGAGAGGAATTTTCACATTTCAGCGATCCTCCCTTTCATTCCCCATTAACTTTATCACTACCAACCACAACAAAATGATACCTTTTTTTTTTCCGCCACCAATTAGGCTTTCTTTGGGTGATACATTATGCTAAGAATTATTTTATTCTAAATGCATTATAATGGGAATATTAATAAAAAAATGGAAAAAAATCATTATTTCTCAGTTTTCAGCCATTATAGTTTTAAAATAATACATGCTACTGTAATTAAAATCCACACATTTTATTTATCCATTTGTCCCGGTTATTGCAACACTAAATTATATCCCTAGTATAATGTATGGTGACAATATTTTATTTGAAAATAAAGGTGCAGTTTTTTATTTTAACTTCCACCACTAATTTTTAGCCCATAATTTAATAATAATATACCCTCTTGACATACATATTAAAACATTTTTATTCCCTAAAGTCAATAGGTGTAATTTTACAATTTGTCCACAAAATATCCCCGCTGAGTACTTCCTATTCGCCTACCATAAGTACGCTATAGGAAGCAATGTGTTGCTACATTGTAACTAGGGAAGTGACGCAGGCATCAATGGATGCCTGTGATCATGGTGGCCTAGAGGGGAGATTAATGAATGGGAACTTTCTTCCCATTCATAAATCTAATGATTGGCGGCGGTAATCGGCAAGCGGGAAGAAGCACGGCGGCTCTATTTAAGAATGAACACTGTTTTTGAACTAACACAGTGTTCATTCTCGGCAGACATGTACGGATTGGCTTAGGGGGATTTTTTCCCCCTGCAGCCAATCCCCCCTGTTGCCGGCAACATCATGACCGCGGGCATCTGCCTGCACGATCTCGCGCACAGCCCCCCAAGCTGCAGGGACGTGACTATCAGGTCCCTGCAGCTGTAGCAGCTGCCGCTGTGGACGTGAGGCTCCAGTCACAGCGGCAGAAATGTACACACATGCAATAACTGTCAGCTGAACCCACCGATAAGGACAGTTTCAGCCAATGATCGTAGTGTGTGTACAGTGGCTGTCGATCGTTCCAGCTCGGGCATTGGGCATCGTTAAGGATCTGAAATGTCAGATCTTTAAAGAGGAACTCCAGTGAAAATAATGTAATAAAAAAGTGTTTCATTTTTACAATAATTATGTATAAATGATTTAGTCAGTGTTTGCCCATTGTAAAATCTTTTAAATCTCTGATTTACATTCTGACATTTATTACATGGTGACATTTTTACTGTTGGTAGGTGATGTAGCTGCTGCATGCTTTTTTGGCAGTTGGAAACAGCTGTAAACATCTATTTCCCACAATGCAACAAGGTTCACAGACAGGAAACTGCCAGGAGTACCACGGTCCTCAGAGTTTCTTGTTGGAAGCGTTTCACCACAATATCAGTCATACAGCGCCCCTTGATGGTCTGTTTGTGAAAAGGAATAGATTTTTCCTGTAAAAGGGGGTATCAGCTACTGATTGGGATAAAGTTCAATTCTTGGTCGGAGTTTCTCTTTAACATCTCTCGATGCCTGAGCATGACTGATACCGATCAGTTATTTACCTCTCACTAGTAGATAATTTTACTTTTCAGTGCAGTAATAGGTTTAGTGAATTGAGGCCACAGAGACTGCAACCCGGAATGCATGTCTGCCTGTTGCCAGTAGTTTGTAACAGGTTATCTCGGTCTAAGCATCATAAACAAAAATAAACTTTCTATAAACTTAATAGTGTAACAACGTATAATTATCCAACCGTTATGACACCGCAGGAGAGTTGTTGTATGTCCTTGTCTTCCTTTTTGTCCCAGCAACAGCAACACCTGCACTTCTCACTTCTACAGGCATTTTTTCAGTCAAGTCTCTATTTGTTGCTCAACACTGCCCTCTCCCTCACCATAATGGTAATACAGCTGTGAAAACCTGCTTTGGGATCTCTGACACTGCTGCTCTGTGGTTGCATAATCTGCAGAAAGGTCATCTTAGAATGAAGTTATGTGGTGGAACTCAGTAGTGCAATTGAACAGATTCATTTTCTGGCCCAAGGAGTTAAATCTGAGGGGAGAGAAGATTTGGTTTTGACTATACAGTCAGGCAGTAATGTGGATTGGCAGGTGCCTTTTAGTGAACAATGTGGTATGAAGGCATCCAGCGATGTTAGAATTTTGTACAAGGTAAGGGGGCATATTGAGATAAATCACAGGAAAAGGGAAGGGCTAGGGTTAGGCACAGGGCAAGGGGGAATTAGGGTCAGGCACAGGATAAGAGGAGAGTTGGGGTTAGGCACCCAGGGTAAGGAGGAATTAGGGTCAGGTACAGGATAAGAGGGGAGTTATGGTTAGGCACAGGGTAAGGGGGGATTAGGGTTAGGCACAGGATAAGAAGGGAGTTAGGGTTAGGCACAGGGTAAGGTGGAATTACGGTTAGGCACAGGATAAGAGGGGAGTTAGGGTTAGGCACAGGATAAGAGGGGAGTTAGGGTTAGGCACAGGATAAGAGGGGAGTTAGGGTTAGGCACAGGAAAAGAGGGGGGCTAGGGTCATGCACAGGATAAGAGGGGAGTTAGGGTTAGGCACAGGGTGAGAGGGACTTTGGGTCAGGCACAGGATAAGAGGGGAGTTGGGGTTAGGCACAGGGTGAGAGGGACTTGGGGTCAGGCACAGGATAAGAGGGGAGTTGGGGTTGGGCACGGGGTGAGAAGGACTTAGGGTTAGGCACAGAATAAGAAGGGAGTTAGGGTTTTACACAGGGTGACGGGAGTTAGTGTTAGGCACAGGAAAAAAGGGGAGTTAGGGTTAGGGACATGGTAAGGAGGAATTAGGGTCAGGCACAGGGTGAGGGGAGTTAGGGTTAAGCATATGGTGAGGGGAATTAGGGTCAGACACAAGATAAGAGGGCAGTTAGGGTTAGGCACAGGATAAGAGGGGAGTTAGGGTTAGGCACAAGATAAGAGGGGAGTTAGGGTTAGGCACAGGATAAGAGGGGAGTTAGGGTTAGGCACAGGATAAGAGGGGGGTTAGGGTTAGGCACAGATTAAGGAGGAATTAGGGTCATGCACAGGATAAGAGGGGGTTAGGATTAGGCACAAATTGAGGAGGAATTAGGGTCAGGCACAGGATAAGAGGGGAGTGAAGGTTAGGCATAAGGTAAGGCGTAATTAGGGTTAGACACGGGGTATGTGGGCAGGTTGATATTAGTTAGATAAGGAAGGAGTTAGGGTGAGGCACAGAGTAAGAGTGGAGCTTGCAGTTGGGCACAGGATGAGATGGCAAGCTTAGTTAAGCCACAAGGTAAGTGGGGAACTTTGTGTTAAACACAGATAAAAGGAGTTAGGATTGGTCACAGGTAAAGCGGTTAACATTAGGCACAGAGTGGGGGAAGATTAGGGTTAGAAAACAGGGGGGGGGGGGGGGGCTGGGGGTTGAGTAGAGTTCAGGTTAATGGGTGAGGTAAGGGTTAGGCACAGGGAAAGGGGTTAGGTTAGGGTTAGCCACAGAGTATAGAATAAGCTTAGAGTTAGGCACAAGATAACATCAGAGGTTAGGCACAGGGTGAGCTGTAAATCTAGGGGTAGGCACAGAGTAAGGTGTGAGGTTTGGGTTAGGCACAAGGTGAGGTGTGAGGTTAGGCACAGGGTAAAGGGGTGAGTTTAGGATTAGGCACTAAGTGAGGTTAGGATTAGACATAAGGGGTACGTTTAGGGTTAGGCACAAAGTATACAGGAAGCGTACAGTTAGGCAAAGGGTAACATGTGAGGATAGGGTTAGGCACAGGCAGAGGTGTGAGGTTAGAGTTCGGTACTGGGTGAGGATTGAGATTAGGCCCAGGATTAGAGGTGAGGTTAGAATTAGACTTTACATTGGATTTGGGAAAGGGTCAGGGATCATAGAGGCCCTCTAAAATATTTAAGTTTCTGCCAGTTTCATCAACCAAATTTGTTTATTAGAGGATTACAACAATACAGCAAATCTGCATACAATTCACAGTGTCAATTATTAACCAGTTCCTGCCACACAAATGACCCAGCGTCTTGTCACTGCAGCAGACAATATATTCTGGACCACGCCTGGAACAGCTGCAAGTATGCTCGGTCATTAAATTGTATTTTTACCTGCAGACAGGCCACAACTGGGAGCGGATTCTTATGTTTGGTTTAAACCCAGTAAAGACTGAGGAAACACACGTCACACAGAAGTGTCAGAATGTACGTCTTGCATAATCCGGCGTGCTGGGGAATTCATCTCGTGATAAGTCGTTATGCATAACGATTAAAGGATTGTAAGTAATTGCAGCTGTCTCATTAAAGGTGTCAGTAGAGCTATGCAGATCTATCTTAAGAAGTCCCTAGAGTTACATACGGGATTTCATCTGTGCTATAAATATTTTACCACTGATTGTGACATAGTAAGGGGACAGCTGACATAACCAAATCCACCAGTAACTTAGAAATCAGCCCTGTTGCCTAGCAACTGCCGGTCTTTCAAAAGTTAAAGCAAATCTTTACATAAAGGACCATTATCACCCAAAAATGTAAATGTATGTGTAAAATGGGCATTTGATCTAGAATAAAATGCACTATAATTGTTTTTTTCATATCCTGCTGTCGCTTACAGTAGGCAGTAAATATCTGACAGGATTTGGACTAGTCCATCTCCTCATGGGGGATTTTCAGGGTTTTCTTTATTTTCAAAAGCATGTACTGTAAATGTGCCATTATCTGCGTTTTTAAGTAGCAGACATGCTTATCACAGTATATTTCCACTAGATTTTTGCATGGGAATGGTGACAGGGTTTATTATGGAAAGCCACAGTGGCAGGGGCAAACCTTTCAGACTCCTGTACAGTGAGAGATGTTGGGGGTCTTGCAGTTGTATCCCTGAGGTTGTAGGGGCTTTGTTGTTTTATGGTGGTGATGGTAGGTGGCCTGCAGCTATACTGGAGTGGTGCATCAGTGTTCTCTTCTGACTCACTGGGAGTGACTCCTGATGATGTAGATTAGGGGAATTTATGGTGGAGAGTATCGGTGGGAGGGCTGAATGATAGGGTCATGTGATCATTTTGCCGGGGCTTCTGGCTGGGGCTTTTTGGGAGCTTGGCAGAGCATGAGGAAAGGGGAAGGTGTTGTTAATGACAGGGAAGACATTAGCCAGAGGGCGGTGAAGATTTGAATACTTACTTAAGCAGTGTGAAGCCTGCTTCTTGCACGTGCACTGCGCATATTTTTTAAAGGACAGCAAAAGGGGATAGAAGCGGAACCGCATCCTCTATCGGCGGGCTGCCATCATAGCGTCTGCAGGCTGTAGCTTGCCCAGGCCTGGCCTAGGTTCTCAACACATGGTACCCATTTGGTACACAAATACAGTACATACATACACGGAGGAAAAAGACATGCATGTCGGCTTTGTTCTACTGGGCATGTGCGGTTAATACTTGCACATGCCCAGTCTGAGAGCATATTTGACAAGCTCTTGTTGAATATTTTTAGAGGGTCCCAGTACTTGATCAGCGGGGGCTGTAGGAGGAATGGGGGTCTGGACTCTCTAGAGGCTTCCCACTACTGAGGTACCATATCTTATTTTATCATATATATGTGCTGCAGGTATGCTTTGTGGTGTACATGCATTGATTTTCCTCCATAATCAAATTATTAATACGTTTTTCGGATCGATTCTTTTTAAAACTAGCAGACCCAAGCCTGTTTAAAAACGGGCTCCAAGGTCTGTGTTTCTCGCCGCTGCCCGCCGCATGTATTGCGCACACGCGCGCACCTGTTGCACACCTAGGCCACCCGCTCACACGCCCGCCCGGCTTCCTGGCCCCATCCCTGTCTTCCTGTCTCTGTGTAGCTGGATCCGTGCTGCGCACATGCGCAGTAGCAAAAAGCACGGACGCAGCTACACAGGGACAGCGTGACGCAGGGACACGGGTTTTATTATAGAGGATGATCAAATTGGTTATAATTTTTATTCCTGATGATTTCTGATCATTCCCTTCCAATTGCAATTATCAGATGGGAAGGTTGATTGGTGAAACTGGATTATTAGTGGACACTTTTAGGCACCACTGCAGCCAAACAGATCAGCAGGACAGCCAGGGAATTGGTATTGTTAAACCCTATTCTAATCCTTTTTCCAACCTAGCCACCCCCCCCCCCCCTTCCAGCAGTTATTTTTTCTAGGGTGCTGGAGGGGACGTGGGTGATCGGGGGAAAGGGCTTGCATGATGTAGCTCCGCCCCCTTACACCAGAGTAATTCCGATATTACGTGATGCACGGTGGTGTTACAGAGGATGAAAGTGTCTGACACTTTGCTGGCTGACCTCCAGGCTGATTTCAGACACGGACCGAGCGGCAGCGATCGGCGGCAGGATAGGTGAGCGGCAATCGCTGCTGGCGGAGTGGATGCAAAATGGATTTCCATCCATGGATGCTCACCATGTCCATTTTGCATCTGCTCTAGAGGTAACACAGCCTCAGACATGGTCTGATTGGAGATAGGATTGGACAGGGAATAAATATGGCAGCCACCATGTTCTTCTCACTTCAGGTTTTCTTTAAATCCTCAGGTGGGTAGAGTACTGGTAAGGCTGTTGCCTTTGATGTGGTTTGAGCTTTTCCCCAGGGTTCAAATACCAGCTCAAGCCAGAACATAAAACAGTATGGAGTCTTTGGGCAAGACTCCATAATGATCCTGGTTGCCCATGGAACGCTCCGTAAGTGGCTGCAGCCCTGAAGTGATTTGAGGCCGTCAGGAGTCTTGTCTAGATGATCATATGATTGGCAGTTTCTTCATGCGAGCCGTATGTTTATATTGTGTTGGATTCACCAGCAGGGTTTCTGTATCGGAGTGTGAGGCAGGTCTGTCACGGAGGCATTGTTTTGATTTTGTGAACATTTCTTATATAGCGCAGACTGGATAGACTTGCTGAAACCCTGTGCTTGCATTGGCTTCCAGCAGAGCCGGGCGTGTGCAGTACACGCCTCATAGCCTGAGTCAGCGCACATTCACTGCCACATCAAAAATACCTCAATAAAGGATTACTCCGCTTAATGTAAAAATTTGTATGAAACGTTGTCACGGCACGAGCTGTTTTGGCGACAGTAAATGCTACACAAAGAACTCTCATCCCTAAGGAGTAAAATTTCAGACATTTACCGTTTCTCTCGTTTTACTGCAGTAACCCATTCATTACACAGGATGGTAATCATTATTTCCTCTGACCACTTCCTGCCAGTAAGACCAGGAATTTATGGTAGTGCCACACATCATCGGAATACCAGTGTGCAATACGGCCAGTTAAAATACTTTACAATTAGGAATGGTCAGTGAGATGCTGAAAATTCTGAGTATTTGAAGATTTTATGTTAATTTCCTATACTTTTATGCAGGTTAGAAATTAACCAATTAGATGCAGCAGCCACATTTTGCTGCTCTACTGTCACACTTGGTTATGTGGGGTTACCCAGAGCCCTGGATCTAAGGCTTGCTTCACACATAAATCTGAACATTTCTGGTCCTGTCTTGTCCTGTCAGTTTGGTGTCAGTTTTCTATTGCGTCAGGGAGTGAATTACAAAAACACTCAGAAAAACGCTTAGAAAACCGCTAAGCACAAAATCAAATCGCCCACCAAGGGAATCGGAAAAAAAAGATGCCTCAAAAAAACCCAACGCGGATGGACACGCGAACGGAACGCATTGTGAACAAGGCCTAAGTATTTATATAGCGCCGACATATTACGCAGTGCTGTACAGAGTATATATTGTCTAGTCCCCCAATATTGCCATATCTGATCAATGTCTACTGATAACCTTCACTTTTTTGTTCGTTTTTATGTTTATCTCCCCCTCCCCTCTCCATAGCACAAAACATGCTGCTCGTACTGACAGCCAATCCATACAGTGATTGTTTCAAAACTGCCACCTGAAAATATTTATAAAGACCCTTGGAGCACCGCTTGTTGGTTTGCTGGCAAAATCTTGTGGTTCAGCGCGATTTGCGCAGCGGGTTCCGGGGGGGGGGGGCCGGGGAATACTTGTGGGGCGGCAAAATGATTTGGAGTGTATAGATATGTAGGTAGCCAAGTACAGTATGGGTAGCCAACATAGTTGCCCCAGTATACGTAGTATAGTAGTATAGTTGCCCCAATATAGGTAGTATAGTTTTCCCAGTAAAAGGGAGTTTAGTTGCCCCAGTAAAGGTAGTGTAGTTACCCCAGTATAGGGATTATAGTTGCCCCAGTATAGGTAGTGTAGTTGCCCCAGTATAGGGATTATAGTTGCCCCAGTATAGGGAGTTTAGTTGCCCCAGTATAGGGAGTTTAGTTGCCCCAGTATAGGTAGTGTAGTTACCCCAGTATAGGGAGTATAGTTACCCCAGTATAAGGAGTTTAGTTGCCCCAGTCTAGGTAGTGTAGTTACCCCAGTATAGGGATTATAGTTGCCCCAGTATAGGGATTATAGTTGCCCCAGTATAGGGAGTTTAGTTGCCCCGTATAGGTAGTGTAGTTACCCCAGTATAGGGATTATAGTTGCCCCAGTATAGGTAATGTAGTTGCCCCAGTATAGGTAGTGTAGTTACCCCAGTATAGGGAGTATAGTTACCCCAGTATAGGGAGTTTAGTTGCCCCAGTGTAGGTAGTGTAGTTACCCCAGTATAGGGATTATAGTTGCCCCAGTATAGGGATTATAGTTGCCCCAGTATAGGGAGTTTAGTTGCCCCATATAGGTAGTGTAGTTACCCCAGTATAGGGATTATAGTTGCCCCAGTATAGGGAGTTTAGTTGCCCCAGTATAGAGAGCGTAGTTACCCCAGTATAGGGAGTATAGTTACCCCAGTATAGGGAGTATAGTTACCCCAGTATAGGGAGTATAGTTACCCCAGTATAGGGAGTATAGTTACCCCAGTATAGGGAGTATAGTTACCCCAGTATAGGGAGTATAGTTACCCCAGTATAGGGAGTATAGTTACCCCAGTATAGGGAGTATAGTTACCCCAGTATAGGGAGTTTAGTTGCCCCCGTATAGGTAGTGGTTACCCCAGTATAGGGATTATAGTTTCCCTAGTATAGGGAGTTTAGTTGCCCCAGTATAGGTAGTGTAGTTACCCCAGTATAGGGAGTATAGTTACCCCAGTATAGGGAGTATAGTTACCCCAGTATAGGGAGTATAGTTACCCCAGTATAGGGAGTATAGTTACCCCAGTATAGGTAGTGTAGTTACCCCAGTATAGGGAGTTTAGTTACCCCAGTATAGGGATTATAGTTGCCCCAGTATAGGGAGTTTAGATGCTCCAGTGTAGGTAGTGTAGTTACCCCAGTATAGGGAGTATAGTTACCCCAGTATAGGGCGTATAGTTACCCCAGTATACGTAGTGTAGTTACCCCAGTATAGGGAGTTTAGTTGCCCCAGTATAGGTAGTGTAGTTACCCCAGTATAGGGAGTATAGTTACCCCAGTATAGGTAGTATATTTGCCCTTAGTGCCTTCTCCTTTAACCCCGCGGCGGCCACTCGTGCTAACTTAGCTGGCAGCCACTTCCTCTCTTGTACTCCCTGGTCAGCCCCTCTCCTCCATGCCCATCTTCTATTACAGCAGCACATCCCGCGGCTGCTGTGAAGAGGCAGGAAGCAGGAGAGCAGCTTCCTGTAGCGGCCATGTATATCGCCATTACCATGGGAATCTCTCTCCTGCTATCTGACTCTACACAGCAGCCGCGGGACACACTGCTTTAATAGAAGACAGACATGGAGGAGAGGGGCCGACCGGGGAGTATAAGAGAGGAAGCGACCGCCAGCAAAGGTAGCATGAGTGGTGGCTGCAGGGGGAGAGGGAGCCAGAGCCAGACCCGCGGACCGTGAGGAAACAGCCCACCGACCGGCAGTGGGCCGCGGACCAGTGGTTGGGGACCCCTGCTTAGAGCCTTCTCAGTCCTCTCTTCATCTCCTCATTCTTTCGCTGTCCCTCGTTCAAATCTTCTTCCTGGGGGACGCCTCGTAGGCCTTTGGAAGCACCCATTTCCCTGAGTGCTGAGAGAGAACTCTCGCCTTGCACCTTGCAGCGCTGGGTCCCCGGTTTGAATCCCAGCCAGGGCACTATCTGCATGGAGTTTGTATGTTCTTCCTGTGTCTGCGTGGGTTTCCTCTGGGCACTCTGGTTTCCTCCCACACCCCCAAAACACACATATAGACTATAATACATACATCGACTTATAACTATGGTAGCGATTAGATTGTGAGCCCCTCTGAGGGGGACACTTATGTGACAAGACAAAACACTCTGTACAGCGCTGAAGAAGATGTCAGCGCTATATACAGTATAATCCCTTTATAGTAAACTCCAAGGGACCAGGAAAAGTAGTTTACTATATACCAATAGCAGCGGGGGGGGGGGGGGACCACGGACCACATCACTCGCAAGCAAGCCGACCCCCCCAACTTTTGGCCCACTTTTGGGGGATCAAAAATTTGGCTTGCTTGCGAGTATATACGGTAAGAAGTTTGCTATATTAGAATTGGGCATGCATAATATATTTATACAGATGCATTTGCTGGGACCTGAGGACTAAGTTTACTATATCCAGAGGTTTACTATAACAAGATTCTACTGTAAATAACAAATAATAATAATATATTCCAGTATACCAGTAAGGGATCCTATTATGATTCACTTGTATAGTAATTCAAGGAGTGGTCCTCCGCTTTTTGTTTATGAATGGAAATATGAACTGACAGGTTACCTTTTAGGGATCCTAAATGAGACATCAAAGCAAGAGATGTTTTTATTCCCTCATGAATGTGTCCAATAACCGGCCTCCTTCTCGTGAAATGTTTACATTGCGGGGAGGTTCTTGCAGTGATGATGCAAATGACGGAGGTGTCACCCCTGTGTGTGTGGTTGACGTAATTATTTTCTGCACATTATCATTATACAGAAGGAAAACAATGATTAATGCTACATACTTTGATCTGTCTTGTTTCCGGGTGACAGGTGCTGCAAATCATTATCATAGCAAGATGGATGAAACTAGAAGGCGTTGTGTCCCCGTGCTGGGATGTGTTACAGCAAAGAGGCATCTGTTATCTGTGATATAATGATTTACACCCTTTCCAAACATATTATTTAGTATTTACCTTATTTTTCGCCGTATAAGACGCTCCGGAATATAATACGCACCCAGGTTTAGAGGGAAAAAACCAGGGAAAGAGAAATACTAAAACTAAAGCGCCCATGTTCCAGGAGCGTCTTGTAGATGTTTTCCCTTAATTGGTATCCTCCTGTGTCCCCTTTTGTCCCCAGGAGTCCCCCCAGATGTCCCCTGGTGTCCCCATGTGTTTCTGTGCTCCCAGGTGTCCTCCCTTCTGTTCCCAGGTCCTCCCTTCTCTCCTCCAAGGTCCCCCCTTCTGTCCCCAGGTGTCCACTTCTGTCCTCCCAGGTGTCTACTTCTGTCCTCAGGTTCTCCCCTCTTGTCCCCAGCTGTCCCTGCTACCTCCCCTGTGTCCATGCTATGTCCCCAGGTATCCCTGCTACCTCCCCTGTGTCCATGCTATGTCCCCAGGTGTCCCTGCTACCTCCCCTGTGTCCATGCTATGTCCCCAGGTGTCCCTGCTACCTCCCCTGTGTCCATGCTATGTCCCCAGGTGTCCCTGCTACCTCCCCTGTGTCCATGCTATGTCCCCAGGTGTCCCTGCTACCTCCCCTGTGTCCATGCTATGTCCCCAGGTGTCCCTGCTACCTCCCCTGTGTCCATGTTATGTCCCCAGGTGTCCCTGCTACCTCCCCTGTGTCCATGCTATGTCCCCAGGTGTCCCTGCTACCTCCCCTGTGTCCATGCTATGTCCCCAGGTGTCCCTGCTACCTCCCCTGTGTCCATGCTATGTCCCCAGGTGTCCCTGCTACCTCCCCTGTGTCCATGCTATGTCCCCAGGTGTCCCTGCTACCTCCCCTGTGTCCATGCTATGTCCCCAGGTGTCCCTGCTACCTCCCCTGTGTCCATGCTATGTCCCCAGGTGTCCCTGCTACCTCCCCTGTGTCCATGCTATGTCGCCGGTGTTCATGCTTAAGTTCCTGGGAGTTCCTGCTCCCCATTTAAATAAGTGTGTAGCTGCAGGCTCCTCTCTAGAAATGCCCGCCAGGATAGCCGACCTCTTAACCACCGCACTTCTCGCTCTAGTGTTGGCTTGTACTGATGATGCATTCACTAGAGCAAGGAATCCCCGACGTGGCGGCGGGTCCCGGTTCGTAACAGCGGGCATTCGTAAGTCAGGGATTCCCTGCCTTTGCCATATAAGACGCAGGGACTTTTTCTCCCCATTTATTGGGGAGAAAAAGTGCGTCTTATACAGCGGAAAATACGGTATATATTGTTGTCATCTTTCGCAGTGCTGTACACAGTATATTGACTTGTCACTTTACTGTCCTCGGAGGAGCTGACAATCTAATCCCTATCATAGTCATATGTACTGTATGTATTGTGTAGTTTATGTATCGTAGTCTAGGGGCAATTTAGGGGAAAGCCAATTAACTTAGCTGTATGATTTGGGGATGTGGGAGGAAACCAAAGTACCCAGAGGAAATCCATCCAGACATGGGGAGAACGTACAAACATACAAATCCCTTGCAGATAGTTTGCTGGCTGGGATTCGAACCGGGGACCCAGAGAGTGCTATTCACTACAACTTACTACTGCAATAAAGCTAAAATCTGATTGGTTATCATGCTTTACTGCTCTCCCAGGGGCTGGAGCAGACCTCTAAACACGATGTACACTCCAGGGGCTATTTATAAAGGTACTTTAAGCAGGCCTGAACTCAGAACTTCCTCTGTGCTCTAAAAGATACGCAACAGCGTAATAACCGCTAAAGAAAAACTTTTCTTCTTTTTTTTTACGGCTGATAGAAATCCTGCAATGAATCTGCAGTGTGTCTACTTCCTGCTTTCATGGAAGCAGACATAAGTTTAACATCCTGTGTTTACAAATTAGCTACTCTGCCAGACAGCCAGCTGACACAGCCAAGAGAGATCAAATTACAGATGTGATTAGTCAGAGATAATGGAGAATTAGACAGGCTAAACTCTGTAAATACACACAGGGTGCATTTGTCTGTGTTCTCCTTCTGTCCTGTGCACGAGTTCAGGTCCACTTTAAAGCCCAGCTCACGGAAAATATTTTATTTCAGCTTTGGAAAGAGGGTAAGGCTCGGCTCCCACTCTGCTTGGTTCGGAGCAGAGCGTACAGTTCATCATCCGCTCCGTTCCATTTTCTCATTGGGTTCTCATCCAGAGCAGACATATTTCCACCATAGGTTTCTACGGGAAATGCATCAACTATCTTAAAAATGCAGCATGCATCAGGCAACACAGCAAATGGATCCAAGTGGAAGCATGCTCTTTTTTTCTTTTCTTTTTTTTTTTTCTTTTTTTTTACATAGGATCCGTTTGCTGGGAGGTTTGCAATGGCTAAAAATGGATACTTACCTCAGGGAGGGGGAAGCCTCTTGATCCTGGAGGGGCTTCCCCCAGTCATCCCCCACTGGCCCAATCCAGTGCTGGGACCCTCTGCGGAGAAATAGCTGAAACCCAGTCAGGTTCCTGCTACTACGCAGGTGGCTGGGGCTTGCACAGAAGCATGGACCCGATCGGCTCTGCTCTTATTGAGGAAAGCCAAGCGGGTCTGCTAGTGCACATACACTAGCTGTCAACAAGTGATTTTTCAGGGCTCCCAGTGCTGGAATGGGCCAGTGGATCCAGAGGCTTCTCCATCCAGAGGCAAGTATACCTGTAGGGGCACTTTTTTCCCCCACAGGTACACTTTAAGGGACTGAAAAAAGTTCAGTTTAACATACCTGGGACTTTTTCCAGCCCCTGCAGACCTTCAGGTCCCTCATTGTCCTCTTGGTCCAGTCCATTCTGCAGCTGTGCCCCTCCAAAAGCTGGCTGCCTAACTCCTGTCCTGGGCTACTGTGCCAAGTTCCGGACTACTGTACATTCACAACCCTGGCTGGGAGTAATCTGCACTTACACAGTTCGTAAAACTTGCAGCTGCGCATGCTTAGTGGACCAGGAGGACAACAAAGGACCTAAAGGACTACAGGGGACTGGAAAAAGCCCCAGGTCTGTTACACTGAACTTTTTTTGGTCACCTAAAGAGACTTTGTACAAAAAAAAATCCCCTGAGGGGTATTTACCTCGGCTACTCCCATCCCTGTAGCTGCAGGCAATCCAGCGCTGGCTCCCCCGAAGCGTCCCACAATCCTCGCTCCACAAGGCTTGATATATTTACCTTTCCTGGCTCCAGCGGGTGGCGCTGTTGCGGCTTGCAGCACGGAAATAGACAGAAGTACCCGATCTCTGTCGGGTCCGCTCTACTACGAAGGAGCAGGAGACTTGCGCCTGCACAGTAGAGCGGACCGACAGCAAACAGCTATTTCCCTCTATTTCCGTGCTGAAAGCCTCAACAGCGTCACCTGCTGCAATGAAAATTGCAATGAAAATCCCACTGCATTTGCAATTTGTAATGGGAAAGAGCCATAAGGCCTAAAGCACACCTATATGGTTTGTGTGTGTTTTGCCATGCATGCTAAAACATGCACTGCTGCACTGGCCATCATAGTCTATTGCGCTTGCGGATAATTCGCGTTTTGTCCCCGTGATTTTACATCGGGACAGCTTCCAACTTTTTCCCACACAACGCACTCATTCCCCATTCCAATGTATTCCAGCACTTCCAAAAAATCGTGAATGAAAGCAGAGAATTGCGTGTCGGAAACCGTGATACCAGAGCGAACAAAGAATGGGAATCGTTTGGAAAAATGCATTATCAAGTGTGCAAGCTCTGGTACACCGGCTGGACCTGCGGGCAACATCGGGGCTCCTGAATATGCACTTAGCTGCCTTGGCTGCGTGTCATCTAGCATGCTTACCTAGATTTAGTCCATTCATTATAAGCCTGGGCAATTTTGTCGCAGTGTGAAGCCGGAAAAAAAGCTCACACCGCTCCTGCACAAACTCCGGGCCCGCGCTGATCACTAGGCAAGACACAGAACATGTATATTGCACTTTTGTCCTGTTGCCCTTGAAGTGCCAGAGCTGCAGCCACTGTGGCACACTCTAAAGGCAGTTGCAGTGTTGGGGAGTCTTGCCCAAGGTCTCCTCACTGGATAGGTGCTGGCTTACTGAACAGGAAGAGCCGACATAAGCACCCCGGTCTCCTGTGTCAGAGGCAGAGCCATTTACAAGTTTGCAGCGTGCAGCGCTGGCACCAAAACGATTGCTGCAGCGCTGCCCTGATTTCGGCTGCCTCGCTGTTTTCTACCTAAACCCAGCTACACTGTATTTGTACACTTGAGAGAATTCAGATTGGACAACTTGTATACAACTGCTGCCATCACAGCTGCTTCAGTGAGATGTTTGTGCCTCAGATGCCCTCCAGGGGAGTGTGTTCTCACATGATTATATCAAAGATTTACACTCTGCAAACTTCTCTTCAAACCACCTCCGAGGATGTAACAGTTACTGTCCTATTCCGTGTGTCTGAGAGTAGCATGATGGGAATTTATATATAAAAATACTCTTGAACAAAACATGATCGTATACAATCCCTGAGCTGGCCATTGCTTATAATGGCAGGGCACACTTTGCTGTGTATGGCTAAACACCAGGGCCAGTTCTAGACAGGCACATATGAGGGAGCAGTCAGAAATGTGAAGGGGGCACCATGTGTACACAGAGGCGGAGGTGTTGAGAAATGCACCCTGTATGTACAGGGAGTGCAGAATTATTAGGCAAATTAGTATTTTGACCACGTCATCCTGTTTATGCATGTTGTCTTACTCCAAGCTGTATAGGCTCGAAAGCCTACTACCAATTAAGCATATTAGGTGATGTGCATCTCTGTAATGAGAAGGGGTGTGGTCTAATGACATCAACACCCTATATCAGGTGTGCATAATTATTAGGCAACTTCCTTTCCTTTGGCAAAATGGGTCAAAAGAGGGACTTGACAGGCTCAGAAAAGTCAAAAGTAGTGAGATATCTTGCAAAGGGATGCAGCACTCTTAAAATTGCAAAGCTTCTGAAGCGTGATCATCGAACAATCAAGCGTTTCATTCAAAATAGTCAACAGGGTCGCAAGAAGCGTATGGAAAAACCAAGGCGCAAAATAACTGCCCATGAACTGAGAAAAGTTAAGCATGCAGCTGCCAAGATGCCACTTGCCACCAGTTTGGCCATATTTCAGAGCTGCAACATCACTGGAGTGCCCAAAAGCACAAGGTGTGCAATACTCAGAGACATGGCCAAGGTAAGAAAGGCTGAAAGACGACCACCACTGAACAAGACACACAAGCTGAAACATCAAGACTGGGCCAAGAAATATCTCAAGACTGATTTTTCTAAGGTTTTATGGACTGATGAAATGAGAGTGAGTCTTGATGGGCCAGATGGATGGGACCGTGGCTGGATTGGTAAAGGGCAGAGAGCTCCAGTCCGACTCAGACGCCAGCAAGGTGGAGGTGGAGTACTGGTTTGGGCTGGTATCATCAAAGATGAGCTTGTGGGGCCTTTTGGGGTTGAGGATGGAGTCAAGCTCAACTCCCAGTCCTACTGCCAGTTTCTGGAAGACACCTTCTTCAAGCAGTGGTACAGGAAGAAGTCTGCATCCTTCAAGAAAAACATGATTTTCATGTAGGACAATGCTCCATCACACACGTCCAAGTACTCCACAGCGTGGCTGGCAAGAAAGGGTATAAAAGAAGAAAAACTAATTACATGGCCTCCTTGTTCACCAGATCTGAACCCCATTGAGAATCTGTGGTCCATCATAAAATGTGAGATTTACAAGGAGGGAAAACAGTACACCTCTCTGAACAGTGTCTGGGAGGCTGTGGTTGCTGCTGCACGCAATGTTGATGGTGAACAGATTAAAACACTGACAGAATCCATGGATGGCAGGCTTTTGAGTGTCCTTGCAAAGAAAGGTGGCTATATTGGTCACTGATTTGTTTTTGTTTTGTTTTTGAATGTCAGAAATGTATATTTGTGAATGTTGAGATGTTATATTGGTTTCACTGGTAAAAATAAATAATTGAAATGGGTATATATTTGTTTTTTGTTAAGTTGCCTAATAATTATGCACAGTAATAGTCACCTGCACACACAGATATTCCCTTAAAATGGCTAAAACTAAAAACAAACTAAAAACTACTTTCAAAAATATTCAGCTTTGATATTAATTTGTTTTTTTGGGTTCATTGAGAACATGGTTGTTCAATAATAAAATTATTCCTCAAAAATACAACTTGCCTAATAATTCTGCACTCCCTGTATTTAAGGTGGCCATACACTGGCCCGATTCGCCGCCGTTTCGACAGCAGATTCGATCACTGGGATCGAATCTGCTGCCAATCGTTCGCGCTACACGCCGAATTTTGATCCTTTTCGTCCGATCCCGTCGATCGCTCCGTGCGGAAAATTAGCGTCGATCGCCCGTGGGTAGTGAGCGCGTCGCTAGCGGCGTTCGAGTGCCCGACGACCGACGCAATAGAGCCGCATACATTACCTGCTCCGCCGACACGTCTACGCCCGGTCACCGCTGCTCCGTGTCCGCGCTGGTCTCCGGCATGCTTCAGTTCCTCCGGCCCGGCAGGAAGTTTAAACAGTAGAGGGCGCTCTACTGTTTAAACTTCCTGCCGGGCAGGAAGAAGTAAAGCATGCCGGAGAGCGGAGACGGAGCAGCGGTGACCTGGGGACTGGAGTCGCGCCGGCGGAGCAGGTAATGTATGCAGGCATGCGGGCGGGGGCAGCGGCGGCACCACCACCACCACAACAGATTGTGAACAGTTTCAGGCTGAAATCGGTTCACAATCTGTTTGCAGTAAAGGTAGCCATACGATCCCTCTCTGATCAGATTCGATCAGATAGGGATCTGTCAGTTGGTCGAATCTGATGGCAAATCGACCAGTGTATGGCTACCTTTAGAGAGTTTAGCCTGTCTAATTCCCCCTCATCTGTGTCTAATCACAAGTTGAAATTTGTTGATCTCTACCCTGTGTCACCTGACCGTCGCAGAACATAAGTCCATTTGAAAGCACAGGATGTTAACAAAATGTCTTCTTCCATGAAAGCAGGAAGTTGAAACACTGCAGATTATTGCAAGATTTGTATCAGCTGTAACAAAGAAATGTTTATCTTGAAAGATTATTATGTTGTTGCTTATTTTTTGGAACAGAGAGGAAGTTCTGGTTCAGGACAGGTCAGGACAGGACGACAGGCAGAGTGGCAGACCAGAGGCAGTGGTGTGCCTGCAGTGTGACTGGCCATGTCAAAGAAGGGAACAGCGGAATTTGGGGCCAGAACTGACACAATGAATGCTCACAACACAGCACAAGCAGTGCTCTGAGCTGAGCCTCTGTCCATGAGCGCGCTGCATGAAGGAGGAGGAATTAGCCTAGCGGTCATGTGACAGCTGAGCTGTCAGCTGACCCCCGGCCTGACGTCTCTCTCTGCATACGCCGTTGCGTTCCAAAAGGTAACCGGCGGCAGAGGGAGACAAATTGAGGGAGACTCACTTACTGCAGCCATGTGTGCCCCCAGATGATTGAGGGGGCAAGAAATTTATTTGAAAGCGTGCCGCCCCCTCTTGCCCCCCGTAGAGCCGGCCCCGCTAAACACACTCAAATCATATAGGTGTGCTGCCTGCCTGAGGGCTGTTTTCCACTACTTGTATTATTATCACTTAGTATTTATATAGCGCCAACATTCTCTGAAACGTTCAACAGAGTATTTTGGGTTGTCACTTAAAGGGATACTGTAGGGGGGTCAGGGGAAAATGAGTTGAACTTACCCGAGGCTTCTAATGGTCCCCCGCAGGCATCCTGTGCCCGTGCAGCCGCTCACTGATGCTCCGGCCCCGCCTCCGGTTCACTTCTGTAATTTCTGACTTTAAAGTCAGAAAGCCCCTGCGCCTGCGTTGCCGTGTCCTCGTTTCCCCTGATGCCACCAGGAGCGTACTGCGCAGGCACAGACCATACTGAGCTTGTGCTATACACTCCTGGTGACATCAGCGGGAACGAGGACACGGCAACGCAGGCGCAGGGGTTTTCTGACTTTAAAGTCGGAAATTCCAGAAGTGAGCCAGAGGCGGGGCCGGAGCATCGGTGAGTGGCTGCGCGGGCACAGGATGTCTGCGGGGGACCATTACAAGCCACGGGTAAGTTCAACTCATTTTACCCCGACCCCCCTACAGTATTCCTTTAAAGAGAAACTCCAACCAAGAATTGAACTTTATCCCAATCAGTAGCTGATACCCCCTTTTACATGAGAAATCTATTACTTTTCACAAACAGACCAAAAAAATAGGCGTGGTCAAGCATAACGTGGGCGTGGTCGTGGGTGTGGCCAAATATACATGACCTTAGCAGTGATGTAAAAGGTCTGCCGAGGAAGTTTGAGCTCTGCCGTAGTGTATCCCCCAAAAATAGATGTAATCTGACAGCATTTCACCAAAAAGACACATAATCTGGTAGAAGTTCCTCCAAAATACAGATAATATGGCAGTGGTTCCCCCAAAATAGACAATGTGGCAGCAGCAGTTCCCCCAACATACGCATAATTTGGAAGCAGTTCCCCAAAATACGCGAAACCTGGCAGCGGAACACCCAAAATACATATAATCTGGCAGCAGTGGTACCCCAAACATACACAATCTGGCAGCAGTTCCCCAAAATGCACGTAATCTGGCAGCAGCCGTTCCCCTAACAGACACATAATCTGTCAGCTGTTACCCAAAATACATAACAGCGGTTCCACAAAATGCAGCAGTTCCCCCAAAATAGGTACCCCCAGCATAGGTAGGCAGGTCTATAGGTGTCCCCAGTATAAGTAGCCATGAGTATAGTAGTCCCCAGTATATGTAGCCAGAGGTATAGTTGCCTAGTATATGTAGCCAGGGGTATATGTGCCCAGTAGATGTAGCCAGGGGTATATGTGCCCAGTAGATGTAGCCAGGGGTATATGTGCCCAGTATATGTAGCCAGTGGTATATGTGCCCAGTATATGTAGTCAGGGGTATATGTGCCCAGTATATATAGCCAGTGGGATATGTGCCCAGTATATATAGCCAGTGGGATATGTGCCCAGTATATATAGGCAGAGGTATATGTGCCCAGTATATGTAGCCAGTGGGATATGTGCCCAGTATATATAGGCAGGGGTATATGTTCCCAGTGTATATAGCTAGGGGTATATGTGCCCAGTGTATATAGCTAGGGGTATATGTGCCCAGTATATATAGCCAGTGGGATATGTGCCCAGTATATATAGGCAGAGGTATATGTGCCCAGTATATGTAGCCAGTGGGATATGTGCCCAGTATATATATCCAGTGGGATATGTGCCCAGTATATATAGGCAGAGGTATATGTGCCCAGTATATGTAGCCAGTGGGATATGTGCCCAGTATATATAGCCAGTGGGATATGTGCCCAGTATATGTAGCCAGTGGGATATGTGCCCAGTATATATAGCCAGTGGGATATGTGCCCAGTATATATAGCCAGTGGGATATGTGACCAGTATATATAGCCAGTGGGATATGTGACCAGTATATATAGGCAGTGGGATATGTGCCCAGTATATATAGCCAGTGGGATATGTGCCCAGTATATATAGCCAGTGGGATATGTGCCCAGTATATATAGCCAGTGGGATATGTGCCCAGTATATATAGCCAGTGGGATATGTGCCCAGTATATATAGACAGAGGTATATGTGCCCAGTATATATAGCCAGTGGGATATGTGCCCAGTATATATAGCCAGTGGGATATGTGCCCAGTATATATAGGCAGAGGTAAATGTGCCAGTGTAATGATCCGCTCATCTGGCTGCACAGGCAGACAGCTGTTTGACCATTCCTCTAGTCTGTGGGCTGCAGGTCTCTGGAAAAAGAGACCTGTCTTTCCTTTGCAAGTTTCTGATCTGCTCTGCTGCTGAGGAATTTGCATACATTGGTTATGCAAATTGCCCAGCTAATTCCTTTGTAGGCTGGCAGTATAAAGAGCTATGTTTCCCAGAGTCCTTTGCTGGTCATCCTTCAGGGTTTGTTGAAACACTCCTAGAGTGTCAGCCATGCTATTTCTTGTCAAAGTTATCTTAGAGTAATTCTTGGGACTGGACTAGGCAGCTTCCCTAGTGCAGTTAGCTTGCTATCTGTTTTGTCTGTATTGCCTCTCTGTTGCGATTGTCCTGTCACCAACGGTGGTTGTCAGGAAATCGTTCTATCTGTCTGCGGTGCTAACCAGAGCAGCGGTCGCTACTGGTAGCCCTTTCTGTTAATCTGTCTTGTTTGGATCGGACTAGCCTCTAGCGGTAGCGGCTGTGGATCCTTCTGATCTTTGTTCTTGGAGTGTAAGCTGGAGCAGCAGTTGCTACCGGCTACCTCATCTGTCTGTCGTGTTTGGATCGCACTAGCCTCTAGCGGTAGCGGCTGTGGATCCTTCTGATCTGCTTTGTTATCCCTGTACTCGGATCGCACTCGCTCTGACGGAAAGAGCAGTGGATCTTTTCTCTCGTATTCCTGTTTTCCATTTGTCTGTCTTGTCTGATACGAACGCTTGCTGTAGGCTCGGTGAGGTAACCGTTAAGCAAGCGCTCGCGTTCTTTGTTTCATGTTTGTCTATCGGTGGTTAGTTAGGCGTGCTTGTCTCTGTTGCGCTTAACGTGCGGAGATCGCGCTGTAAACGCGTTCGCTGTTGCGAATGAGTGCGGTGTTTGCATTTAGTTAGCGTTTGTTATTTTCGTTATTTCTCATTGTCGTTTGCTGTGCCTTTGCTACTCTTATGTTCTGTTCTGATCTGCCTTGTGTCACTTCTGGCGATCGCCTCTCTCGCGATCGCGTTCATACTTTGTTTCTGCAAATGTGTGTTCGTCGTCGCTGGGTGGCGACTGGATTGGGGAACACACATTTGGTCTTTCTCTGTGCTCTTCTCTTTAAGGGCTGTCTAGCCCTACCCAGTTGCAATTCGGACACTTCTCATCTGGCGTCTGTGGCAGCGCGGAGACCTTGCTCCTCTGTGCTCCACAGCTCCACCTGCCGGTGAGAATTTCCCTCTACTGGTGTTTGCACCAAAGCTGGGTTCCCCCCTTTATACGCTTGTGGAGGATTTCCGCCGTGTCAGCGCACGCTTTGTGCGCTGACCACGGAGATTATTCCGCATTTATTACAGAATGACCAGCCAAACCGAAATTCCCAGTGTAGAGGGAATTTCCGATTTGTACGTTTTTGTTGAATATGGGTCCTGTGTCTTTTAGAGCTTCAAAAAACTGGATTCAGAGACTAAGCAGGATTTCCTCTCTGAATGTGTAAAATTTTGTCTGAATCCTACCTTTCAAATTACTGATCCATCCACGTCGGCTCTTGAATTAGCCCATGTGCTCTTGCAAGGGGATGTGTTCTCCTGGGCTTATAATGTATTAAAAGACAATTCTTGGAATAATAATCTGTATCAATTTCTTACATTGATCTTCTCTCACTGGTTTAAGCTGCCTTGCTTACCACCTGCTCTGTTTGAGGCTGTAGCTGTTAATAAGTCAGCTGATCTATCCCTTCCATCCAAAACCATGCAGTATGACAATCAGTTCAATGTTTCTGTTGCCACTTCAGGTTTTAAACAGATGCAAGAGGAATGCTTTGATTCCTCCCTTGCATTTAAACAGCAGCCATCCAAAGTTGCTAAAAAGAAAAAATCTAAAAAACACAAACATCTGAATAAAACGTTTCCTATTGATGTTGACAATGATGTTGCTCAGTGTCAGGATTTTTTGCCCCAATCTGAAGCATTTGTGGATCCTTTAATAGGCAAAATTATTTTCTATATTAAAGGAGTAAGAAAGTCTATGCATATTCCTGACCCCAACCATTACGAGCGCTACTTAGATACCGGTTGTTTGAGCCCCCATTTGCTCCATGGGATATTGGAGCGTTAGTTGATGAGTTCGAGATTGATTGGAAGGCGTTTTGCCATTTCTACATCGCAGAAAGCGCAGAGACGCTAAACGCTTGATAAATTCTGTGTACACTTTGATAGATTCTGATGAGTGTGACCAATGTTTTGTGGATCCAGTGATGTGTGTGTGGCAGACGATCTTGGATGAGTTGCACACTCACCAGTCAATTGATTCCAATAGAGAGACATCGTTATCGAATGATTGTTCCTGCCTTCCTGGGGTAAAGCATGTAAGTTTAGACACCGTACGATCTGAAATGAATGGGTGTACCTTTGTGGTTGATTCCTGTGAGAATCCTGAAAGATTCTCTCCTGACTGTGTGCAGTTTGAATCTAATGCCTGTTTCTCGGATGTTCCTGCAAAGTGTGATCAACATGAATGTGCCATTACTCTCAAAGATATGCGGGATCCTTTGTCATCAAAAACAGATCTTTAAGATCTTCCATCTATGATCCTGCTATGGGGAAAAGTCCTAAACTATGTAGCATCAAAAGTAAAATTAATATGTCTAATAAAGTTTCTCCTGTTGTTGTCGCTCCTTCTTCTGCAAATGGATCTTTGTCTCATCCTGTTCACACCTGTAAGGGCCTGTTGCCTGATGACAGTTGCTCCAGTGTTTCTGTCCTGAACACCTTGTGGTCTGCTCCGCAGATCGCGGAGGTTTGCGCTATGGAAGCGTCAGTTTCACAACCTAAAGCGATCTTGGATTCGCAAATTTTGCGTTCTGTCTCCTCGGATTCGACATCGTTAGCCGAGTCTAAGAGTGAGACAGCACTTTGGTTTTGCGAATCTGACTCTGAAGCATCTTTGCTGTGTCCAGAGAAGGTTTCTCTGAGCCTGCCCTGTACCATGAATAACAATATGATGTCCAATCGCACTGACATTTGGGAGTCCCTTTCTTCCTCTGAATAAAGTACTGACTCTCCACCCTGTACTCTGGATGAGTCAATATTGCCTTGTACAATATCTCCTGCAGTGACCCTAGAGGCTCGTCTAGGTATTGCTACTATTCTCACCTGTTTCTCCGCTATTTTAGATTTGCAGTCTGGTTTGACTGCTATGGAGGATTCGGCCTGCAGTGAAACAAAACTCATAGAGTCAGAGCTAGTTTCACTAGATATTCCTGTGTCTCTTTGTCCTGATGATGAAATTCAGTCTCAGCTTATGGTGGAACCGTTCCTGGGACATCTGCCCTGCCTGCAGGAGGTATTTAATGCTCTGCCCTGTAACATGGATAGTTCAGAATCCTTAATAGAAAACTTGGAAAATGACATTTCTAAAGTCTTGGTTGATGTTTTGGAGGTTTCCAAGTCCCTCCTAAAGGGTGCAGAACTTCTAGGAGATGCCTCCTGCCCCCCAGATCCGTCTGAGGTTTTGCCCACTTCGGTAGGCATTGCTCTTGTGCTGACTACCTTTGCAGCTCTTGTGGAGCTTCACTCATGTGTAGTCAATGATGATATTTACAGTCTTCTTTTGAAAGACCAGTACCTGTGACCTCTACTCGTGATGATTTTCTGCCCTGTCCTGGTTTTGGTCTTGTCGTGTCGGACTCTGAGGTTTGTTGTTCCCCGACATGTCCTGAGGTTTCTCCTGTGCTGCTGTACCCCAATGTGCTCTGTGACCCAGAAAGCCCAAGTGTGCCTCGGTTACCAGCGTGCTCAGATGCTTCCTCGGTGGAGACATGCTCTGATATTGCCTGCCTGCTTGCATGCCCAGAAGTGGTCCCTGAATGTCCTGATCTTGATGGGTGTCCTGGTAATTCTGAATCCAGAATTATCATAGCTTCCATAGGGGTTCTTGGTAGTTCACCATGTGAGCCTGGTGAGCGTTCTGGCCCCTTGGGATCTCTGCGGAGCTTTAAAGGGTTCTGGGAGAAATTTTGCTTGGTACTCTGAATAAGATCAACAGTGGCTTTTGTGTTGAAAGGGACACTTCGAACAGGTATTGTGGCAGGTTTGGTATTTTCGGACGCTCCCTGGAAGGTGGTGGGTATTGTCTGGAGGGTGTCGATGGCTTCTTCTCTGGCATTCACAGTCCTGATGGGTGTTACACTGAGACTTGTAGTACTGATGGGCATGTTTCGGTGGCTTCTGCTTCCGATGAGGTCGGTTTCGGGCGGGCTGACTCTGGAATTGGGCTTTGTCAGGGTGTCCCGACCTTCATGAGTCTTCGGTTAAAGTTTTGTGGAAATACCAGTTTTGAGAGACGTCTGGAAGCTGTCCCTAGAGGGGGGGTACTGTAATTATCCACTCAGCTGGCTGCACAGGCAGACAGCTGTTTGACCATTCCTCTAGTCTGTGGGCTGCAGATCTCTGGAGGAGAGACCTGTCTTTCCTTTGCAAGTTTCTGATCTGCTCTGCTGCTGAGGAATTTGCATACATTGGTTATGCAAATCGCCCAGCTAATTCCTTTGTAGGCTGGCAGTATAAAGAGCTATGTTTCCCAGAGTCCTTTGCTGGTCATCCTTCAGGGTTTGTTGAAACACTCCTAGAGTGTCAGCCATGCTATTTCTTGTCAAAGTTATCTTAGAGTAATTCTTGGGACTGGACTAGGCAGCTTCCCTAGTGCAGTTAGCTTGCTATCTGTTTTGTCTGTATTGCCTCTCTGTTGCGATTGTCCTGTCACCAACGGTGGTTGTCAGGAAATCGTTCTGTCTGTCTGGGGTGCTAACCAGAGCAGCGGTCGCTACTGGTAGCCCCTTCTGTTAATCTGTCGTGTTTGGATCGCACTAGCCTCTAGCGGTAGCGGCTGTGCATCCTTCTGATCTTTGTTCTTGGAGTATAGCTGGAGCAGCTGCTATCTCATCTGTCTGTCGTGCTTCGATAGCACTAGCCCCTAGCAGTAGCGGCTGTGGATCCTTCTGATCTGCTTTGTTATCCCTGTGCTCGGATCGCACTCGCTCTGATGGAAAGAGCAGTGGATCTTTCCTCTCGTATTCCTGTTTTCCGTTTGTCTGTCTTGTCTGATATGAACGCTTGCTGTAGGCTCGGTGAGGTAACCGTTAAGCTAACGAGCTTAACGGTTACCTCACCGAGCCTACAGCAAGCGTGCTCGCGTTCTTTGTTTCATGTTTGTCTGTCGGTGGTTAGTTAGGCGTGCTTGTCTCTGTTGCGCTTAACGTGCGGAGATCGTGCTGTAAACTCGTTCGCTGTTGCGAATGAGTGCGGTGTTCGCGTTTAGTTAGCGTTTGTTATTTTCGTTATTTCTCATTGTCGTTTGCTGTGCCTTTGCTACTCTTGTGTTCTGATCTGCCTTGTGTCACTTCTGGCGATCGCCTCTCTCACGATCGCGTTCATACTTTGTTTCTGCGAATGTGTGTTTGCCGTCGCTGGGTGGCGACTGGATTGGGGAACACACATTTGGTCTTTCTCTGTGCTCTTCTCTTTAAAGAGACACTGAAGCGAAAAAAAAATTATCATATTATGATTTGTATGTGTAGTACAGCTAAGAAATAAAACATTAAAATCAGATACATCAGTGTAATTGTTTCCAGTACAGGAAGAGTTAAGAAACTCCAGTTGTTATCTCTATGCAAAAAAGCTATTAATCTCTATGACTTTCAAAGTCGTGGAGAGGGCTGTTATCTGACTTTTATTATCTCAACTGTTATTGAACTAATTACTTTTCTTCTGCCAGAGGAGAGGTCATTAGTTCACAGACTGCTCTGAAAGAATCATTTTGAATGCTGAGTGTTGTGTAATCTGCACATATTATAGAATGATGCAATGTTAGAAAAAACACTATATACCTGAAAATAAAAATATGAGAATATTTTCTTTGCTGCTAAGCTTCTAGTAATTATTCATAGTACACAACCAATTCATTATATCATATATTTTTTTTCGCTTCAGTGTCTCTTTAAGGGCTGTCTAGCCCTACCCGGTTGAAATTCGGACACCTCTACTGGTGCTTGCACCAAAGCCTAGTTCCCCCCTTTATACGCTTGTGGAGGTTTACCGCCGTGTCGGCGCACGCCTTGTGCACTGACCACAGAGATTATTCCGCAGTCGTTAGAGCCAGTATATGTAGCCAGTGGGATATGTCCCCAGTATATGTAGGCAGGGGTATATGTCCCCAGCTAGCCAGGTGTGCCCCCAGCAGGAGGGGAGCAGCGCAGAGAAGGCGAGCTATGGGGACAGCGGGGAAGGGCGGACATCCTCCCCCCCCCCCCCCCCTTCCCTCACCTTCGTGCACCCCTTCCTGCCTCTCCCCTCCGGTGTTTTCAAGTGTCGGGCCGGTGGCAAAAGTGGGCGGAGACTTACCGCGCTCCAGTCGCAAGGGACGCTCCGCTCTGTGTGCGGCTAGTCTGGTCTTCTAGCTGCACACAGAGCGGAGCGTCCCTTGCGGCTGGAAGAAGGAGGTAAGTCTCCGCCCACTTTCGCCGCCGGCCCGACACTTGAAAACACCGGAGGGGAGAGGCAGGAAGGGGAGCATGAAGGTGAGGGAAGGGGGGGGGGGAGACGTCCGCCCTTCCCCGCTGTCCCCATAGCTCACCTTCTCTGCGCTGCTCCCCTCCACACAAGCCAGGGTGGACGGCGTTCACTCTCTGGAAAAAGTAAGTGGACGCCGTCCACCCGCGTCCACGCAGGACTCGACCCCTGGTTATATTTGGTTTTAGCTGCGTTAGACTGTTTGCACATGCTCAGTAAAGGGAGAGTCGCTATTGTTCCTAGCCACATGGCTAATTAATATTCACTGCACTGTAGTGTTGTCCAGATCATGAACGATTCGGATCTTTGATCCGGATCTTTTTTGTGAGTCGAATCATCCGGAACATCACAGTGAACGATTCGGTTCACAGTGGGTGTCTGGAAGAAACAGGAACTGCAGCTTCTGTGCACAAGCACAATCTTCCTGCTGCATCTCTCCCTTCCCCATTAGCACCCTCAATGTGCCTTCATCCTCCTGCACCTCTCACTCTGCTGCACCCCTGCTTCCTGCTTCCCTAGTAAAATGATTCAAAGATTTGGTTCAAGGATCCGGATCTTTTCAATGATCCGATCCGAATCAGTGAAAAGATCCGGACTTCCCAGGATAGCACCAAGAGCCTCATAATGCGGCTCAATCTGACGTCCAACTTCAACACCACCATGCGTTGAGTTAGGGGCACGTTATGCGACCTTAACGTCCCCTAAAACGCAACGTCTTGGTGTGAAAGAGGCCTTAAAGAAAAACATGTATTTGTTACAGCTGATACACATCCTGCAATAAATCTGCAGTGTGCCTACTTCCTGCTTTCCTGAAAGCAGACATAGGGTTAACATCCTGTGTTTACAAATTAGCTGCTCTGCTGAGGCAGCCAGCTGACACAGCTGAGAGATCAAATTACAGTTGTGATTAAGCACAGATGAGGTGGAAATAGACAGGCTTAACTCTAAATACATACAGGGTGCATTTCTCTGTTTTCCTTCTGTCCTGTGCAAGAGTTCAGATTTACGTTAAGTTCTATTTTAAGCATACCCATGAAGAAGAGAAACTGAGAAAAGTTTGCCGTGTGTGAAGTACTTTTCCTGAAAGCAGCAGAAAATCTCACATAATGCAGACAAAGCCTGAAGAGGCCTGGGATTTCACAGTCTGGGTCACAGTACAGTAACGTGTGACGATCATTCTAGTGACCACACCCACCCGCTGGCTGGTTCAATAGTTTGTCAGCAGACGTCTGACTGCTGTTTCCTCCTATATCCATAGATAGATGTGTTCATCTTGTGTAGGGATCAGAGTTCCAGCTACTTCAAACATTACTGAGAGGAAAGCACGGTTTCCCTGTTTGTGTGCGACGCAATGATAACAGAATTCACAGTTCAAAGTTTTTCATCTTCATGAATGGCTTTCTGAAATGTAAATATTACACTCCAGGCATGCAACTTAAAGAGGGTTGTAACATCCAAAATTAAAAAAAAAAATTGCCCAAAATAGTGTATTTTCTAAGACAGGTCTTGGTTCCTTTGCCTAACTGCAGAAGCTGTGCAGTGCCAGTGGTGTTGTGGGTAGTTTTTTTGGAGGTTTTTTTTTTAGAGTTTGTTTTTTTTTAGCTATAGTAACACGCTTATCTTAGCATGCAAATAACAAAAAGCTTCCTATTTTTGGATAAGATAAGGACACTATGACAAGAAGATACATGAATTTGCACTGATTTAGTGCACACATAGAATGTTTATAAATGTCCATTTTGTATCAGGTCGTTAAATATCTTACCTGCTAAAATATATGTAATTATATCTAGCCAGACCTGTGATTTATAAAGTGGAGAAACACAGAACAGCCAGGCATATCCTGTCTGTGCCTCCTCCCTGCAGCTGATCAAAACAGCCAAAGCACAGCCATGCCCCTGGTCTGCCGATAGGACAGGGCAAGTCAGCTGCTACACAATGAGGGCCTGTTTCCACTTGCAAAGTGATGTGAGTGCGGCTACCTAGCCGCATCGCATCACTTCCGCTTGTAGTCGCATCACTTCCACATCTCCTGATGCGGAAGTGAATGGTGGAGACGGGACGCGGATGTGATATTGGCCACCTATAGGAAGGTTAGAGGGCAGAGTATCTGAGGCCAATAAAAAACACTGCAGCTTCCGTGTTTCAGCAACTGCCATCAGTCTGCCATGTGTACTGTATGTGGGCAGGCCACCACGTTTATTTATTTCACTGTATACTATGGAGTTAGCTGTGGAGGTACGGTATGAGAGAAGCTAAATGCCTGATTTAGCTACCTAATAAACACTGAAAATCATCTTGTAACTGTCTGGAAGACCGCTGCATTCGGTTTTCCAGGAGATTCAGAAACTGTTTGTGAACATCAGCCCAAGTCTTGATTCACGGACCCCTGCCACACGGCACTCCTGGTCACATGGTTGTATCCTGCTTCGCATTTCAGCTACCTGACTGCTCATCAGACAGCAGCATCTGAGAGGAAGCCGCAAAGCTGAAACAGGAAATGGTGGTGTCACATGACTTGCTGCACAGTGTGGCAGAGGTGTGTCACAAGTTTAGCTATGCAAATTATAAGTCCTTCAGGAGGTGGAAAAAATATTCTGCTGTAAAAACACTCAAATAGGTCTGTAAAATTTTTAATGCATGCATGCAAAATGAGACAACCAACTAACATTTTTGTAACTTGTTTAACTGCTGCGTGTTGCTCAGTAAGTGCGCTGAGTTCATTTATGTTGCTTTGTGTATTTTGACTTTTAAAGTATAGCTCTAGTCGACTGCCCTATAGTAGCTTATTATTAAAATGAGTTTCCTTATATTATGAATATGTACAGGGGTTGGACAAAATAATAGAAACACCTTGAAAATCAACAAAATATATTTTAATAGGGTGTAGGTCCACCTTTTGCAGCAATTACAGCCTCAATTCTCCGAGGTATTGATTCATACAAATTGTGAATTGTTCCAAAGGAATTTTAGCCCATTCTTCAGTTAAAACACCCTCCAGTTATTTTAGAGACGATGGCGGCGGAAATCGACTTCTTACTTGAATCTCTAATAACGACCAGAAATGCTCAATAATGTTGAGGTCTGGGGATTGTGGTGGACAGATGAGACGCTCAACTTCATTAAAATGTTCCTCGTGCCATTCTGTACAAATTCTAGTTGTATGGATTGGGGCGTTATCATCTTGAAAGATGGCATTCCCCTCCGGAAACAGTTCTTGAACCATAGGATGAACTTGGTCACCCAAAATTCCTAAATAGTCTCAGCTGTTAATTCTTCCATGAAGGGAAATCATTGGCCCGTCGGATTTCCAATAAATAGCACCCCAGATGATCACAGAACCCCCTCCATGTTTTGCGGTTGGGAGAATCTCCAAACGAACACTATGCCGGAGGTCGGAAATAAGGTAAATGATGTTTTGTCAGAGAAAATCACATTTTTCCACTGCTCGAGGGACCAATTCTTGTGGTTTCTACACTGCTATAAACGCTTTGAAACATTTGTCTTTGAGAGCAGAGGTTTTCTAATTGCAGTTCTTCCGTGGAATCCAGATTTGTGCAGCTCCCGAAAAACAGTTTTTGTGGAAACTGGGTTCTGTAGGTGTTCATTCAGCTCTGCAGTGATTTTAGGAGCGAGCTTTTCTAACAATTCGATTTAGAGTCTGACGGTCTCTCTCAGACAATTTCGACTATACTTTGCTGAGAATGTTTTTCCTTCCCTCTCAAAGGCTGTCATTACTTTTGAGACAGTACCTCCTGAAATGGCAAGCATTCGGGCAGTTTCTGTTACAGTAGCGCCTGCCATACCAGCACCAACAATTTGGCCTCTTTGAAAGTCTGAGAGATCTGCCATTTTTATAAATTATAACCAACTTTTGTTTAAATATCTGTTAAAAACAATTATTGTAATTAAACATATCAAATAACAAAAACAATATACTTATAACCTGGAATTTTTGATGGCAAAACTACTTGATAGGATGCATGTATTTAACAAAATTTGGGGTGACATCTCATTTCATTAACTACTGTTTTATGTGCCTTTTATGGTTAACTTACCTCATGATTGACCCCTCTCGCTCCTTCTCTTCTTTCCAAACCTACTCTCTAGGTTCTTTCCCACTCCTTCTTACTCTTTCCTTATCTGTCCTCTCACTTTACAGGTATTGTGAGATGAGTTCTGGATAACCCTCACAATTTCCAGTAGAATATTATGCTTGAATATAATAGGTTCAGTTAAGGCTTTCTTCCTGACCTCGGATGGGCCTAATCCCTACATAATAATTTAGGTTGTTATTTATTCAGATTGTATTAATAACTAGTCCTGTGGGTTACAAAAAGCATAATCTGTAATGTTTACCTGAAATAGTTGTATATCTGCTGAACCTTTTCAAAACTTCAATAAAAGTTTAAATAAAAAAAAAAAAAGTAACAAAAACAATAAACAAAAAAAATTAACATATGTCAAGTTTTGATTGCTTAAAACATGTTCAAAGATTATGATGCCAAAATGTTAGGTGTTTCCATTATTTTGTCCAACCCCTGTACTTTACAAACCACTGTACCCATAGGTTAATCAGTGACAATGAATACTTTCTGAATGGAACAAGTCAGAGGAATGTTCCTCTGTCTGGATAGTGTACTGGTTAAGGACACCACCTCTGACGTAGAGTTGGGCCTAACCTCCGATTTTAGGTTCGCGAACCGGGTTCGCGAACGTCCGCGGAAGGTTCGGTTCGCGTTAAAGTTCGCGAACCGCAATAGACTTCAATGGGGATGCGAACTTTGAAAAAAAAAAATTTATGCTGGCCACAAAAGTGATGGAAAAGATGTTTCAAGGGGTCTAACACCTGGAGGGGGGCATGGCGGAGTGGGATACACGCCAAAAGTCCCCGGGAAAAATCTGGATTTGACGCAAAGCAGCGTTTTAAGGGCAGAAATCATATTGAATGCTAAATGACAGGCCTAAAGTGCTTTAAAACATCTTGCGTGTGTATACATCAATCAGGTCGTGTAATTAAGGTACTGCTTCACACTGACACACAAAACTGTTCACTGAACAGAACAGGTATGCAGTGGCGGGTTCACTGAACAGAACAGGTATGCAGTGCCGGGTTCACTGAACAGAACAGGTATGCAGTGGCGGGTTCACTGAACAGAACAGGTATGCAGTGGCGGGTTCACTGAACAGAACAGGTATACAGTGGCGGGTTCACCAAACAGAACAGGTATACAGTGGCGGGTTCACTGAACAGAACAGGTATACAGTGGCGGGTTCACTGAACAGAACAGGTATACAGTGGCGGGTTCACTGAACAGAACAGGTAAGCAGTGCCGGGTTCACTGAACAGAACAGGTAGGCAGTGGCGGGTTCACTGAACAGAACAGGTATACAGTGGCGGGTTCACTGAACAGAACAGGTATGCAGTGGCGGGTTCACTGAACAGAACAGGTATGCAGTGGCGGGTTCACTGAACAGAACAGGTATACAGTGGCGGGTTCACTGAACAGAACAGGTATGCAGTGACGGGTTCACTGAACAGAACAGGTATACAGTGGCGGGTTCACTGAACAGTACAGGTATGCAGTGGCAGGTTCACTGAACAGGTATGCAGTGGTGGGTTCACAGTACAGGTATGCAGTGGTGGGTTCACAGAACAGGTATGCAGTGGTGGGTTCACAGTACAGGTATGCAGTGGTGGGTTCACAGAACAGGTATGCAGTGGTGGGTTCACAGAACAGGTATGCAGTGGTGGGTTCACAGAACAGGTATGCAGTGGTGGGTTCACAGAACAGGTATGCAGTGGTGGGTTCACAGAACAGGTATGCAGTGGTGGGTTCACAGAACAGGTATGCAGTGGCGGGTTCACTGAACAGGTATGCAGTGGTGGGTTCACAGAACAGGTATGCAGTGGTGGGTTCACAGAACAGGTATGCAGTGGTGGGTTCACAGAACAGGTATGCAGTGGTGGGTTCACAGAACAGGTATGCAGCCAGGGACAAGCTAAGCCTAACTAATCTTTCCCTATGAGAGAGAGTGTGCAGCAGCTCGCCCTACTCTCACTAATGCAGGCACACGAGTGACCGTAATGGTCGCCGCTGCCTGCCTTTTAGTAGGGGGGAGTGGCTCCAGAGGCTAGTGTAGCCTAATTGGCTACACTGGGCCTGCTGACTGTGATGTAGAGGGTCAAAGTTGACCCTCCATGGTGCATTATGGGGCGAACCGAACTTCCGCAAAGGTTCGCCTGCGGAAGTTCGCATGGAACCGTTCGCAGGCGAACCGTTCGGCCCAACTCTACTCTGACGTATGGGACCACTGTTAGAATCTTGGCTTTTCCTATTCAGTAAGTCAGACACTTTTTAGTAAAGAATCCTTGGTAAAGACTTCCGAGCACTGCGGGGTTGAGCTTTCAAGTGTGTTGAGTCAGACAGGAGAAAAGTGCTATACAAATATTGCCGTTATTATTATTCTTCATCTCTGTCTGAGTTACATAATGTGAGTTTGATGTCTCATTTCAGCATGAATGGGGTAAAAGAAAAAAAATTGGTGTAGACAAGGAAATTCTGGGACACTGTAGAGAACTTGGAACTCTCCCAGAAATAATCTTTGCTGTTGTCACATAACAGACATGTTCCTGTATGCATTAAAGAGTACTTCAGATGATGCTACTCAAAACATGAGATGATGCTACCTAGAACAAGGGGTATGTGAGATGATGCTACCCAAGGAAGGGCTACTTGAGATGATGCTACCTATAACAAGGGATACGTGAGGTGATGCTACCCAAAAGAAGGGCTATTTGAAATGACCTAGAACAAGGGGATGTGAGATCGATGATGCTATTCAAAACAAAGACTACTTGATATGATGCTACCTAGAACAAGGTATATGGGAGAAGATGCTACCCAAAACAATGGGTAATTGAGAAGATACTACGTAGAACAAGGGAGATGATGCTACTCACAGCAGGGCTACTTCAGATGATGCTACCTAGAACAAGGGCTATTTGAGCTGATGCTACCCAGAACAAGGTGTACTTGAGATGATGCCACCTAGAACAGGGGATACTTGATATGATGCCTCCTAAAACAGGGGGTACTTTAGATTATGCCACCTAGAACAGGGGGTTCTTGGAATAATGCTACCTAGAACACGATATACTTGAGATTGTTAACCACAATAAGGGGTACTTGGTGAACTCTTTCCTCATGAAGATGTACACGCTAAAATCATTTTGAAAAATATTGTTCTATAAGACATTGGTCACTACTAGGGGACATGATCAATATGATGCAAATAATTGCATTCAGATTTCATGTCAATGTTATGCAGCTTGAACTTGGACCAATAACAATTCAAAGGAAGTTATTCTGATTTACATAAAATTTAAATGCAAGGAGAAATGATTTGCCTCACCTTTATCATCCCTAGTCACTACTACTTTTAGCTTGAAATTTTGAAATGAGGTAAACTTAATAGCCAGCTATGCAGATATTAATTCAGTAGGTTACTTGGTTAAAGATACGTATTGGATTAAAATGATCTGGGGAAAGATGTTAAAACAGCATCGTATGTTGATCATAAATGGTGTCCAAGGCCCTCTCCCCAGTTTAGAGGTGGTTGTTCCAGTCTGGCATAGAAAATTTCAGTTGTCGAGACAAAAGAATGATGATAACCCCAGCTAGCAGTGATGAGCAAAAATGCCAATATTCTTTTCACATGAATTTTCACAAAAATAACGTTAAATTTGTTTTGTTGTGTTCTGTGCTTTTCATTAATTTTTGTGGTAAAAATATGGATTTTTCACATTTTCGCACAGTAAATTGTCACGCTTTTCATTATATATTGCGGTAAAAATATTGACATTTCCAGTTGCCGCTGTAAAAATATTGCTTTTTTACGTTTACGGGAAAAAGGCAAAAATACAAGCCTAATATTTGTGGAAATTCTTGAAATCAAAAATAGCATTTCGATGCGAAAAATGACTGGTGAAAATTCGTAAGCAATACTGCCAGCTATGTTCTTCTTGCTGTCCTATTGATCAGAGAGTGATCTATCTAGTGGTCAATATGGTTATGTTGGCAGATCGACAGGTGTATGGCTAGCTTTAGAGCGTGGTTTCCCAGTGTGTACTATAAACATTAGACTTGGCCAGGAGCTCCTGCTATACTGAAAGACACGTTTCAAGGTAACCTGTCTGGTAGCTACACTTCCCTGCATACATGTTCCTAGCTGTCTACCATCCCTACTGGACCACCTAACCAGCATCACCTGTATTGTGTGTCCTCCCCTTCCCCTGCTGGACATCTGCACTTGTCCTTGCACAGTGGGAGTGTCATCTCCGCAATCTGTGCCAGTGACGTTACAAAACATCTGGTCCAACAGGTTTTCACCTCTCGCGTCTGCTGAATGTCTAATGAATCTAATAAACATGTGTAGCTTTGGGAGGACAGATCTCGGCAAGTACAGTCACAAGACAGACCTTCTCCTTTCCTGTCATTGCAGCAAACTACAGGCTTCTAAGCGGGACGTGAAATGGCTGCACGGCGTCTCTGGAGAGTGGTTCGAAGAGATCCAGAAAAAGAAGTTTAAGGATGATCCGGACGTCAGGAGCTTGGTGAGGCCACCCCTGACCCATCATCTCAAGAAGAGAAGCCCTAAGGAAGGTGAGTCAAGAGAGGAGGTGGTGGGATTTCTGTCAACAACAAAGGGGAGAAATGACTTCCACTGATGATACGGTTACTGCAGACACACACACACATCTCATGATTGATGTAAATATGTCTGGATCTTCTACAAAAGGGAATCAAAAGCATCAGAGCAAAAAGCTGAGGTCTGGTGGAACTTCCATCAAGCATTGACACATGGATTTAAGATGATCCCTACTTGTCATAATTTGTATTTTTGAAAAGCAGATACAGTATATTGCAGAATATTATTATTAGTAGTAGTAATTCTAGATGCAATACGAATTCTACAATACAGTTGGAACTCAAAAAATGTGAATATTGTGCAAAAGTCCATTTATTTCAGTAATTCAACTTAACTGTAAATTAATATATGAACTAGGAACCCTGTGCACGTGTTTTGGATGAATTAGCTGATAAGAATCTGACACTTTGAGCCTAGAATATAAAACCTTTACACAATATTCTAATGGGCTGAGATTGATTTTGGGGTTCTCATAAGCTATAAGCCATAATCATCAAATTTATAACAAATAAAGGCTTGAAATATCTCGCTTTGCATGTAATGCGTAAATCTTATATATGAGTTTCACCGTTAAGTTGAATTACTGAAAAAAATGGACTATCGCACGATATTCTAATTTTTCACATTTTACCTGTAAAGATAAAGCTATTGATTTTAGATGATACACCAGTAAAAAAGAAGCTACACCAAAACAGAATACAGTCTTATTTCAGCTTACTGCATTTGACCTAGACAAAATTTTCAGATGTGAAATATTGTTCAAATAATGTTTCTAGTGGCAAGGCGGCGCAGTGCATAACACTCTTATGTAGCAGTGCTAGGGGGTCTAATTCTAAAAGCATACTGGAGGCGGCTAGGGTTCCCAAAAACATACTGCTAAGTTAATTGGTTCCCCCTAAAATTTGGCTAAAGGTGGCGACACACCATGCTGTAAAACAATTCGATAAACACAGTCATTTCTACAGAAAACTCGAAAATTTACCTTTTTTTTTTTCCATTTTTCTTGATCGGGAGTGGTGGAAATTTTTGATCACGTTTTCGCAACATTGTGTGGTGTATGGTAGATAATACACCGATTTTTAATTTTATAATGTAGAGAAGCAAGCAATTTTTTCAGTTTTCAATCTCTTTTTTTCATAATTGGGGCAGAATTGAACACACGTATGGTACCTTGGTCAGATTTTTCAAATGTTACAATCATAAAAATTGATTGTAAATCTTGGATTGAAAAGAAATGTAAAAAAATGGTATGGTGTGTGGCAACCTTTAGACCAGTGGTCCTCAAACTAAGGCCTGCGGGCCAAATGCGGCCCCCTGAGGCTTTTTTACCAGCCCCCACTCATAGAATGTATTACTTATAGATGCGGCAGCAGTGCTGGCCCCACGTTTCCACATGGAAGCCAGGAAGAAGTCATTCGCTGGCTTCCAATCCAATTTCGCATTAGGTGTAGAGTTGGGCCGAACCTCCGATTTTCGGTTCGCGAACCGGGTTCGCGAACTTTCGCGAAAGGTTCGGTTCGCGTTAAAGTTCGCGAACCGCAATAGACTTCAATGGGGATGCGAACTTTGAAAAAAAAAAATAATTATGCTGGCCACAAAAGTGATGGAAAAGATGTTTCAAGGGGTCTAACACCTGGAGGGGGGGATGGCGGAGTGGGATACATGCCAAAAGTCCCCGGGAAAAATCTGGATTTGACGCAAAGCAGCGTTTTAAGGGCAGAAATCACATTGAATGCTAAATGACAGGCCTAAAGTGCTTTCAAACATCTTGCATGTGTATACATCAATCAGGTAGTGTAATTAAGGTACTGCTTCACACTGACACACCAAACTCATCGTGTAACGCACCGCAAACAGCTGTTTGTGTAGTGACGGCCGTGCTTTACTGGTGCGCACCATGGCGAGAGTGCAGGGACGGATCAAGACCAAGTTGCGCCTGGGGCAAGGTCAGGTTTTGGCGCCTAAAGGTCAGGTTTTGGCGCCTAAACTGCCTTTTATTTTGCTGCCTTTTTAAGAATTCAACAAACTGCGCCAGGGGCAAGATACCCGCTTGCCCCCCCCTAGATCCGTCCCTGCGAGAGCGCAGGTTTTGGTGGCTTTACAGCCCATATGGTCACCTGGCTGATGTAGCTGAATGACAGAACAGTGACTGTCCAGCTGATCAAATTTGGTCTGACCACAATGAGGCAACGACCTTATTATCGTGGGTGTGCCCCCCGAGACACTCATCTAGGCGCCGGTCATTGCTCCATTGTGATACGCAAGGCCCTTCACCACGGCAAGGTAATGATCACGAAGGGGAATGGGCGCATGTACATGCCTTTTCTTTTGTTGTTGCAGCTGCCCGCAGTGCAGCCAGAAATATTAGGCAGTCATGTACACGCACCCGAAAAATTATTACAGCGGCCGCTGCTAGCAGCGGCCTAAAAAATTCAGCAATCCGCCTGGAGTCCCGGACCCTGTTGGTGGTGGCGGAGAAGGTAGTCAAGCGGCCTGCAGGCAGACATGCTGTGTGGAGGGACTGGGAGCGACTTAGTCTTCTTGGGGCAGGCCAGGCAGCCAGTCACACGGCGTGCAGGCAGAGATGCTGTATGTGCGGGGACTGACTTAGTCTTGGGGCGGGCAGCAGCCCTCCGGGATCCATGCCTCATTCATTTTGATAAAGGTGAGGTACTTAACACTTTTGTGACTTAGGCGACTTCTCTTCTCTGTGACAATGCCTCCAGCTGCGCTGAAGGTCCTTTCTGAGAGGACGCTTGCGGCAGGGCAGGAGAGAAGTTGGATGGCAAATTGGGACAGCTCTGGCCACAGGTCAAGCCTGCGCACCCAGTAGTTCAAGGGTTCCTCATCGCTGTTCACAGCAGTGTCTACATCCACACTTAAGGCCAGGTAGTCGGCTACCTGCCGTTCCAGGCGTTGGTGGAGGGTGGATCCGGAAGGGCTACGGCGAGGCGTTGGACTAAAGAACGTCCGCATGTCCGACATCACCATGAGATCGCTGGAGCGTCCTGTCTTTGACTGCGTGGACACAGGAGGAGGATTAGTGGCAGTGGTACCTTGCTGGCGTTGTGCCGTCACATCACCCTTAAAGGCATTGTAAAGCATAGTTGACAGCTGGTTCTGCATGTGCTGCATCCTTTCCACCTTCCGGTGAGTTGGTAACAGGTCCGCCACTTTGTGCCTGTACCGAGGGTCTAGTAGTGTGGCCACCCAGTACAGCTCATTCCCCTTGAGGTTTTTTATACGGGGGTCCCTCAACAGGCAGGACAGCATAAAAGACGACATCTGCACAAAGTCGGATCCAGTACCCTCCATCTCCTCTTGCTCTTCCTCAGTGACGTCAGGTAAGTCAACCTCCTCCCCCCAGCCGCGAACAATACCACGGGAAGGTTGAGCAGCACAAGCCCCTTGCGATGCCTGCTGAGGTTGTTCTCCTGCCGCTGTCCCCTCCTCCTCCTCCTCCCCCAAAGAAACACCTTGCTCATCATCCTCTGAGTCTGATTCGTCTTCTGCACACGACTTCTCTTCTTCCTCCTCCTCCCCCCTCTGTGCTGCCGCAGGTGTTGAGGAAACAGCTGGGTCTGATGAAAATTGGTCCCATGCCTGTTCCTGCCGTAACGGTTCCT
This sequence comes from Hyperolius riggenbachi, assembly GCF_040937935.1. Lineage (NCBI taxonomy): Eukaryota > Metazoa > Chordata > Amphibia > Anura > Hyperoliidae > Hyperolius > Hyperolius riggenbachi. The sequence goes on from NC_090647.1 coordinate 75,095,511, forward strand.
GGTCACGCTCATTCACAGCTTCATCCGCCACTCTACGCACAGCACGCTCCAAGAAGTAAGCGTAGGGAATTAAGTCGCTGATGGTGCCCTCACTGCGGCTCACCAGGTTGGTCACCTCCTCAAACGGCCGCATGAGCCTGCATGCATTCTCCATCAGTGTCCAGTTGTCGGGCCAGAACATCCCCATCTTCCCAGACTGTTTCATTCTACTGTAGTTGTAGAGGTAGTGGGTCACGGCTTTCTTCTGTTCTAGCAGGCGGGAGAACATGAGCAGGGTCGAGTTCCAGCGAGTCGGGCTATCGCAAATGAGGCGTCTCACCGGCATGTTGTTTTTGCGCTGAATTTCCGCAAAGCGTGCCATGGCTGTGTAAGACCGCCTCAAATGCCCACAGAACTTCCTGGCCTGCTTCAGGACATTCGCTAAGCCAGGGTACTTTGCCACAAATCTTTGAACCACTAGATTCATGACATGTGCCATGCAGGGTATGTGTGTCAGCTTCCCCATATGCAAAGCGGCAAGCAGATTGCTGCCGTTGTCGCACACCACGTTGCCTATCTCCAGGTGGTGCGGGGTCAGCCACTCATCCACCTGTTTCTTAAGAGCAGCCAGGAGAGCTGCTCCAGTGTGACTCTCCGCTTTGAGACAAGCCATGTCTAAGATGGCGTGACACCGTCGTACCTGGCATGCAGCATAGGCCCTGCGGAGCTGGGGCTGTGTAGCTGGAGAGGAGAACTGCCACTCAGCCAAGGAGGAGGAGGACAGCGAAGAGCATGTAGCAGGAGGAGAGGAGGTGGCAGGAGGCCTGCCTGCAAGCCGTGGAGGTGTCACAATTTGGTCCGCTGCGCCCTGCTTGCCATCGTTCACCACCAGGTTCACCCAATGGGCTGTGTAGGTAATGTAGCGGCCCTGCCCGTGCTTGGCAGACCAGGCATCCGTGGTCAGGTGTACCCTTGACCCAACGCTCTTCGCAAGAGATGACACCACTTGCCTCTCAACTTCACGGTGCAGTTGGGGTATGGCCTTTCTCGAAAAATAAGTGCGGCCTGGCATCTTCCACTGCGGTGTTCCGATGGCCACAAATTTACGGAAGGCCTCAGAGTCCACCAGCCGGTATGGTAACAGCTGCCGAGCTAACAGTTCCGCCACGCCAGCTGTCAGACGCCGGGCAAGGGGGTGACTGGCCGAAATTGGCTTCTTCCGCTCAAACATTTCCTTCACGGACACCTGACTGCTGCTGTGGGCAGAGGAGCAGGAACCGCTCAAGGGCAGAGGCGGAGTGGAGGAGGGCGCCTGTGAAGGTGGAAGGGAGAAAGCGGCAGAAGCAGATAATGCACCTGATGGAGGAGGAAGAGGAGAAGGAGGGTGGCTTTGCTTTTGTGTGCTGCTGCTGCTTTTGCTCAGGTGGCCATCCCATTGCTGTTTGTGCCTTTTCTCCAGGTGCCTTCGTAAGGCACTTGTCCCTACGTGAGTGTTGGCCTTTCCACGGCTCAATTTTTGTTGGCAGAGCGAACAGATGGCTTTGGTCCGATCTGAGGCACACACATTAAAAAATTTCCACACCGCTGAGCCACCCTGGGATGTGGGCACTATGGGGACCTCAGCAGCTGATGCTGAAGGGCAAGTTGGCTGGCTGTACATAGGTGGCAATACATGGTGCCGGACACTGCCACCAGCTGTTTCTGACGAAGAGCTGCCCCAGCTTCTTTCAGCAACTTCTCTCCTCCTCCTACTCTCTGACTCCCCCTCTGAACTGTCCCCCTCTTCATCTCCTCTGTTGGGTACATACAGAGGATCCCTATCATCGTCATCATCGTAATCATCCTGCCCAGCTTCGCTTGCCTCAGACAAATCCAAACATGCACCAACATCAGTAGGTCCTTCATCCTCCTTACACGTTACATCCATAATGTTGCCGCGTAACTCAGACATATGAGCTGGTGAAAATTCATCTGGCTGTAACAACAATGGCTGTGCATCAGTGATTTCACCACTAAATAATTCTTGCGAAGTGTCAAATGCAGCGGAAGTGGTGCTAGTAGTAGCACTGGTGGCTGAGCAAGATGAGGTGTTCTGTGTCGCTAAATACTCAACCACGTCCTGACAATCTTGGGAGGTGATGGGACGTGCCTTCTTCCGAGCACTGTACTGTGGGCCAGGTCCACACGAAATTACATTTTCACGACCTCGCGCAGACCTGCCGGGTGGCCTTCCTCTGGCTCTGCCACTACCTCTTCCTCTACCTGTTTTGTCCATATCGGGTATGCACGGAGTGGTATATCACACTGCGTGCACTCACGTAGGTAAGTGGGTTCACTTAACTGCACAGGTATGCGCACTGATGCGGTGGGTTCACTGAACAGAACAGGTATGCAGTGGCGGGTTCACTAAACAGAACAGGTATACAGTGGCGGTTCACTAAACAGAACAGGTATGCAGTGGCGGGTCCACTGAACAGAACAGGTATGCAGTGGCGGGTTCACTAAACAGAACAGGTATGCAGTGGCGGGTCCACTGAACAGAACAGGTATGCAGTGGCGGGTCCACTGAACAGAACAGGTATGCAGTGGCGGGTTCACTAAACAGAACAGGTATGCAGTGGCGGGTCCACTGAACAGAACAGGTATGCAGTGGCGGGTTCACTAAACAGAACAGGTATACAGTGGCGGTTCACTAAACAGAACAGGTATGCAGTGGCAGGTCCACTGAACAGAACAGGTATGCAGTGGCGGGTTCACTAAACAGAACAGGTATGCAGTGGCGGGTCCACTGAACAGAACAGGTATGCAGTGGCGGGTTCACTTAACTGCACAGGTATGCGCACTGATGCGGTGGGTTCACTGAACAGAACAGGTATACAGTGGCGGGTTCACAGAACAGGTATGCAGTGGCGGGTCCACTGAACAGAACAGGTATGCAGTGGCGGGTTCACTAAACAGAACAGGTATACAGTGGCGGTTCACTAAACAGAATAGGTATGCAGTGGCGGGTCCACTGAACAGAACAGGTATACAGTGGCGGTTCACTAAACAGAACAGGTATGCTGTGGCGGGTCCACTGAACAGAACAGGTATGCAGTGGCGGGTTCACTTAACTGCACAGGTATGCGCACTGATGCGGTGGGTTCACTGAACAGAACAGGTATACAGTGGCGGTTCACTAAACAGAACAGGTATGCAGTGGCGGGTCCACTGAACAGAACAGGTATGCAGTGGCGGGTTCACTAAACAGAACAGGTATACAGTGGCGGTTCACTAAACAGAACAGGTATGCAGTGGCGGGTCCACTGAACAGAACAGGTATGCAGTGGCGGGTTCACTAAACAGAACAGGTATGCAGTGGCGGGTCCACTGAACAGAACAGGTATGCAGTGGCGGGTTTCATTAAACAGAACAGGTATACAGTGGCGGTTCACTAAACAGAACAAGTATGCAGTGGCGGGTCCACTGAACAGAACAGGTATGCAGTGGTGGGTTCACAGCACAGGTATGCAGTGGTGGGTTCACAGCACAGGTATGCAGTGGTGGGTTCACAGAACAGGTATGCAGCCAGACAGGAACAAGCTAAGCCTAACTAATCTTTCCCTGAGAGACAGTCTGCAGCAGCTCGCCCTACTCTGACTAATGCAGGCACACGAGTGGCCGTAATGGCCGCCGCTGCCTGCCTTATATAAGGGGGGGTGGGGCTCCAGGGGCTAGTGTAGCCTAATTGGCTACACTGGGCCTGCTGACTGTGATGTAGAGGGTCAAAGTTGACCCTCCATGTGCATTATGGGGCGAACCGAACTTCCGCAAAGGTTCGCCTGCGGGACGCGAACGCGAACCACTGAAGTTCGCATGGAACCGTTCGCAGGCGAACCGTTCGGCCCAACTCTAATTAGGTGGCACTGCTGTTCAATTGTATGGCAAGTTGTCACCTGGGTATGCTTCACTGTCTGGTGTGCAAAAACATGGTGGTGGTGGTGTGGTTAGAGGTAATATGAAAGCAGTGTGTGTACGCGCTCGTGTGTAGGGGGGTAATTTGCAGTCCATGCAATTACTGGGGAAAGGGGTTGTTTTGGGGGGACTTTTGAAAATACAGTATGTACTGTATTTTGAACACTGATTGCTTTGCGTGTGGGGGATTATGTTTCAGGCGCTGTTTACACTACCTAGGTTCAATGTATTGTTTTTCTACATCATTTTATGTGCACTCCGGCCCCCCAGCAGTCTAAAGCATGTTGACCCTTTACTAAAAAAGTTTGGGGACCCCTGCTTTAGACTATAGGTGGGACATTAGACTATGGCTACAGTATAGAAATAGATTGAGAGCTTTTGAGGGACAGTTAGTCTGTATACTATAGGTTTTACTATGTAAAGCGCAGTGAAAGGTGTCAACTCTATATAAATACACCATCGTAATTATAATAAATATTTGTTTCTTTTTGGTTACAAAGGACTACAAACTGTAGTAAACCATAGCGCTCGTGTATACTGTATATAATTGTATATTTAGCATTTATATAGTGCTGGCATCTTCCACAGCGCTTTACAAAGTATATATAGTTTTGTCACTAACCGCCCCTCAGAGTTGTATGTCCCGTCGTAGTGTACAGCCAATTTTTTGTTTTCTTTAGGGAAAGGCCAACTAACTAATCTGTATGTTTTTGGGCTGTGGGAGGAAACCAGAGTGCCCGGAGGAAACACACAGAGACACGGGGCGAACATACAAACTCTGTGTGGGAAGTGCCCTGGCTGGGATTCAATCCAGGGAGGGTGAGGTTTGCGCAAAGTCTACACGGTAACTTGCCTCTTTACACTAAGATAAATGGAGATGTGTGCTGCAATCCTATATTTTTCTGTATGACGTTTGCATTGAATTGGGAAGCCACTTGTATTGTGTACACAACCTGCAAGAGGTTAGCCTGTGTCTTTAGCCTCGTACACACGGACAAGGACTGTCGCCAGCAGGGACCAGGATTTGATCCCTTGGGCAATAGTTTGGGTCTGAGTTCTGTACAGACACGTCACTAGCGTGCAATGTGTTCTGTTGCTATGGAGGCAGGACAGCCAGTGGTGTGGTGGCATGACGGAGCAGCACGGAGCAGGCAGGGTGAGTTGGATAACAATGCCTCAGTCTGCACTTGGCAGAGACAATCTGCCAGCAAGATCTCTCACCTACGTATTGCTGTACACACACTAGATTCCCAGGAGAGGCCGCCCCTGTGCAGTAAGCCAGCGCCACTTGTGCATGAACCGGCATATACCACTGCACAGCCGTGCTCCTGCGGGTGCAGCACAACCACCCACTGTGCAGTAAGCCAGCGCCATTTGTGCATGCGCCGGCATATACCACCGCACAGCCGTGCTCCTGCGGGTGCAAGCACAGCCGCCCATGTGCAGTAAGCCAGCGCCACTTGTGCATGAGCCGGCATATACCACTGCACAGCCGTGCTCCTGCGGGTGCAAGCACAGCCACCCTTGTGCAGTAAGCCAGCGCCACTTGTGCATGAGCCGGCATATACCACTGCACAGCCGTGCTCCTGCGGGTGCAAGCACAGCCATCCCTGTGCAGTAAGCCAGCGCCACTTGTGCATGAGCCGGCATATACCACTGCACAGCCGTGCTCCTGCGGGTGCAGCACGGCCGCAAAAAGAATGTGGCCCGGACCTTCTGGATGGTCCTGGTGAGCTGCGGCAGGAGTGCGGAGGGCCCAGGAAGCCTCTGTAGGCTCCAGACGCTTCCTACTTCTTAGATAAGTGTTTCCTTTTTGACTAAAATGAAAAATGTAAAAGATAACAGAATTTGATGTGACTTTGCCTTTAAGGGACAACTGAAGTGAGAAGAATATGGAGGCTGCTATATTTGTTTTCCTTTTGAAGTGGACCGGAACTCTTGCACAGGACAGAAGGAAAACAGAGAGAAATGCACCCTGTATGTACTTTGAGAGTTTAGCCTGTTTAATTTCCTTTTGTTTGCGTCTAATCACAAGTTGTAATTTGATCTTTCCCCTGTGTCAGCTGACTGCCACTGCAGAGATGGCAGAGAAGCTCATTTAAAATCACAGGCTGTTAACAATATGTCTGCTTCCATGAACCAGGAAGTAAAAACTGTGCAGATTTATTTTTGAATTAATAACAGCTGTAACAAATAAATGTTTTTTGTTTAACCTGTTGCCGCCCGCGTTAAGCCAATGGCAGCGCCTAACACCAATTGGCGTAAAGTCCTGGGGCTGTGTTTTGCAGGAGATCGCGCGCAGGGTGCGCTCGCATCTCCTGCTTGGTGGGCGGAGCCTTCAGTCTCTGAGCGGCGGTAGCTGCTCGGGAGACTGTTAGACAGCGTAATCGCCGTCTATTTACATGTACAGCGCTGCGATCAGCAGCAGCGCTGTACTGGGGACAGCCGTGTGACACGGCTGTCCCCTCCTGAGCAGCAGAGGTAATCGGCTGTCATAGGCTGAAGCCTATGACAGCTGATCACGGGGATTGGCTAGCGGGGGGAGGGAGGGGGGTTTACAACTAATAAAAAAAACCCGATATATTTGACAAAAAAAAATTCAAATAAACAAACACACATAAACAAACAAACATTGGGGGGGGGGGCGATCAGAGCCCACCAACAGAGAGCTCTGTTGGTGGGGAGAAAAGGAGGGAAGAATCACTTTTGTGCTGTGTTGTGTCGCCCTGCAGCTCGGCTTTAAAGCTGCAGTGGCCAAGTTAATCAAAAATTGCCTGGTCTTTAGGGGGGGTTTAACACTGCGGTCCTCAAGAGGTTAAAGGTTATTATGCTGTTGTGTACCTTTTCGAGCAGAGAGGAGGTCTGAGTTCAGGTCTGCTTTAAGCAATACCAGTTCCCTGGCAGCCCGGCTGATCTATTTGGCTGCAGTAGTGTCTGAATCACACCAGAAACAAGCATGCAGACAATCTTGTCAGCTCTGACAATAATGTCAGAAACACCTGATCTGCTGCATGCTTGTTCAGGGGCTATTTGTTTAGTCTAGTCTTGTTTAGTATTGTTTAAAGCGGACCTGAGCTCAGAGCTTCCTCTCTGCTCTAAAAGATTCGCAACAGCATAATAACCTTTAAAGAAAAGAAATCCTTTGTTACAGCTGATACAAATCCTGCAATAAATCTGCAGTGTGTCTACTTGCTGCTTTCATGGAAGCAGACATATTGTTAACATCCTGTGTTTACAAATGAGATCTCTGCCATGGCAGTCAGTTGACACAGCTGAGGGATCAAATTACAATTTATGATTAGTCACAGATGAGGGAGAATTAGACAGGCTAAACTCTCTAAATACACACAGGGTGCTTTTCTCTATCTTTTCCTTCTGTCCTGTGCAAGACTTCAGGTCCACTTTAAAAGGAAATAAATATGGCATTCTCCGTGTCCCTCTGGCTTCAGTTGTCCTTTAACAGCAGCAATTCTTCAAGGTACTCTTGCTTTTATCTTCTGAAGGTACTTGTGTGGGGAGGTGTCCAAACATTCTTGAGAATCTGCCACACCGCAGACACTGAGCGACTCACATGCTTCTGTCTCTGCAAGTAATCCCAGACTGACACCGTGATGTTGAGGTCAGGGCTCTGTGGATGCCACTCCATCTGTTTCTCTGTTCACTGCAGATGGGTGATCAGGATATTGTTTGTGTTTGGGTCATTGTCAAGCTTCAAAACTAACTTAGTTGGTAATGCATGGTTGAAAGCCTTTTGCTTGTACTTCTCCTTTTTAATCCTTGTCCTAGTAAGAAGGGTTTTAAATTCTACAATTTGCTTAGCCCAGTGGTTACCAAACTTTTTTGGGGTGAGGGCACCCTTGATGGCTTTGAAATTTTTTCAAGGCACCCCTCGACAAAAGCAACTACAGAAATGCCATTATGACCCTTAGCAGGTAACGACTCAATCCAAGTAGTTAGTGATGCTGCTTAGGCACTGCGATTCCTCTCATGTTCAACTTCACCCATGGTTGCGGGGACTAAAGGTTAACTAGCAGGTAATGCAGCCAAATTATATATCAATGTGTGGTTGCATTACCTGATGGTATTGCATAAAGGATGGGGATGCGTGCCGAGGCACCCCTGAAAGGTGCCCGAGGCGCACCAGGGTGCCGCGGCACCCAGTTTGAGAACCCCTGGCTTAGCCTATAACAAACATTGTATGTAGCCTGACCAAGTTATGTTTGAATGAGTTACGATGTCTCCTCACCACACTGAATCTGTGGGATGTGATGTTCAAACAGACAAGTGGTCTTATCTTTTTTGTCATAAATGAGCTAGCATCCCTGTGATGCTGGGCATACACAGTGCAATTCTGCTCCGGAATCGATGCCGGCTCATCTGCGCGGGCGCATGGATCAAGCGCGGAGTCGATCCGCCGCGGTGATCGGACAGGTTGAATATTATCAATCGAGCCATCAGCGGCTCGATTGATAACAACTATCGCGCCATGTATGCCCATCATGAGACCCTCTTGATGTTGTAATTAGACATCCAATGACATTTATTGCAGAACATTGTACCTCCTTTTTAATGTCCAGTGTTTTTTTAAGCTAAATGTTGTCAGTATACAGGAATCAGTCTGACGAAGGTTTCATAGCCGAAAGCGTACTGCTTTTTTTCCTAAGTTAGCCAATAAATGGTAACATCTTGATTCAAAACTTCTTGCTTGTACTTCTCCATGGTGAGACTTAAGGCTCATACACACATCAGACTATAGTCTTTGGAAAATGAAAGATCACAGACCAATCTTACCACCCTTCATGTAGTATGAGAGCCATACCTTCACAGTCTTTTCTATGGAGCTGAACTCCACATCAGAAAAAAATCTTTGCAAGATGCTGCACACACAGATGCTGTACAGACACAAAAGATCAGTATCTGCAAAAGATCTGTTCCTGCCAAAAATCCATTCCTGCAAATTGCAATGATAGTCTATGAGATCTGCAGATCAGCATACACACATGATTTAACTGACATTCATCTGCAGATCAAGCAATCATCCGCAGATCTGAAAATCCATCCTGGTGGATCTGATCTGCAGATGAATGTCAGTTAAATCATGTGTGTATGATGATCTGCAGATCTCATAGACTATCATTGCAATTTGCAGGAATGGATTCTTGGCAGGAACAGATCTTTTGCAGATACTGATCTTATGTGTCTGTACAGCATCTGTGTGTTCAGCATCTTGCAAAGGTTTTTTTCTGATGTGGAGTTCAGCTTCATAGAACAGACTGTGTAGAGTATGGCTCTCATACTACATGAAGGGTGGTAAGATTGGTCTGTGATCTTTCATTTTCAAAAGACTATGGTCTGATGTGTGTATGTGGCCTTAGTCTATTCTGGTTCATTTTTTCATATTATCATTTGACTATAAGAAATATAACAGTTTATTGGATGGGGAAAAAAGTCAAAAATTTAATTTTTAGTAGAAAATACATATATTTACATAGAACTGTATGAAATAGGGACAAATGAGGGAGAAAGAGGGGCTGTTCCTCCAAAAGAGGGACAGTTGGGAGCTATGAGATTCATCTCCGTAATACAATAACATCAATAATATCAGTTTAGTAGTATCAGTAGGGTATTGTACTGTGTTAGCCATCAGTAAAAGCAAGAAGTTTGAAATCGGGATGATACCATTTATTGGCTAACTTAAAAGAACAAGAGTGAGCAAGCTTTCGGCTGTATAGCCTTCATCAGGCTTCAATCCTCTTACGGCATTTTAATTTATGCATATTTATGCTTGAAAAAAAATCTATGTATCCGCTTTTGATGTTGCACGTATATAGATGTCTGCTCCAATATCTTGTGAGCAAACAGGATTGAAGCCCAACGAAGGCTATACAGCCCGAAAGCTTGCTTACTTTTAAGGGGACCACACACTGGTCGATTTCAGCGAATTGATCGATCAGCCGCAAATCGAAGATCAATTGATTTCCGGCCGATTTCGATCGATTTAATCTGACAGGATGGCAAATCGATGGCCCGTAGAGTTGCATTGGATCTCATGGTCCAATAATGCCTTAAGATAGATTTCCAATAGATTTCATTCTGAAATCTATTGGAAATCTGTTCCTAGTGTGTGGCACACATCAGATAGAATCCTCACAGGCATCTGACAGAAATCTATCAGTGTATGGCCATCTTTATTCTTTTAAGTTAGCCAATAAATGGTACTTCTTGCTCTAATCAAAAATATCAGGGTGGCATCAGTCCCCGGCTCGTACAGGTGCAATGCAATCATAAAATGAGGAATCAAGCAATAGTAATGGTGCATATACACCTAGTGATTTTGCAGCCTGACCATCTAATTCAATAATTTGATTGAATCAGATGAAAATCGCTCGCCCGATCAACGATTTGATCGATTTCAGCCCGAAAATCAGTTTAATGCATTGATCGGACATGCTGGAAGAGCTCAATCACCAGGCCAGTCAGGGATTATAACGAAGACTAAAGCAAATAAGACACCAAGATCTGCAGGTATGTATAGTAGGGAGCAGTCCGAATCGGGCAGTTGTGCGCAGGCGCTGGCCCAGCTGCACACGTCCTTGATCGCATGGCTGGGAGCACTCTGCGCATGTGTCACTACTATGTTGTGCACATGCCTGGATTGCTCCTGGCCGTGAGCCAGCACCTGTGCACTTCCGCCTGACTCGCTGACCCAGGAGTAGCTGCTGGGGGGGGGGTTATGTGGAAGAGAACGAAGGGGGACGGTTTCAGCTCTGTTATCCTTTAACCTCCCTGGCAGTAACCTCGGGCTAGCCACCGGGAGATCAATGCAGAGCAGACGCAGTGAAGTGCAGCGGGCGTTTTTATTCACCTCCCCGAGGGATCCAGACGCAGGCAGCCATTCTACTTCCTCTCCACGGAGGCTCTGGTGAGATCACCGTCTGTGGTCTCACTACAGAGTTACAGCGCCACCCGGAGGACGGAGGAAGAATTGCAGCACTGGAGCCCAGGGAGGTGAGTGAGTGCAGGGGCTGCTGCTGGCTTTCTGGCAGCATGATTTTTTTCATGGTTTTAGGGTCTGAAACATTCAGAAAATACCCTAAGATCTGGAAATAATTACACTGCCTGGGAGGTTAAAGGCCCACTCCAGTGAAAAAAAAATCAGTTAAAATCCGACAGAACCGACGGGTCTTGGACTAGTTCATCTCCTCATGGGGGATTCTCTGTTTTTTCTTTGTTTTCAAAAACATTTCCTGAACCGCAGTTACTAAATCTAACTGCCAAAATAGTATGCAAGTGATTAGGGAGGCTGACTGGTATCTTAATATGTTGGCATTTAAACTGCTGTTCAATAAATGCTTTTAAAAATAAAGAAAACCCTGAGAATCCCCCATGCGGTGATGGACTAGTCCTAAACCTGTCGGTTCTGACAGACTTTAACTGCTTACTTTTTTCGCTGGAGTGGTCCTTTAAAAAACACTTCCACATTGAGGCAAAAGGGCGATCACACCAAATCTTGATTTTATTGATATTTTACTTTTGTTTTTTGCACATTTTAGAAAATTTCATAACTAATCAAAACCATTCATGAGGCTATTTTTAGAGCAATGATGCTCTGCAACATTTTTCCTGAAGTGCCTGAGGGTCGGCTCTCATAACTCCATTGTGCTGACATAGACAACTTTACATGTCTCCGGTGTCACACTGTGTTGTGGTGCTGTATGGAGGTGTGTCAATCATTGCCATGCATGTCAACGCATTCTGCTGCCCAGAGGAAAGGTGTCGGCTTGTGTGTACCACGGCACACATACATGAAATAAAGGAGCCTGGAAAAAGTGCACTAGTAGAATATCACTAAAACTAGCGATTCCGATAGTAAAATATCAGTAATATTTACCAATATTTTACTATGGCTAAACCTAACCCTACTCTCACACAGAACCCTCCACTACCGATGCTTAACCACTTTCTGTACTGCTACAGTAGATCTACATCATCTGTGGCACCTTCCAAGCTACCATGACGTAGATATACTGACTACGTTTGCAGCCCTGCTGTGCACAATCGGGTGCGCTTCAGAGCACACCCCCCGGCACTGTCAGCTGCATTACTAATTAGTGAAAGGGAACATGTTCCCTTATAGCCAATTAGTCCACCCTCCTCCCATGAACGATCGCTGCAGTAGTCAACAGCAGCGATCCTTCATCTGTCCCCCTCCGTGCAGAAATCATAAAAAAAATCATCCAGCAAGCAGCCTCACTCACCTTACCTCGTTCCTGCGACTAACCTGAAGCCCGAGCCTCCGATCCCCGATTTGCGATCAACCGCGTATTGCCGACTACTCGGGTCCCGGCTTGATGACGTTATCAAGCCAGGACCCGGGTAACCGGCGATACGCGGCTGAATGCAGAGCGGGGATCGGAGGCTCGGGCTTCAGGATAGTCACAGGAACGAGGTAAGGTGAGTGAGAAGGCTTGCTGGAGGTTTTTTTTAATGATTTGTGCAAGGAGGGGGCTTCCTGATGAAGGGGGGGGCACATCTGGCATTCAATAATGGGGGGTGGGGGGTAGGATATGTAAAGGGGGGTACATATTTACTTGGGGGCATTTGATTAACTAAGGGGAGGGGGGATTTAATAATTTGGCACATCTGGGCACCTGGGGGGTGCCCAGATGTCTTGAAACAAATGTCTTGTCTTGAAAAAAACGATATATAGATCATTTAAAGAGAATCGGTATTGTTAAAATCGCACAAAAGTAAACATACCAGTGTGTTAGGGGACACCTCCTATTACCCTCTGTCACAATTTCGCAGCTCCCCGCCGCATTAAAAGTAGTCAAAAACAGTTTTAAAAAGTTTGTTTATAAACAAACAAAATGGCCACCAAAACAGGAAGTAGATTGATGTACAGTATGTCCACACATAGAAAATACATCCATACACAAGCAGGATGTATACAGCTTTCCTTTTGAATCTCTACAAAGAGTCCCTTACACACTCCAATGAGTTCTGGGTCACCATGAGCTTGCTGGTTAGTCTGTACCTCTCGGTTTACAAGCCCTACTCCATAGAGCCAAATTAATCCATGCCATGCACTGATGAGGATCAAACAATCCGAAACAGTCTGTATGCATGTTGGATTATTATGGCTCTGTACAATTTAACAAGCTGACACATCATTGCATTCCAGCGGTTCTGGAGGTGTGTTTAGCTTCTAAGGGTACAATGGTTAATTTGCATATATTCAGCAGTGGTGCTCTGGGAGACATCTCGAGCTCACTCCAACCTGAATTATCGCAAATTCTTTCTGTTTTAGGAAAGCAAATTTTTGTTTTTCTTAACATCTTAGTAAGGGGGCTTTTAGGACCATTGTAGTCCCTTACACACTCCAATGAGTTCTGGGTCACCATGAGCTTGCTGGTTAGTCTGTACCTTTTGAATCTCAAAAGATCATTTGTGTGTTTACCTTCTGTCCCCTGCTTCTCTCATGCACTGAACATTACAGGCTTCCTGCAGACAGCCCTGCCTGTCCCTGTGTTTGTAATTCCTCAGTATGTGTCAGCCAGCTACTTTCACAGCCTAACAGAGGAGGATTGTTATCCAGCTCTCTTCTATCACTGATAAGATAGCAGAGAGCTGGCTTATGTAAATACACACACACTGGAGTGTGCATAGAGGGGCCTGCAGACTGTGCATAAACAGACCAGCACGGAAGAGTTGGCAGCCTTCCAGACACAGGCCGACAAGTCTGACATTGATTTATTACAGAGACAGTTATAGTAGAAAGTGCTGCTGTAAGGCAGAGCACATTAAAGAGACTCTATAACATGAAAAAGATCCCATGGGGGGTACTCACCCTGGGTGGGGGAAGCCTCCGGATCCTAATGAGGCTTCCCACGCCGTCCTGCGTCCCACGGGGGTCTTGCTGCAGCCCTCTGAACAGCCGGCGACAGGCCCGACTGTAATTTCAATATTTACCTTTGCTGGCTCCAGCAGGGGCGCTGTGGCTGCATTCGGCTCGGAAATAGATGGAAATACCCGATCTCCGTCGGGTCCGCTCTACTGCGCAGGCGCCGGAGACTTGCGCCTGCGCAGTAGAGCGGACCCGACGGCGATCGGGTATTTCCGCCTACTTTGGAGCCGACAGCCATCAGAGCGCTTGCGCAGGAGCCAGGAAGGTAAATATTGCGTCACGGCTGTACGGAGGGCTACAGCGAGACCCCCGAGAGACGCAGGACGGCGTGGGAAGCCTCATTAGGATCCTGAGGCTTCCCCCACCCGAGGTGAGTACCCCCCAGGGGACGTTTTACCGTTACAGTTCCTCTTTAAAACAGCTTTAGGAACTTGTAGGATGGTAGAAAAAACTTTGTAATTTTTGGTACAGAGTCTCTTTAAGTGGCACAAGTACAGATGAAGTTATTGCTGATTAAAAAGGGACGCAGCTAAAGCGTCAAAACTGCTCTGGTCCATTAGGGGAAAATAAGGTCCCTCCCCCCACCACCACAGAGCCGCAATTTACGATTAATAAAGTCAATTTTGACACCCGGTGGTACCCGATAGCATTGCTGGCGCCGAGGCATGCGGCCATGCAAATTGCACCCGCTGTGCAATGCCGTAATGTGCATATCAGCATGCCTCGGCGCAGAGGTGCCTGATTGAATTGCGGACGCCAAGGCATGCGGATATGCAAAATAATTTACCTTCTTTGCTGCAAATTGTGGTAATTATAAAAGCCGCAATTGGCGGCGAAGAAGATAAATTTCATCACCCAAATTGCGGCTTTTACAATAGATGCCCTTTTTTTCCGTAAGGGCTCCTGCGCCTTTTTTTCCTGATTCATCACGGCACACAGACAACAGACTTAAGTAGGCGAGACCGTGTGAGGACATACAGTAGCTCTATGGCAGTGATGGCTAACCTTGACACTCCAGCTGTGGTGGAACTACAAGTCCCATGAGGCATTGCAATACTTTTACAGCTCTAAGCATAACCTGAGGAGGTAGAGGCATGATGGGATTTTTAGTTTTGTCACAGCTGGAGTGCCAAGGTTAGCCATCACTGCTCCATGGCATATGACCTATGCATGTCTGGAGCCTGCTGTGGAACAACAAAACACTGCTGAGCCAATCTGACCCGAAACTTCGACTTCCGCACAGTACTATATATATTTGTATTTTATACATTTGTTAAACTTCTGTTCTGTAAACAATAGTATTGTGACCAGGTGCCAGCTGGATGCTTCCGGGATTTTGTCCTAAAATTTGCAGCAGTCTGGCTCTGCAGAGTCAGGAAGCACCTAACTTCTTGATCTTGTATGGAAGACATGCCATTGTAAAGTACAGTATAGCAGAAAGGGAACCTTAAGTTACATGATGAGATAGACTTGTGAATGTACAGTGCCAAGTATGACAATAACAAGGCGGTGTTCCTTTTTCTTCATTTTCTGCCTGAAAGAGTTAACATTCTGATATGCCAATGACAGTTTCTCTCCAGTCGGGACCCAGTTAATGAGCGTAGCTTCTGACTGTATATAATATAAAGTTCAATAGTTCATATATTTTAACTCTCTGGGACCATTGAAAGACTGTGTCATTGAGCAGAGACAAAACAATAAGTCTACTTTTTTAAGTTTAAAATTTGTGATATGTGTAATTAAAAAAGTCATTTTTAGGAATAGGAGGAGAGGTACAATTGTTTATTTCAGCAGTTTATTTTCACAGAGGCAGGGAACACACTTGACACACTTTTGTACGCGTTTTCTGCACTGAAAAACTGAGAACTCAGGTTAATCAATTGCATTTTATGCAGCAATGTTAGTCAATGGGACGCAGAAAAAAATCAGCATAGACCTGCGATTTACAATATGCAGTCTGAAAACGATGGTTTTGTTGCATAATATGCAGGAACTCTGCCAAAACGCACATAATGAAAGTCAATGGGAATGCAATGGATTGCGTCTTGTATGTGTTTTTGATGCATTTTATTTAAAAAAATTAAGATTTCTGAAGTATTTCCGCTTCCTGTTGTCTTCCTAGTGTTTTGCATAAATGTAAATATAAAAACGCATGAAAAACGCATCTGCGTTAAAAAAAAACGCAAACACAGCAAAAACGTATGAAAAATGCAAAAAATCCTTAATGACAACATAAAACATGACATAAAAAGCTACTTTTACATGCTATGTCATATGTGAACCCAGCCTGAATGTGTGTTTTGCACGCAGAAAAAAAACTGACATTCTGCATCATGACCTGCACATTTTGTCAGTTTTCTGTATCAATTACATCAGCTGCTGTGAAAAAATGTGCGCGTTTTCCTGCATAGAAACACACTTGCTGTGCAGAACATGTATGCAGAAAAACGCACGCAGAAAACTGAGAGACAAGTGTGTTCCCTGCCTTAAATACTTGCTGACTGCTCCACGCCAATTAGTGTGAGCAGTGCGGCAGCCCCAGGACTGCTCCACGCCGATTGGCGTGAACGGCCTTCTAGAGGGCTAGCAGGAGATCGCTCGCACGCTGCGCTTGCATCTCCTGCTTCCGCCTTCAGTCTCCCAGCGGCGATCTTCGTCTAATAGGGTAGTACAATGCTGCGATCTAAGGCAGCGCTGTACTGGGGACAGCTGTGTGACACGGCTCTCCCCCTGGGGGACACAGAAGCGATCGGCGGTGATAAGCTGAAGCCTATCACAGCCGATCACTGTGATAGGCTGGCGGGGGGAGGGAGGTAAAAAATTATTAAAGAAACAGGCTTTTTTATTTAAAAAATAATAATAAAAATATTTGTAAAAAAATAAATAAACATTGGGGAGCGATCAGACCCCACCAACAAAGAGCTCTGTTGGTGGGTAGAAAAGGAGGGGTGAATCGCTGAGTTGTGCAGCCCTGCAGCTTAGCCTTAAAGCTGCAGTGGCCTATTTAATTAAAAATGGCCTGGTCACTAGGGGGTTTAACACCGTGGGTTTCTGCAATCAGTATAGGACACAGAGGCACATTCGGCATACTATCACCAGCCTTTGCGTCTTTATACTGTCCCTCCAGCTGCCCCCCCCCCCCCCCCCCTGCTCTGCTGTCCTCCCTTATAAAAAACCGCTAGGCTAGAGACACACAGATTGTCGCTAGCTGGCTGTTTACATTGATGCTGCCACTCACCGCCGCTTCCCCGCCTCCTGTATATCGCGGCTCCCCGACTGCATCCCTTCCCTCCCCACCCCTGTAAGCTGATTGGGGGAAGCTTACATGGCGCAGGCTGCCGGCTGCGAGCGGAGATGGCTTCAAGGGGCTGGAGGAAGCCCCCAGTAAGTATATCATGGGGCAAAAAATGTTTGCTTCCTTTAAGGCTAAAGGTGCCATAATTGCTGACTACAAGAAGCCTTATGCTAGGTACACACCGTACAATTTTCAGGCAGATTTACCTGCTAGATCGATTATTTCTAACATGTCTGAATTTCGATCGATTTTCCAATTGCTTTTCTGATCGATGTCCATTTTCTTTTATGGAAATCGATTGAAAAATTGATCAGAAATACTATTGAAAAAAAGGAAAAATCGAACAAAATTCAAATCGGACATGTTGGAAATAATCAATCTGGCAGGTAAATCTGCCAGAAAACTGTATGCTGTGGACCTAACTATTATTTCCGACAAGTCTGGTTTGATTTACAATCGTTTTTCTGATCGATTTGATCACTTCTATACAAAAGCAATCAGAAAAACAATCGGAAATCAGATCGGACCTGTCGGAAATAATTGATTCAAACCGTCTGACAGTAAATTGCATGTTGCGTCCCAAGCATTACACAGACCTCTGTGTTCAGACACAAGGAACTTATCTGTCAGCTCCCAGTCGTATACAAAGAGAAATATGGCACAATAGTTACATATGTAGTGTTTATAATATACATAGAAAGCAGTTTTAACATTCAACATACAGTATGTGTATGTCTATATGCACACAAACACATATACACACAAATTGAGTACCGGTAAGTGCTCTGCAAGCAATCATAGCTACTATAACGTTTTATCAGGATATCAAAGTGCAGATTTTCCACCTCGTCAGTCACCAGCTGTAACAAGCAGATGCCGGCAAGTGGATTAGCGCATTTGAACTGGTCGTGTGCAAATTCCTGTATCATGCATGCCCAGCAAGAGGAATTCTTCTGTGCAAGCACGGAACTCTGCTTCTTCTTACTGGGCATGCACAATTTGTGAACTTGCGCATGTCCAGTTGTAATAGGCTCATTCACATGCATCGGGCTCACGCAGCTCAGGAACTTGCGCATGCTCAGTCCATATGCGCTCATTAGGCGTTTCCAGTCAGCTGGGAAAAAGGCAATAGAGAGCCGGGCACTAGGAAGCCATAGAACAGTGGTCCTCAAACTAAGGCCCGCAGGCCGAATGTGGCCCCCTGAGGCTTTTTTTACCGGCCCCCCACACAGAAAATGTATTACTTATAGATGCGATCAGCTACTTCTTTAAATATTGGTGGTCCGCATATAAAATTGCAGTGTTGGCACCACCCATCAACATGGAAGCCAGAAAGCAGGAATTCACTGGTTTCCAATCAAATTCTACATCAGGTGATACTGCTGTCCACTGCAGGTTGTCACCTGGGTATGCTTCACTATCTGGCCCGTAAAGACTTCTACGTCATTTTATGTATAGTCCGGCCCCCCAGCAGTCTGAAGTATGTTGACCTGGCCCTCGACCCAAAATGTTTGGGGACCCCTGCCATAGAAATTAATATCCTCATATGGATCAGTACAACATTAAAGTGGACCTGAACTCTTGCACAGGACAGAAGAAAAACATAGAGAAATGCACCCTGTATGTATTTAGAGAGATTAGCCTGTCTAATTCCCCCTCATCTGTGACTCATCACAAATTGTAATCTGATCTCTCCCCTGTGTCAGTTGACTGCCATGGCAGAGAGGCTAATTTGAAAGCACAGGATGTTAACAATATGTCTGCTTACATGAAAGCAGGAAGTAGACACACTGCAGATTATTGCAGGATTTGTATTATCTGCAACAAACTATTTTTTTCTTTAAAGGCTATTATGCTGTTGCTTATCTTTTAGCGCAGAGAGGAAGTTCTGAGTTCAGGTCTGCTTTCATGTTAGAATCTTCTTGGGGTCTTTTCAACCAAAACCGAAACACAAATTGCCATAAACTGAAAGTAAAGCGTTCCATAGAGTTCCACTTTGAGTTAAGTAGAAGATGGTATCACTTTCACCCCACCTGTGCTACTTCCATTGATTACTTCCACAATAACAACAACGTCATTTAACTGATATGTTTATCTTGCATAAAGGTTGACTGCACAGTGTAAACAAAACAAAACGAGTTTATATGTATTATTGTTTACATAAATCTGCACCTACGCGTGTTGGGTGGAATGATGTGGGTGCCGGATGTCTGGCAGTGCAGTACCATATACTTTACTTGCTTCTCTGCAGTACTGCTTTGATTCTGCAGATTTATTGCAGGATTTGTATCAGCTGTAACAAAGAAATGTTTTTCGTTAAATGTTATTATGCTGTTGTTTATCTTTTAGAGCAGAGAGGAAGTTCTGAGTTCCGGTCCGCTTTAAAAGGCAGACCACTAACAGCAGTAGGGGTATGGCTTCCTAGTGCCCAGCTCTCTATTGCCTTTTTGTTGACTCCTGATTCACTGTGAGCACAGGTAACAGACTACAGTAAACATCATCCCTGCCTATCTAGTGCCAGCAACTTTTTCTGCATATTGTCAGCCAACTGGGATGCAGCAGAACAGGGACGGATCTAGACCAAGTTGCGCCTGGGGCAAGGTCAGGTTTTGGCGCCTAAAGGTCAGTTTTGGCGCCTAAACTGCCATTCCCCATCCAGTTTTGGCACCTAAAGGTCAGGTTTTGGCACCTTAAGATCAGGTTTTGGCGCCTAAACTGCCATTCCCCATCCAAATTTTTCCGCCCCTAGATCCGTCCCTGAGCAGAGTCACTCGACCCCAGTAACTACACAGATGTCTATATGTAAGCTTATAGCACAAAGGGCAGTGTTTACAGTCCAGTTTTCCCTGGCCCAGGTACTGTAAGCACTAGCCAGCATTGGAGAACTGCAAAGCAGGAAAAGGTGGGGATGTCAGAGGTTTGCCAGTGTTATGTGGATGGGCGGAGGAGGTCTGCCAGTGTTATGTGTTATATGGATGGGCGTAGGTCTGATTACCAGAGCTGGCACTGAGGCTGCATGGTACGATAACAGATCTGATAAAGAATTTTTGATAAAGGAGTGTTCTTCATTCCGTTTCTGACTTCTGTCGATGATTAACCCCGTCTCTTTCCCCAGACATGCTGCTTCCTTTTATAGTATCTGTTATTAATGATGTATGCCTAGGTGTTTGTGGCGAGAGTGTCTCTGAGCAGTTCACAGGCTGATCTAACAATAGCTGGGTCTTTGGACTTTGAGCGTGTAGATTATGAGCGTGGCTGTGCTTGTCTCATACAACGCATGTTGTACACACCCACACACACACACAGACACACAGACAGACCGCTCTACATGTGACCGCACAGCGCCGCGCAGACCTCACCGCCTCTGATGGCCTATCCTGGGGGTATGGAGACATCTATCAGTCCGCTTCCTTCCTATGCGTGAGATAACAGATGCCTTTTTCTGCTGCAACTGGAACTTCAGACAAAACTTGTGTTTGTTTCGGTAGGATTAGGGAAGAGGTGTTACTTCTGTCACCACTAAAGCAAACGGGTTTTATAGTTATCTGGGATCTCCTGAAGATTTTACCTTACTTCTTCCAAAGAGGAAATCTTTCTACTGGCGAGTCAGACAGCAGTAAATGTTGTCAGAGGATCTAAAGCGAAGTCCACATATGCGTTAATTGTCACCCGTTGGGGATCCGACAAGGTTTGCTCGGGTGACATTTTGGGTACCAATGCTGTACAGATAAATCCATAGCCTTCAGGCTTGCGATGCCTTCTATTGCTATGGAGAGTGGGCAGAGGGAGGACTATCAGTGCACAAAGAAAGTGGATTCCTGCGGGTAGGGGGAGCGGAAATAACATTGCGATTGGTCTTGCTCGGGGGGGTCGCTATGGATACAGCATAATGGTTCCTTAACAACCCCCCTCATGTCCAAGCAGGATAGATTGGGCAGCCCTGTACACACACTCCATTGTCAGCTGAAAAGGTTTTTTTATAGCTTGTTTCGGCCCACAATTATCGCATGTGAGTACATACCTTTTGCCCATTATGTCCAAAGCTAAAACAAAGCAAAACAATTTTGTCTGGAGTCCCATTTTAAGGTTGCTACACAGACTAATACACATACACAATAACACACACACACACTAAGGCTGCTTTCACAGTGAGACGTTACAGGCGCACGTTAGTGCAGCCTGTAACGCACCCCACCGCACAGCAATGAAAAATCAATGGGCTGTTCACTGTGCCCACGTTGCGTTACACAGTAACGCTGCACGTTCGTTTGAAGTGCAGCATACTGTGCGTTCTAGTGGATTAAGCCGCGTTAGACTGTATGCACATGCTCAGTATAGGGGTTTTTTTTTAATTTCAGGGGCGGAGAGGAGGCGGGGAGAGGCCGCTACGTAGCCAGGCACATGGCTACTTGACATTCACTGCACTTGCAGTGTTTACTTCTTGGAGCGGCCGCTGATTGGCTGGCGGGACCACGTGATGCGGAGAGCTCCGCTCACATGGTCTCCGCAGCGCCTCCGACAGAGCAGGCGCACCAAGACCTGCTTGTAACGCGGCTCTTGGTAGCGTCCTGCTCCAACACCACCAGGCGTTGCGTTAGGGGCACGTTATGTGCCCTATAACGTCCCCTAAACGCAATGTCTTGGTGAGAAAGCAGCCTAACACATAACACAAATAAACACACACACCACAAATATACACAGTACACACCACAAACACACACACACCTCTGTGTTGGATATCAGAGGGTCTGCTTTTGACATGTTGGCCCATATGCAATTAACTTTTTTTACTAAGAGATAATTTTTCATCTTTAGTTTAAAATAGCTTTTGCATTTTGCAATTGAAAAAGTACAAAAAAATAGGGGTACTTATCTGTTAGCCGGGCGCATCCGGCAGGTGGCGCTAATTACTATTCCCCCTCCAGGCCGCCATGGATAGTAGGGAACGATGTAACTCTGGTGGAGATTTGTCGCCACCTACAGGATGCGCCCGGCTAACGGAAAAGAACCAAAATAGGTGAAAAGATACTTTCAAACTTGTTTTGATTATTTTATTGTTTGTAGGCAGTTTAATAAGCATTTTATTGACCAGCTGTAAAACCATTACCTGGGAGAAAACTCAAGAGAAAATGTTAATTGCATATGTGGTATAACAACATTGTTATGTTAATTGCATGTGGGTCATTGCCTCATAAATTGGTTTTCTTTGTATTTATAACCTGACTGAACATATTTAAAATTGCACTGGTCAGTGAAAACATTTCTAAGGCCTGGTTCTCACCAGAATCGCAATCGCTAGCCCTTTAGCGATTTTGCTCGTCAATTTTCAGACTGATTTTTGAACGAATGAGAGTTATTGCACATTCATCCATGCTGAATCACTCCAAAAAATGCTACATGCAGCACGTTTGTGATTTAAAAAAAAAAATAAATCACAATGCTGCTGTGGGAACACCCTCATAGGGTTACAGTTGCCAAGCGCTTTGAAAAGTGCTTTAGGTGTGAACTAGCCCTAAAAGTTTAGAATGATGTTTGAATAATGAAAAGGTCAAAAACAAGCCATGAAAGGAGCAGCATTAGAATGTATACTAGTAATCATGTGATACTTTCTCCCATAGACTTGCATTGATTAGTCACTGCTTTATAAATAGCATCAGCTGCTGTTAGGCCCCATTCACACTAGAGCATTTTGCCACGATTTCGGCAAAACGCTCAAACACTAGCGCTTTTTAAAAGCGCTAGTGTAATGAAACCCTATGGGCCCGTTCTTACTTGGGCGATTTGCGCTAATCGCCGCAAATCGCCCAAAAACGCAAACGCGTTGCCTGCACCCAGGGCCGGCCCGCTCATGAGGCGGGGTGAAACATTTGCCTCAGGCGGCACATCTGGGGGGGCGGCACCCGCCTGTCCGTGGGTGGGGGGCCGCCCACCGAGCTGGAGTTGTAGCGGGCAGAAAGGGGGTCTTGGGCCTAGCGGTGGGGAGGGGGGTCGGATCCCTCCTCCCTCGCCTGGGTCCCCCGATCTGGGTTCCCTCCAGCTGTAAATAGTTAAGTACCAGCGGCAGCGTATAGATTGAGGCAACGGGCGGGGATCACTCACCTTTTCCGCGTTCCAGCGAGCGCTCCACTGACGTCACTTCCTGTAACGCCGTCCCCTCCCCACCGCTAGGCCCAATACCCCCTTCCTACCCGCTACCCCTCCAGCTCAGTGCCCCCCACCCGCGGCGGCGATCTTTTAAAATGTTGCCTCAGGCGGCAAAAAGTCTAGGGCCGGGCCTGCCTGCACCATTTTCAGGCAATTTACAGGCAATCGCGTTTCAGTGCTATAGAATCGATAAACGCGATTGCGGCAAAATCGCAGGTGTGAAGAGAGCCTCAGACAGCTTCTTGCAGTAAAAACAGCAATAACGAGAGAGTAAAAATTAAGCCTGGTACACGCATCCAATTTTGATTGGCCTATGATTGGCCAATTTTTCTACTCCCATGTAGTATGAGGACCAATCAGATTTTGAATACTCTGAACAGATTGTGTAGGTAAGCTTTTATACTACATGGAGATGGAGGTGATAAAATTGGTTAATCAGTGGTCAAACAAAATTGGATGTGTATATGCACCCTTGGGGTGGGGATTGGAAGCATTAGCTGAATTTGCAGACTGGCTGCATGGTATTCCATAGAGAACATTTTCTACAATACGGTATAGTTTATAACACTCTTAAGTCAGTGCTACCAGTCACAACACAAGGGGTGCGCAATCACCAATGATTATGCAAACAAAATATGGAAAGTCGGGGATGCACTACCCAATACAAAAGCAAACTATACAGTAGTCCTTTTGCTGTCAATTAACAAGACACAAGTTAGGCATCCATCTTACTCATACATTAAAGTGGACATGAACTCCTGCACAGGACAGAAGGAAAACCAAGAGATGCACCCTGTATGTATTTAGACAGTATAGCCTGTCTAATTCCCCCCTCATCTGTGACTTATCCCAAGCTGGAATTTGATCCCTCACCTGTGTCACCTGACTGCTACGGCAGAGAGCTCATTGGTAAACACAGGATGTTAACAATATGACTGCTTTCATGAAAGCAGGAAGTAGACACATTGCAGAATTATTGCAGGAATTGTATCAGCTGTAACAAAGAAATGTTTTTCTGTAAAGGTGATTATGTTGTTGTTTATCTTTTAGAGCTGAGAGGAAGTTCTGAGTTCAGGTCCGCTTTTAAGGGGTTCTGTGGGGGGGGGGGTTTGAAAATAAAAATGGACACTTCCCCGGGGCTTCTACTGGCCCCCTGCAGCTGTAATGTCCCACGCCGTCCTCCAACAATCCGCCGTTCCTGGTCTAAATCGGCATCTGATCCAACTGCGGCTGTGCGGCAGGAAAACTTGTGCCTGCGCAGTAAGCTTCCGACGACTCACGCAGGAGCGAGCACTATTCGTCTTGTTAGACGAATATCAGACCGGGACCGGCAGCGGGGGGAACCGAGGATCAGGAGGATGGTGCGGGACATTACAGCTGCAGGGAGCCGATAGAAGCCTCAGGTAAGTGTCCGTTTTTATTTTCAAAGCGCCCCCCCCCCCCCCCCACACACACACAGAACCCCTTTAAGTGGAAGATGGATGCTTGTTGTTAATTGACAGCAAAAAGGACCACTGTATAGTTTGCCTTTGCATGTTGTAGCGCATCTTTGTATACGTGATAGTTTGTGTTGTGAATGTTGTCCTATTACAGACAAGTATTTCTGGTCAGGTCCACCCTGGAGTTCAATTATTACAGTAGAATCTCTTTATAGTAAACTCTAACAAGGAACGGGGCCAATTAGTTTACTATCTTAGAAATTGCCATACACAAGCACATAAAATATACCGTAGTACTGTTTCTTCAGTCAGTCCATAATTGGGAATCATTTTTTCTTTTCAATGCTTCAGCAAGTGAGCACAGACAGTGTCTAAGCTAGATCGAAGTTTACGGTGCTCAATATGGAGTGAGTTGAATGCAATAACCATGCAACAGCTTACATAGGAAGCATAGGTCTCACCAATTAAAGTAGGTACAGTACTGATAGTGGGCTCCTCTGTCCACAGACTGTAGTGTTGCAGCCATGCACAAGGAAGTCACAGATGATGGGGAGTAGTTACAGCGGAAGCTTGCAGTCTCATGCACCAGCCAGAACCTAGCCAGAACCTATGAGGTAATCCACGTGGGCCAAGAGATAGCGTGCAGATAGCAAGCAAGGCTACAAGTGGCTGCCGGCCTTTCCACTGACCACGGCTCATGGGTCTCTGACTGACGTATGATGCATGTGCCAGCCCGCCCTCTTTCCACTATAGCCGGATACAGAATACCGCAGGGGCCAAAAAGCAGGTTCACTACAACCGAAGTTCTATTATATCTGCGTTTTCTATTCTAGGCAGTACTCTCACAAAGCTCCCAACTGTCTCTCTTTCGGAGGGACAGTCCCTCTTTGGGAGCCCTGTCCCTCTTTCACCCTCATTTGTCTCTCTTTCAGGACTTTGTCCCTCTTTCTATGTAAATATATGTATTTCTCTACTTAAAAATGTGTTTGATTGACTCTAAACTTTATTCCCATCCTTTAAATTGATATATTACTAATTGTAAAATGTTAATATGAAGGAAAATGAACCAGGATACAAAGGACCAGTATGGTTTGAATTATAAAACAACATATTTTCTTATGAAATCTTTATGGTATGTGTGACTAGGGGGTGTGACAGGGGCGTGGACAGGGGAGTGGCCTAAATGTCCCTCTTTCTCATCTCAAAAAGCTGGGAGGAATGCTCCGATATACTTCCAATGATCTTTGGCTGGGACCTGGAGATTTAGTTTACAATACCTGAAGTTCTGCTGTATCAGAGTTTACTATAACGAGATTATACTGCATTATTATTCAGCATTTATATAGCGCTGGCATCCACAGACTTTATGAATAGGCCGTTAATAATTGTGTTCTGTTGTGCTTGTAGACTCGGAGTCCTTCAGGATGTCGTCACCCAGGACTTTCCAGTCCCAGAAGAACTCTGGTTCTGGATCTGCCTTCATGAGGATCCGATCTCCATTCTCCTCGCTGTTCTCCTTCAGGAAGCCAAAGCAAGAAGCAAAATCCCCGACACAGCAGGAGAGGTAATAAAAAGCCTTTCATCTGCCTAGGGAATGAGTGTGGTCTGCGGCTGATATAATTATTGCTTGGAATGTGTGGAATATGTCTTCAGCTATATAATCTGCATTTTCCTTTCCCTGCCTCACTGAAACAGGGTGTGGCAAGTCCCCCCAGGTCCCAGCCTAGGCTGTCAATGGCTCCCTCACAGGACATGCTGGGGCTTGTAGTCCTTTCAAAAGGTAGAGGGCTGTATATTGTATGGAAATGTATTAGTCATAAAATCCAGCTATAAATACACAGATCAGCCACAACATAAACGCCCCAGTTCAGACTCGTGCTTACCTTAATGCAGGGGTCTCAAACTCAATTTACCTGGGGGGCCGCAGGAGGCAAAGTCAGGATGAGGCTGGGCCGCATAAGGAATTTCACAATCACGGCGCATCGCCGCCTCTGCCCGCCCCTCTCACTCTTCCTTCACAGAGAGGGGCGGGGAGAGGCGGCGATCCGTGCGGCGATTGACGTCAGGAGGGGCAGAGCTGAAGCTGAAAGCTCTGCCCCTTCCAGAAAATGCTTGGGAGCACTGAAGTGAACTATAAGGAAGCTTTTGCCTGTGAGGGCCACAAAATATTGTTTCGAGGGCCGCAAATGGCCCGCGGGCCGCGAGTTTGAGACCCCTGCCTTAATGCGTATTGTGTGAACTATATTTTTTAATAATAAGTAATAATAATAATAAGTTTTGTGCTTTGCAAATAAATTTCAGAATTAAATCCATTGGAAATCTATTGAAAATCGATCTAAAGGCATTACTGGACCATTAGATCCAATGCAACTCTATGGGCCAGCAGCAGATCAACCTAGATTTTCCATCCTGACAGATAGATCAAATCAATCAAAATCGGCCGCACACTGTTCGATCGTGCATCGATTTGCAATGCAATTGACCAGTGTATGGGCCCCTTTAGACTCCTCAGTTTATGAAACCTCCAACTCCGACTCCAGGTACCCAAAAATTGCTCAGAGTTCGACTCCACAGCCGTGGAAAAAAATAAAACTGGCTTAGGCCTGGTGCACACCAAAAACCGCTAGCAGATCCGCAAAACGCTAGCGGTTTTTAAAACGCTTTTTCTTATTTTTATGAAGCGTTTCAGCTAGCGTTTTGCGGTTTTGGGTAGCGGTTTTGGTGTAGTAGATTTCATCTATTGTTACAGTAAAGCTGTTACTGTAACAAAAACGCCTGCAAAACCGCTCTGAACTGGCGTTTTTCAGAGCGGTTTGCGTTTTTACTATACTACATTGGAGGCAGAAACGCCTCCGAAATCCAAAAAATTCCTCAGCCCGGGTGTATGCGTTTCAGAAAAACGCCTCCCGCTCTGGTGTGAACCACCCCATTGAAATACATTACCCTAGCGTATCCACATCCGCAAGCGGCGGTAAAAATGCAAGAAAACCCGTTCGGTGTGCACCAGCCCTTAGTTACAAAAAAAAAAAAAAAAAAAAAAAAAAAAAAGCAATGTGTCTCTTATGATCATTTTTTTTTTTTATCATAAGAGACACATTTATGGTTTTGTGTATCTGCTTTTTTTTCTTTCTTGTAAGTAAGCACAGCCTTATGTTTTTTATTTAGTTACAGTGTCAGTGGCTTTGTTGGTATTGTAAGCAGCAATGATGATTTCAGTGTACTTTAAATGAAAATATTTATTAGATAAACACTGATGCATGGTTTGTAGCGCCTACTGAACTGTTGCTGCTGCGTGTGAATTTGAGGCACTATACATTCAGAGAGTAGGCAGTACTCCTGCAGCTCATGTCACTGGTCTAGTGAGAAGTGTTATCTTCCCAGTGAAAGTGAATGTACATAAACCTGACAGACTCCATGTCTTATCTTGATTGTTATGGGTGGCATTATATAATCTAGGCGTGCTTTGCAGACTGTGAGGCAGAACTCTAGTAAATAATAGAGCAGCAATCGCTTTGGTTTGGTTACAGCAAAAACTGAAGGGCATATAGCACGATCCATGTTCAATCTTACTGAGGCCTCACACACACTACTGTATACGCATTTCCGTGTGCACCACCAATGTGGTTGTGTGCAGTGTATTTTAGCCACAATGCTGCATGCATTTTTGTGTGGGACCACATGCAGTTTAATAGAAATAACAGTGATCACACCATCCTTTATCATGGCAGTGGTCACTCAGTCTCCTGTCATATGATAGACATATTGGCCCATATGCAATTTACTTTTTC
Source organism: Hyperolius riggenbachi (assembly GCF_040937935.1). Lineage (NCBI taxonomy): Eukaryota > Metazoa > Chordata > Amphibia > Anura > Hyperoliidae > Hyperolius > Hyperolius riggenbachi. The sequence continues at coordinate 75,124,017 of NC_090647.1, forward strand.
TCCTGAGTTTTCTCCTAGGAGATAATTTTTCATCTTCAATTTAAAATAACTTTTTGACAATTTACAATGGAAAAAGTACCAAAAAGTAGGTACAAAATTACTGTAAAAATTACTTTGAGTATTTGTTTGCTTTCTGGTGGCTTAAAAGGCATGTTATTTTAAGTTGTGAAAATATCACCTAAGAGAAAACTCAGGTGAAAAAGTGAATTGCATATGGGTCATGGTCTTTATGCATTATGGCAGTACTCATGTTGCCTCTTGTGTCCTAGCAACAACCAATTAGTCTTGTACCATGGGCGTGGTTACTTTATCATTGCAGTGGTCACTCAGTGTTCTGTATCATGGCTGTGGTCTATCAGTGTCTTGTATCATGGCTATGGTCACTCAATGTCCTGTACCATAGCAGTGGTCACTTAGTGTCCTGTATCATGGCTGTGGTCACTCAGTGACCTGGATCATGGCTGTGGTCACTCAGTGTCCTGTATCATGGCTGTGGTCACTCAGTGTCCTGGATCATGGCTGTGGTCACTCAGTGTCCTGGATCATGGCTGTGGTCACTCAGTGTATTTTAGCCACAATGCTGCATGCATTTTTGTGTGGGACCACATGCAGTTTAATAGAAATGACAGTGATCACACCATCCTTTATCATGGCAGTGGTCACTCAGTCTCCTTTCATATGATATACATATTGGGCCATATGCAACTTTTGTGATCATGGCAGTGGTCACACAGTGTCCTGTGTCATGGCAGTGGTCACTCAGTGTCCTGGATCATGGCAGTGGTCACTCAGTGTCCTGGATCATGGCAGTGGTCACTCAGTGTCCTGTGTCATGGCAGTGGTCACTCAGTGTCCTGTATTATGGCAGTGGTCACTCATTGTCCTGTATTATATAGTTACATAGTTATTTGAGTTGAAAAAAGACATACGTCCATCGAGTTCAACCAGAGAACAAAGTACAACACCAGCCTGCTCCCTCACATATCCCTGTTGATCCAGAGGAAGGCGAAAAACCCTTACAAGGCATGGACCAATTAGCCCAAAAAGGGAAAAAAATCCTTCCTGACTCCAGATGGCAATCAGATAAAATCCCTGGATCAACATCATTAGGCATTACCTAGTATTTGTAGCCATGGATGTCTTTTAACCCAAGGAAAGCATCTAAGCCCCCTTTAAATGCAGGTATAGAGTTTACCATAACTACTTCCTGTGGCAATGCATTCCACATCTTAATCACTCTTACTGCAAAGAACCCTTTCCTAAATAAATGGCTGAAATGTTTTTCCTCCATGCGCAGATCATGTCCTCTAGTCCTTATGGCAGTGGTCACTCAGTGTCCTGTATCTTGGCATGGGTCACTCAGTGTCCTGGATCATGGCAGTGGTCAGTCAATGTCCTGGTTTATGTCAGCGGTCACTTAGCCTTCTGTGTCAATGTGATGGTCACTTGGTGTAATGGGGCGTATGCACTAACTGTGATAAGCAGGATTACATGTGAAAAGTTTTACTCATGATGAATAAAGCATAATGTATTACATGTAATGTGCATTCTGCTCTAAACATCGTGCGGAAAGACTTTACACACATTATTCTGATTACCGCAGTTTAGTGCGTGGATCCCAATAAGTCTTGACTTCTGTGTCCGGGCAGTGGTTACGCAGTCTTCTTTGTCAAGGCATTGGACTCCTGTATCATGGAAGTGGTTGCATTTCAGTGGTAGTTAACGTCTGTGTCATGGCAGTGGCCATTGGTCTCCGTTGAGTGTGATTAACCTGAACATGTAATCTTTCTAAGCGGCCCGTACACACACTCCAGATGCATGGGTCAGCACCCAATCCCTCATGCAGCATCGCTGGGCCGAGGCTGTACAGGTGCATTGTTAGCCTGCAGTACTGGTGGCGGAGGGCCGATGGAGCTGCCCAGATGTGCTTCTTGCTTTTCCATGTGTATCATCCATGTACTGCAGCCCCTCTCTTTCATGAACGGCTCCCTAAGGCATCAGTTTACCTTTTTCATGTATTGCTCCCCATTTTCAGCCTACTCTTTCATGTGTAGCAACCCCTCTTTCATGTTCATGTGCCCCATTGGGCTGCAGCAACCTAAGGCCCGGGCCTTAATGGCCTTTCCAGAAATCCGACCCTGCCTGGCAGATCACTGGTCAGGCACCGGTCGGGGGTTCCTGTGCACATGCCAGATTATAGGCCGCCTCAGCCAACTTAAATCTAGCATGTTTCCAGGCCTCGAGGTGGAAAATCTCCTGAGAATTTGCCTTTGTGAAAATACTTAAGAGAAGTGGACTTCCCAGCAGAATATCAGTCACCAGTAAAGCATATCCCTCAGCATTGTATGGGACACAGATGCAGGCATTGCAGGTATGTACTGTGGAGATCTCAGGGTTATCACAGCTCACACCTATACTTCCTGGACACAGCAAAGCTGACTCCCAGAGACCGCAGCCCATTTCTTATTACTAATTTACATTTCCTGGATCTGGTGAGCTGTAAAAGGAACAATAGAAGTTCATCACATACTTCACATTCCGGACTGTACTGCTGCTCTGCTTATGTGTCTGTGTGCTGCAACCTGTGCCACCTGCCATTGTTCAGTCATGTGACACTGCGGAACACCTTACCTGCTGGTGATGGGCCTGGTCTGTGGGCGGCTTCACTGCTGCTGTTGTACCATCTCTAGAGTCCGTAACATCATGCCAGCATATCTGCAATATTTTTGTTCACTCTCTGTCACTCAGCAAAGAAAACTTTCTCTATTTTGGAGGTGTCCACAAGAATAAAAAAAAAAACTTTAACGAGACTCTGAAGTCTCCCGAAAATGAGGTTTTTACTTTTAAAACCTCATCAACATTATTGTCCCTCTTAAAACGCTGCAGAAGTGCGGCTGAAAACCCTATCACCCCAAACTCACGGGGGTACATCGCGGGCTCCTTCCGCATAGTGGCAGCGCAGCTCTGCCTCTATGCACGTCAATCAGCCCGTATCGCCGCCTCTCCCCCGTGCCGCCTCTCCCCCGCCCCTCTCCGTCTTCCTTCACTGAGAGGGGCGGGGGAGAGGCGGAGATACGCGCTGATTGACGTGCATAGAGGCGGCAGCAAAAACCACGACCAAGAAAGTCGTGGATTTTGCCTGCCGAGTAAGTGGTGAGTTTGGGGTGATTGAGGGGGTTTTCAGCCACGGTTCTGCAGCATTTTAAGAGGGACAATAATGTTAATGAGGTTTTTAAAATAAAAACCTCATTTTTGGGAGACTTCAGAGTCTCTTTAAAACCTGTTAAAAACCGTCCTGTGGGCACCGTTTCGTATTTTAAACACCCCGCGGCAGACTGCGCCCACAGGATAATTTGTTTAGCTCTGCTCAGTGATATGTTCCCTGCTGGACAGGAAGTATGTCACTGGATTTTGAACGATCATTTACTATTATGAGTTATTGCAAATACCTTCTGTTTTAAAGTGTACCCGAGGCGACATGTGACATGGTGAGATAAACATATGTATGTGCAGTGCACAACGTATTCATAACCAGGCTGTTTTACTTGTTTTGTTTTTTGCTGAATGAAAGAGTTAATTTTCAGGCATGCAAGTGACAGCTTCTATCTTGTGGGTTCCTTGTTGGGAATATATAGTTCTGGTTTAACTCGATGGACGTACCGTATATACTTGCATATAAGCCAACCCCCAACTTTTACCCCAGAAAGCAGGAAAAAGTCATTGACTTGCATATAAGCCCTCGCATATAAGAAGGAAATGCACATGGAAGGGGGTTGCTGCACATGGAAGAGGGAGACACACATAGAAGGGAGTTGCTGCACATGGAAGGGGAAGGTGGTTGCTGCACATGGAAGAGGGTGCAGCACATGGAAGGGGAAGGGGGTTGCTGCACATGGAAGAGGCGCAGCACATGGAAGGGGAAGGGAGTTGCTGCACATGGAAGAGGGAGATGCCCATGTAATGGAAAGGGAGTGCTGGGCATGGAAGAGTGAGATGCACATGGAAGGGGGCAGGGGCGTAACTAGAAATCACTGGGCCCCCCTGCGAATTTTTGGATGGCCCCCCCCCCCCCCCATAGGTGCCAAATAATCGTAATGGGGCAGCGTTTCACTGTAAATTAATTGTAAAGTGGGCAGCATTTTACCAGACAATCGTAATGTGGGCCAGAAAATCGTAATGTGAGCAGAGGTCACCAGAAAATCGTAATGTGGCTCTTTAGAAAACCAAATTATGGGTAGAGTTTACCAGAAAATCGTAATGTGGGCACCAGTCACCAGAAAATTGTAACGTGGACAGCATTCACCAGACAATCGTAATGTGGGCAGCGTTCACCAGAAAATCATAATGTGGGCAGAGTTCACCAGAAAATCATAATGTGGGCAGAGTTCACCAGAAAATCGTAATGTGGGCACCAGTCACCAGAAAATCGTAACGTGAGCAGCAGTCACCAGAAAATTGTAACGTGGACAGCATTCACCAGACAATCGTAATGTGGGCAGCGTTCACCAGAATATCGTAATGTGGGACAGAAAATCGTAATGTGGGCAGAGTTCACCAGAAAATCGCAATGTGGGCAGCAGTCACCAGAAAATCGCCATGTGGGCAGCAGTCACCAGAAAATCGCCATGTGGGCAGCAGTCACCAGAAAATCCTAATGTGGGCATCAGTCACCAGAAAATCCTAATGTGGGCAGCAGTCACCAGAATATCGTAATGTGGGCAGCAGTCACCAGAAAATCCTAATGTGGGCAGCAGTCAGTCACCAGAATATCATAATGTGGGCAGCACACACCAGAAAATCCTAATGTGGGCAGCAGTCACCAGAAAATCCTTATGTTGGCAGCAGTCACCAGAAAATCGCAATGTGGGCAGCAGTCACCAGAAAATCGCAATGTGGGCAACAGTCACCAGAAAATCGCAATGTGGGCAGCAGTCACCAGAAAATCCTAATGTGGGCAGCATACACCAGAAAATCGTAATGTGGGCAGCAGACACCAGAAAATCGCAATGTGGGCAGCAGACACCTGAAAATCATAATATGGGCAGCAGACACCTGAAAATCGTAATGTGGGCAGCAGACACCTGAAAATCGTAATGTGGGCAGCAGGCACCTGAAAATCGTAATGTGGGCAGCAGACACCTGAAAATCGCAATGTGGGCAGCAGACACCTGAAAATCGTAATGTGGGCAGCAGACACCTGAAAATCGTAATGTGGGCAGCAGACACCAGAAATCCTAATGTGGGCAGCAGTCACCAGAAAATCGCAATGTGGGCAGCAGTGACCAGAAAATCGTAATGTGGGCTGCAGACACCAGAAAATCGCAATGTGGGCAGCAGACACCTGAAAATCGCAATGTGGGCAGCAGACACCTGAAAATCGTAATGTGGGCAGCACACACCTGAAAATCACAATGTGGGCAGCAGACACCTGAAAATCGTAATGTGGGCAGCAGACACCTGAAAATCGTAATGTGGGCAGCAGACACCTGAAAATCGTAATGTGGGCAGCAGACACCTGAAAATCGCAATGTGGGCAGCAGTGACCAGAAAATCGTAATGTGGGCAGCAGACACCTGAAAATCGCAATGTGGGCAGCAGACACCAGAAAATCGTAATGTGGGCAGCAGACACCAGAAAATCGCAATGTGGGCAGCAGACACCAGAAAATCATAATGTGGGCAGCAGTCACCTAAAAAATCGTAATGTGGGCAGCAGGCACCTGAAAATCGTAATGTGGGCAGCAGACACCAGAAAATCATAATATGGGCAGCAGACACCTGAAAATCGTAATGTGGGCAGCAGACACCTGAAAATCGTAATGTGGGCAGCAGACACCTGAAAATCGTAATGTGGGCAGCAGACACATGAAAATCCCCCTGCAGAATTTCAGAGCGGGCCCCCCCCCCCCCCGGGGCCCGCTCGTGGCCGTTTTTTGGGGGCTGGAGGGGTGGCAGCATGAGGGGAAAGCCTTGCCCACAGTCGGCGGGGAGAGGGGAAGTTCCCCCCTCTCCCTCACCTCGGGGCTCTCCCCTCTGCGCCCCCCTCCAGCTAGTGAATGTGTGTGGGCAGCGGGCAGCAGCGGCGGCGGGATACATACCTTCTTCCTTGCGTTCCATCGCCGCCTTCTCGCTCTAGCCGCTGACGTCACTTCCCCCCCGCGGGTGCAGGCGCTGCAGGGCCTATTGTTACGCCCCTGGAAGGGGGAGAGAGTTGCCCCCTACCCCTGTGATTTGCAGAGCTTTCTGCAGTGGAGCGTTCACTTACCATGACCCCTGTAATGCTGTCGGTGGTTAGAGGAGTGCCAGCGTCACTTGTCCGGGGCCCCGTAACGCTGTCTGCGGGAAGAGGAGAGCTGAGTATCAGCATCACATGTCCGAGGATTCCCTTCTTCCCTGTGTCTCAAGATGCCACTAGATGGCGTCATAGATATGAGACACAGAGAGAGCGTCAGAGAAGAAGGGAATCCCCAGACATGTGATGCTGATACTCAGCTCTCCTCTACCCGCAGACAGTGTTACAGGGCCCCGGACATGTGACGCTGGCACTCGCCAGTCCTACACCATTACAGGGGCTCAGGACTGGTCCGGTAAGTGCTGAAAGCTCCACTACGGAAAGCTCTGCAAAGCACAGAAGAAAGATTCGGGGAGGAATCCGCTCCAATCTGTGAGGAGGCAAATACCGCAGGGGGGAGAAAACACTTTTTTACATGTACCGCTCCAGCGGAGGGGGCAGATACCGGAGCGAGGGGGACACTTTAGCATCATGACTCGCATATATGACAAGACCCCCACTTTTGGGCCACTTTTTTGGGGTCAAAAATTCGGCATATATGCGAGTATATACGGTATGTCTTTTTTCAACCTAAATCACTATGTAACAAGCAGATTACAGCCATAAACGTTTTCCTGGCAGAATACAACTTCTGAAAGCAGAGGGAGATTGGAAAAGGTCAATAGTTCATGCATTTTCATTTAGGGACACTTAATAGGCTGCCACTGAGCAGAGACAACAAAACTTTTAATCTACTTTGTAAATATTTAAATATAAAGTAAAACCATGGGATGTCTAAAGAAAAGGTCATTTTTAGGAGTAGGAGGATAGATACAATTGTTTATCTCAGGTTCACTTTAAGAAGGCAAAATGATACAAGCAGCAAGCAGACTGTTCCCTGCAGCCTGTGAACGCTGGAACACTTGGGGCCGCCCACACTGAGGCTGCTTATACAGACCTAGGAGTTATGAGCAGTGGATGTTATGGTGGTTTTTTGTTGTTGTAGTTTTTTTTAAAGGAATGAAAAATCCATTTATTGGTGAACCATAAACATGAGCTGTAAACAAAGCTGTGGTTTATGAGGCATCATAACTCGCAGGGCAATTGAGTGTTATAAATTGTGTTTAATTACTATGTGAACATTGGCCTGGCTCTCACCCAGCTCTTGTCATCTTATGTCCTGTGACATGTTCACTGGAGGGATACGGTGCTAAGCTGGTTACAGTCCTGCATTGCAGAATCACACACAGCTATGCAGAATCACCAGGACACTTTCTAACCAAATAAACTACTGAGATAAAGGTACAGCTAGTAATGTATGCAGGGCTGTCGGTACAAAAACCACCCGATTCCGACTCCTCACTTTATGAAACCTCCGACTCCACAGCCCTGGAAAAAACAGATGGCCTTGCTTCGTTATAAAAGAAAAAAAAAAAAAAGCAGATACTCAAAACCAGTGGTTCCCAACCTTTTCCGGCCCGGGGAACACTTTCTGACCAAATTTTTCTCCGGGGAACGGCGGGGGTGGGGGCGGGTGTTTGCGCGACCTAGTGGACAGTGCCGTGCGCAGCAGGCTATGGGGAGGGGGGGCTGTGGTGCGGCTGCATAGCTAGCATAGTTGCCCCAGTGTAGGAGGGAGTTTAGTTGCCTCAGTATAGCTAGTATAGTGCCCCAGTATAGCCAGTATAGTGCCCCCAGTATAGCCAGTATAGTGCCCCCAGTATAGCCGGTATAGTGCCCCCAGTATAGCCGGTATAGTGCCCCAGTATAGCTAGTATAGTGCCCCAGTATAGTGCCCCAGTATAGCCAGAATAGTGCCCCAGTATAGCTAGTATAGTGCCCCAGTATAGCCAGTATAGTGCCCCCAGTATAGCCAGTATAGTGCCCCAGTATAGCCAGTATAGTGCCCCAGTATAGCCAGAATAGTGCCCTCAGTATAGCCGGTATAGTGCCCCAGTATAGCCAGAATAGTGCCCCAGTATAGCTAGTATAGTGCCCCAGTATAGTGCCCCAGTATAGCCAGAATAGTGCCCCAGTATAGCTAGTATAGTGCCCCAGTATAGCCAGTATAGTGCCCCCAGTATAGCCAGTATAGTGCCCCAGTATAGCCAGAATAGTGCCCCAGTATAGCCAGTATAGTGCCCCAGTATAGCCAGTATAGTGCCCCAGTATAGCCAGAATAGTGCCCCAGTATAGCCAGAATAGTGCCCCCAGTATAGCCAGTATAGTGCCCCCAGTATAGCCAGAATAGTGCCCCAGTATAGCTAGTATAGTGCCCCAGTATAGCCAGTATAGTGCCCCCAGTATAGCCAGAATAGTGCCCCAGTATAGCCAGTATAGTGCCCCAGTATAGCCAGAATAGTGCCCCCAGTATAGCCAGAATAGTGCCCCAGTATAGCTAGTATAGTGCCCCAGTATAGCCAGTATAGTGCCCCCAGTATAGCCAGAATAGTGCCCCAGTATAGCCAGAATAGTGCCCCCAGTATAGCCAGAATAGTGCCCCAGTATAGCTAGTATAGTGCCCCAGTATAGCCAGTATAGTGCCCCCAGTATAGCTAGTATAGTGCCCCAGTATAGCCAGTATAGTGCCCCCAGTATAGCCAGAATAGTGCCCCAGTATAGCCAGTATAGTGCCCCAGTATAGCCAGTATAGTGCCCCAGTATAGCCAGTATAGTTCCCCAGTATAGCCAGAATAGTGCCCCCAGTATAGCCAGAATAGTGCCCCCAGTATAGCCAGAATAGTGCCCCCAGTATAGCCAGAATAGTGCCCCCAGTATAGCCAGAATAGTGCCCCCAGTATAGCCGCCGCTGTTATTACCTTAGCCGCCGCTGTTATTACCTTAACAGCTGCCGCTCTCCCCTCTCCAGCGCATGTGTTTATTTAAGGCAGCCGCGGTGGCCGCGGGGACGTGCGGGAGGGGGGGGGAAGAGGACGGCACACCAGGCAACGCCGCGGCACACTGGTTGAAAAACGCTGCTCAAAACCATAAATGTTTAGCTTATGATAAAACTTTTTTCATAAGAGATACATTTATGGTTTTGTGTATCTGTCTTTTTTAACTAATCACACACTGTTTTTTTATTTAGTTTATTTAGTGTGAGTGGTTTTGTTGTTCATGTAAACAGCAACCATGATTTCAATGTACCATATTTTTCGGACCATAAGACGCACCTTTTTGCCCCTAAAAGTGGGGAGAAAAAGTCAGTGCGTCTTATGGTCCGAACGTAAGACTTCACACCTGCGCCAAGACTAAATACATCTGTCCTCAGCGTTTCCTCCTTTGTCCCTCCGTCTGTGTCCTGCCCCCATCATGTGCTGCTTTGTCTCCCCCCCCCCCCCCTCCCTGATGTCCGCTATGCCCGCACTGCCATAAAACCAACACAAAGCTGTCCCCAGCGTGTGCTATGAAGCCACCGTCTATGACTCCAGGTACCCAAACATTGCTCCAACTCCTTGACTACGACTCCACAGCTCTGGATGTTTGAGTAGATTGACCATGAGACAGATCTCTGCGTGATGGAGTCTGATCTGCCCATAGACCGCAGAACCGATTTCCGCTGCCCCCCCCCCCCCCCCCATGTAAAATGCCCTCGGTGCACATGCAGTGTAAATTCTCACCTGGTGTGATTCCCATCCCAGCAGCCTGGTGAGAATTCACACTGCACACGGGCACTGGAGGAAGCACGTCGGCACTAATGCTATAGTCCGTGCTCCGCGCAATGGTAATTCGGGATTCCAATGAACGCCAGACCCCCCAAATTACTTCTCTGTCCGAGTTGCTGCGACTCGGACGGGGAATAGTATTTAACGCCGCCCAGAATTTGAGTGGCAGCAGGGAGAGCATTCAGGGGTCCATTCCGTATACTAGTCATTGTGATATCGTACGCCAATACCACCACGCAACTCATCCGATTTGATAAAATTATCGAATTGGATGGTCAATCGGGCTGCAAAGTCACTAGATGTGTGGCAACCTGTATAATGCTGTGAATGCACCATACATTTTTTCAGCAGATAGATGGTTCGATAATTTCTGACATGTCCGATCTTATTTTCGATCTTTTTTCTGATCGATTTCTCATAGAAGTGAATGGAAATTGATAAGAAAATCGATCCTAAAATCGATAGAAAATAAAATCGGACAGTAAATCGACTGAAAAATCTCATGGTGTATTCCCAGCATTACTCCCTTCATGTATTCGCATCCACCAGCCATTCTGCAACAAAAACACTCCACTCTGGGTGGCTGCTTCTGCTTGGAATCTGGAATGAGGGGATAAGCATCAGCTTATCAAGCTACTGCCTCATCTACTGTGGGAGGAGCCCTTGTAGGGGCATCTTTTTCCCATGAACCCTGAGATGCAGCAGCAGCAGCAGTGATAATAATAATGGTAACATCTGTATGGTGCTTTTCTCTTGTCAGACTAGTGCTTGAGACCTGCAGGCGCTTGTTAAGGTGCCCATACACTCGTCAGATTGGCAGCAGACAGATAAGAAATGCATCTGATGATCTATCTGATGCGTTTTTAGAACATTTTTTACCAGGATAGAATTCCAATAGATTTCAGTTTGAAATCTGTTGAAATTCGATCTGATGGCATTTTTTTGCCATCAGATTTCCATTAAGGCCAATGCAAACTGATAAGCAATCTCATCAGATCGACCTAAATTTTCCACCCTGCTAGTTCGATGGAAATCCATCGAAATCGATCGAAATCGATCGAAATCGGCCGTCGATCGGTCGATTGGCCAACCGATTTGCGATCGATCGATCGCGATCGATCGGTCGGCCAGAAAATCGGCTGAGTGTATGGGCTGCTTTATTCTCGCTCAATAGGCCTCCCTGGAGTGTCAAGCCTTATACATAAGCTACATAAAACCAGCACATATACACTATACAGCGCCCCCAATGCTTCCCACACCTCAATCCACCTGGCGCATCACTTCGGCTGAGCAATAGCTGAGAGCATTGTCCTGCCCACTTACCCTGCCCCCGACGTGACATCACTCCTGTGCTTCTCCGTCAGCTCTCCTTCCTCCCCACTCCCGCATAGCAACAGAAAGTGAACCAGAGATGACGCACCTCCATGTATTTTACCATATATATCAGTGGGAACATTAAGGTACATACACACGTCTGATGTCCCACCGGTCGTTCGGACATCAAATCGGGCATGTGTACAAACAAACGTTCAACTGATTTGGCTAGTTTTGACAGATCCACTTGGCGGATCCGACAAAATCAGGCTTATCAGCCGAATGACCGTTTGTACACATGCCCAAAATCAGACGTGTGTATGTACCTTTAGAGAAAACGCCTACCCTGCTCTCTGTTTCATCCTTCACTGCTCAGCCTGCTTGTTATCAGCCCTGTTAATATCCTAGACTGAGCATTCAGTCTGGCTTTGCTCAGGAATCATTATAGCCGAGACGGTCTTCTCTGATGTCTTTTCAAGACCAAGCCTGCCCCCTTCTGGCTTTGCTCTCCTGTTCTGTATAGTACTTGCAGCATCACAGAGAGCTGTGTGATGAGATGGGAGGAGCTGCTGGTGTCTGCTAATGTAAGGGCATAATGAAAAACTTTTTAATCTATATTTGTTAGTCATAAGAGGTTTTTAGAAATGGTGATTTTATTTTGCACACAGCCCACTACATAATATGCTTTTCTGATGAACTCTGTTTTGCATGGAGTTTTAGTAGAAAAACACAAAAAACGGCACACCAGAGCGGCGAAAATACCAGGTATAGTATTTTTTTGTAAAATCTATCGGGGGATATGTTTATTTTGTGCCAAAGCTTTCATCTCTGGTTTCCTTTAAGTCGCTATCGATCAGAAAAGCGATGTAACACGTATTGGGGTTACTCACACTCTGGCGGTTGCGGTGCGTTTGCGATTTCCGCCGATCACAATCACCCTGCATGCAGCATTTTCCAGGCAATTCCTCATCAGCACGGATCGCTCCCACGCCACCGTCCTCCGCTGTCTGCAGCTCCGTTACCGGGTCCTGTCACTTCAGCCAGTTGCGGCCAGTCTACGCAGGAGAAATGCGCCCTCTAGAATCTCTCCAGCGGCTGCTGGAGTAATACGCAAAGAGTGCGCTTCTCTTACGTCAGACTGGCCGCGACTGGCTGAAGTGATGGGACCCGGTACCGAAGATGAAGGCAGCAGAGGACGGCGGAGTGGGAGCGATACGAGCTGATAGGGCTGGAGGAAGCCCCAGGTATGTTTCAAACTTTTTCTTTGATTCAGCTCTGGTACACTTAAAGGATGTTGCCGCGATTACATTTTGCGATTCTCATTTCAGTGAAATGAGAATCGCAATTGCCAGGAAAATGCTGCATGCAGGGTGATTGTGATCGGCAGAAATCACAAAAGCACCGCAACCGCCAGAGTGTGAGTAATCCCAATACGTGTTACATCGCTTTTCTGATCGGTGACTTAAAGGAAACCAGATCTGATCTGACGGTGACTTAAAGGAAACCAGAGATAAACGCTTTGGCACAAAATAAACATATCCCCCCAAAAGATTTTACAAAATAAATACTATACCTGGTATTTTCGCCACTCTGGTGTGCCGTTTTTTGTGTTGTTTTACTAAAACTCCATGCAAAACACAGTTCATCAGAAAAGCACATTATTTAGTGGGCTGTGTGCAAAATGAAATCACCATTTCTAAAAACCTTTTATGACTAACAAATATAGATTTAAAAAAAAGTTTTTCAATATGTCCTTACATACTTAAGTAAATAAAGCAATTTTATTCATTATGATATGTTTACAGTAAATACGTTCAGTGTTTATACCTGATGTGATGAGAAGTGTGCTTTATTAACTACAGTGGAGCTACACATGAATCTCAAAGCCAAAGTCTAATCAATGGATCCACTTCTCAGAATCCCACTGAGATGGGTTACTACTGGCACTAGGAGAAGAGGATTGAGGCCAGTGCTAAGAAACTGTCAGAAGGAAGGCCCTCGCTGGTCCAGTGCCCAGATCAGCACCATAAAACTCCAGCATCACTAACCTGCTTTGTATAAGTAGTGTGTATGAGTGATCTGTCCCTGTGTGATGCAGCTGTGTCTTTAGCTGGTACTCATTCAGCAGCAGCGAGGAGTGAGGAACATTCTTAGGCTGATGGAATCTCCTGAAACCTGCTGATAAAACCCCATGTAGAAACCTATGAAAGAATGCCTTTTACATGTGTGCAACCTGTCGGACTGGTAGAGTAAACCTTTTTACGGAGTGCTTAGCAACATAGCGACAGCAAGCACCCCCGAATCCTTGGAGCACCGAACTATCCGGCCACCAGTGTTTATTGGCATGATGTTTTTTTATATTTATTTTTCAATGTGACCTGAATCTGAGAATAGTGTGACTAGAGTGAGCCTTTCTCTACGTTAATTGATTAGGGCTTTTTTTTCGCACTAGCACTCTATTGCTAGTTGTTGCTCACTTGGTTGGGTGTTGTGAAGGGATTTCTCTTCACCATGGAAATGATTCTGCCATCATCCCCCACTGTTGCCTTCCGTACACGACCAGGTCTTTTTGTGTTGCTGATTTCACCAGTGCTTGTTTTCTTTTTTTTAGGATGTACCAAACTGTAGATTTTGCCACTCGTAATCTCTTGTGTGGATGTTTACTGTTTTTGCAGCTTAAGGATGGCTTCTTTCAGCTGCATGGAGAGCTGCTTTGGCCGCATGTTGTCTGATCACAGCAAAATCTTCCACATGCAAGCGCCACACCTCAAATCAACTCGGTACACTGGCCATTATTTATACTTACCTGGGGGTTCCTCCAGCCCCATGAGCAAAAGGGTTCCCCTCGCCATCCTCTTCAACCCCTCTGTTCTGGCGCAACGACTCCCGGCCTTCTGCGCATGTGCGGCTTGGCCCCTGCCACGTTCCTGTCCTCTGGAGCGTTCTGTGCCTACGCAGTACGCTCCAGGGGATGGGAGCGTGACGAGGGGTGCGTGCACGGCCAAGCATGTGTGGAAGGCCACGACTGCCTGGATTATCAGGAGTTATAGCAGCAGGACTTGGGACCCGAGGAGTATGGCAAGGGAGGCCCCGGTGCTCATGGGGCCGGAGGAAGCCCCAGGTAAGTATAAATAAGGGCTAGTAAACCATCTCTGGTACACTTTAAAGCTGAAAGTCTGCACTTCAACTGTGTATAAGAATAACAATCCTTCTATTGTTAAAAAAAAAAAAAGAAAAAGAAAAACATAATCCTGCATCAACTCGGAATTATTTGCATCTCATTGATGGATCATCCGTAAGGCAAAGCTAGGCACAGATGTCCTTGCATTTTAGACTTCGCCCTCCATGAACCTAGAAACCCCGCGAAACCGCACTGCAAGTGTGCTGGCTGGCCCAGCTGTCACTTCTCCCTTGCACGTCATAGGTAGCTGCAGGTGCCCCTTAGTATTAGGTAGCCAGAAGTACCCTCAATATAAAGTAGCTAGTGATGCCCCCAAGTATTAAGTAGCTAGTGATGCCCCTGACTGAAGTGAAATCTCGTCAGGGGAATGCAGAGAGCTGGATGAAAAACTTCTCATTTATACTCTCATCAGGGCTCTGCATAGGGAATGGGGGAGAGAGGCGCTCGGGGAGTTGAGTGATCTGCCCTTCAATCATCAGGCGCCTGTAGGCAGGTGCCTAAAGTGCCTTATGGAGAATCCGGCCCCGCAGGGAGTGTGTACCCCTGCTTCTCAGTAGGGCCAAACCGGAGAGCTCTCCACTGCTTTTGGGCCTTAGGAGCTTGCAGACAAGCATGTAATGTTACCCCAATAGCTCTGCACACGCAGACGTGATCAGACAGACACTGAGAAATGCTCAGGGTCGCACCCTGCCTGTTATTGGTCTTGTGTTGTGTTTGGGGTGTCTGTGTTGCTTGGTGACCACAGGCATCTGCTCTGTGAGTTGGCTCTTGACATCTTTGTGCACAACAATCAATCCGTACCGGAGCAAGTAAGAACCTGATCATCAGTGAAATGACTGACAAGTGCTATGTGTCACTGCCTTTCCCTGCAGAGTTTCTCTATGCTGCAGACAGGAGACATGGAGTGCTGGGAGGCAGGGCAGGACGCGCAGCAAGAACCACTTTGTTTTTATGTCTGGGCTCTGGCCTCTCTCGCTGCAGGGAACTGTATGGAAGTGGTTTGGAACAGTTTACAAAAGACAAATTCTCTGTGAATGACATCCTGCCTGCTTATCAAATTAAACAGTTTTTGTTGATCAAAAAAGAAAAATGACATCCTGCCGCTTGCAGCTAAAGGTTCACCCAGGGCCGGGCCGAGGCAGAGGCGAGAGAGGCTCCAGCCTCAGGGTGCAGTGTAGGAGGGGGGCACAACTCACTCTGCTATCATTCTCCTATTGTGTTTGTAGCAAAGAGACATAAGAAAAGGGGATACATGGCAGTGACTGAAAGCCAGATAACTAGAGATTAAGGTGTTGGGGGCCCTGGGTAGCCTCTTAAGCTCAACACACACCATACAATCTTGGTTGTACAGATTTACCAAATCTTTGTAGTATAAGGGCCAACAGATTGAAAATACCTTGAATGATTGATTGGATAAGCTCTTATACTACATGAAAGTGGTAAGATTGAACAACCAAGATTGTAGCCAGTGTGTGATGGCTGGGGTGGGAGGGATGGAGGGACGCACTTTGGTGCCTCGGGCTTGGGGGCTGGAGGACCTTGTCTAAGTTCTGGGTTCACCTATTAGATCATGTGACGCTATGTTTTCTGTTGCGGTTGGATATATGTCTGTCAAAGGACAACTGTAGTAAGAGGGATAATGTAGGCTGCCATGTTTATTTCCTTTTAAGCAATACCAGTTGCCTGGCTATCCTGCTGATCCTCTGCCTCTAATACTTTTAGCCATAGACCCTGAACAAGCATGCAGCAGATCATGCTTTATTTCTGGTGTTATTCAGACACTACTGCAGCCACATAGATCAGCAGGGCTTCCAGGCAACTGGTATTGTTTAAAAAGGACATCAATATGGCAGCCACCATATTCTTCTCACTACAGTTGTCCTTTAACAGATATATATTCAACAGCATCAGAAGACAAATGTGCAAAGCTCACAAAATAGCTCCTTGACAAATAGTGATTGTATAAAAAACTGATTCTTGAGGTACCCATTAACCGTACAATCTCCCGAACAATGGATTGGGCTGGGCACCATCGATGACGAACAATCGTAATATTAATTGTTTCATCAATACAAATTTTAGATCGATTCTATTACTCTCATCGGATTCCCTATGTTGGTAGATGCCAACCATCATTTCTGATAACTGCAACAATCGGATAGCCGAGCATTCAGGAGATTGCACCGTTAATGGACACCTTAAAGAGGAACTTCAGTGATAATAATGTAATAAAAAAAGTGTTTTATTTTTACCATAATTATGTATAAATGATTTAGTCAGTGTTTGCCCATTGTAAAATCTTTCCTCTCCCAGATTTACATTCTGACATTTACCACATGGTGACATTTTTACTGCTGGCAGGTGCTGTCACTGGAAGTAGCTGCTGCTTGCTTTTTTGGCAGTTGGAATTTCCCACAATGCAATGAGGTTCACATACAGGAAACTGTCAGGACCATGGTCATGACATCACACTGTGGGAGGGGTTTCACCACAATATCAGCCATACAGAGCCCTCTGATGATGCGTTTGTGAAAAGGAATAGATTTCTCATGTAAAAGGGGTTATCAGCTACTGATTGGGATAAAGTTCAATTCTTGGTTATGGTTTCTTTTTAAGGCCCTTTTTACACTTGCAGGCTAAACCCCTATTCTACCACAAGGGGCTGCAAAAGCAATGAAAGTCTATGGAGACTTTCACACTCAACTTGCGTTTCCTTGCAGGGCGCCAGAAGTATCCGAGCCAACGCAAGGGCAGCAGCGCGTGACCGCAAGCACTGCACATAATGCACAGTGCTTGGGGTAATGGAAGTCTATGAGCAATGCATGCAGTGTAAACGACAAAGAGCGGTGCGTTGTGCCGCACATGCAAAGACCGACGGGAATACCAGTGACGTACCTCCTGCCCAGCACAGAGTACGTCACTGAGTGTGTGGGGGGGGGGGAGCTGTGCTATGCATATGACCCTATCGGCTCACTCTGCTGCTGAGTCACATGATTGCTGTTTTTTGCTTTGAGATGGGATGTGGCAGGAGCATCGCATCCCATTCCCCACCGCAATGCAAAAAAAAGTGTAAACCCAGCCTTAAAAGGTAAACTGCCATATATAAATCTACCTGGCTGATTTTTCTCAGGTATTAATTATTGGTCTTGGGAATGATAATTATTTATCAATTTTTTTCCCCCACATAACTTTTCTAATTTAACTATAAAAAGTGGGACCAGGTCACAATAACACATTGCACACCTGAAACAAGCATACATCTTGTCAGATTTGTCATAGACATGCATGCTTGTTCAGGGTCTATAGCTTAAAGTATTAAAGGCAGAGGATCAGCAGGACAGCCAGGCAATGTGCATTGTTTAAAAGGAAACAAATATGTCAGCCTCCATATCCCTCTCACCTCGGGGTCCCTTTAAATAAATATTTTTGCTTTTAAAAAGAAAAAAAACAGCAGCAAGTCATGTGACACGCGCCATCTGTCACTCTGCCATGCTTGCCCCGCTTCGGCAGTCAGTGAGTAAACATGCAGCCACTGGACGGTCATGACATCGCACCTGAGCCCAGGTCAGTCACTTAACCCTTTCCCGCTCTGTACATTTAAATCCAAATGTCAAGGTAAAGGTTCTTTGTATTAACCACCCTTAAACGGAACACCTTAATTTGTCACTGGCATTAATCACAGGGGGGGGGGTCACATGACTAGAGCGCACACTGACTGCCCTCAGATCACTCTCCCTGGTCTGTAGCACAGCCCTGGAACCGGAGCAGTCGCACACAGCGGGCTCAGTAGACTAACGGTTCTGCTGGAGGGATGTTAATATACTCTGGCTGGCCAAAACAATTAGTTACAGTATTTAGGGCCTGATGCAGTAAACTCAGGTAAAGTTGCAGAGTGCAGGGAGGGGCACTGGCTGTTAACCCATTAGCGCCACGTGTGTAATGCATGTAGTGGTAATGGTTGAATGCCCAGTGCTCCCGCTGTGCTAGTATCATTGCTGTGTGCTCCCTGTGCACGGAAACGTTACCGGAGAAGAGGAGCTGTCAGCCACACTATCTCAGAAAAAACAACTCATATATAAGCAGATAAATACTTGCTCTACTTACATAACATGTATTGCACTGTCCACATCTTGATTTTAGTGTGGCTATTTTGAATCCAATCCTGATGTCCTTTCCTCCCGTAGTCTCTTCTGCCTGATTTGCCCGCCCTTCACTATAGAAAGTGCATTGTCTCAGCATGAGAAATATTGGCCAATCAGAGAGGAACAGAGGTGTGGGAGGGAAAAACAGGAGGGAAAGAGGCTTCAACCAATCAGGCTGCATTAGTTAAGTGTGAGGGGGAGTAGAGCAGCAAAAAAGGACAGCCCAGCATGCCCTGCAACTTCCTTTTTGTGTACCAAATTTTGTGTGTACCAAATAAGAGTCTGGTAAACTGGGGAACGATCATTTATCAACAAGAAAAGTAATAGTGATTTAAAACTTTTGGATTGCCTAGTTAGCATCCTTATTACTTGTTTACCAGATAAAAATAAAGAATTGATTTTACGCCCGACAGTTACACTTTAATTAGATGGCAAGATATTTTTTCCTCCATCCTACCCCCTTGTCCTTTGTAGAAACCTTGTGACAAAAGGCTTATCTGCCAAGCTTATGTATTACTCTCTGATGTATTTATCAGGGGCGTAGCAATAGGGGTTGCAGAGGTAGCGACCGCATCGGGGCCCCTGGGCCAGAGGGGCCCCAGAAGGCCCACCCCTCAACCACAGTATTAGCTCTCTATTGGTCCTGTTCTCATAATAATCACTAAAGCATCGGGGCCAACAGTTCCTAAGCTACGCCACTGGTATTTATACATGTTAAACTGTAATCAAGGATTGAATTTCATCCCAATCAGTAGCTGATATCCCCTTTCCCATAGGAAATCTTTACCTTTCACCGAGGAGATCTTCAGTGGGCTCTGTATGGCTGATATTGTGGTGAAACCCCTCCCACAGTGTGATGTCAGGATCATGGTCCTGACAGTTTCCTGTCTGTGAACCTCATTGCATTGTGGGAAATAATAGCTGTTTACAACTGCCAGGCAACCAGTATCTCCCTCTGTGCATGTGCATATCTATAAAAACATTATTTTGGCCAATGTTAGTGAGTGTGGTCATAAATAATGTCAGCTGGTGCTGTCTAGTTTTTTTCATGTCTGCCAGTAGTAAAGAAAGATGATTACATGCAGACTTGTGGATCAAACAACATGAATGAATTACATGGTGAATATCAATCATTTCTGGATCTATCTTCTATTTTTTAACTTATCACTTTGCAATGTATTGATTTATCCCCCCCCCCTCCCCCCTTTTTCGATAAAGTTCCTCTTTAAGCAGCTCACCCCTTAGCCAGCTAAATAGCGCAGTTTGCTCATTTTTTCTTGTTAATTGTTTGTGATTTGGTTGGAAAGGCATGTGCTGCCCTACAGAGAGGGGAGGGGCAGCCAGACACAAAGCAATCAGCCAAATGATTTTGCTACAGCCAGTTGCATGTTGTTGCTTGTGTTTTGTGAAATGCAGGAGATGAGATACCAGATGAGATACCAGACTGATGGCAGATACAATCACTAATGACCGTTTAAGCAGTCCGACGTTAGTATCTATACGTGTCTTTTCAATGGGAAGATAGAATGACAGCTCTGCAAAGCTTAATACAAATCATTAATGGCAATTCTAGTTCTTCCTCTTTGTTTAGGATTTGTAATAGCCAAACCCAAACACACCCTAATTTCTTGTGCTTTACATACCTCATAATACCTGCCAGCAGAGCTAAAGCCGGTTTCTGAAAAATTTGATTTCTAAATAAAACTGTGAAGAAAAATATGTTACTGAGATTATGTAAACAAGAATTGTTATTTATTTATATTTGCTGCTTTTTAGTATGTTTGATGCCAGTTGTGATTTATGAGACTAAACAATCTAAACTAAATAATCAGTAAAACAAAGAGCCTGTTTTATTACAGCGTTGTTATGTATATTTCCCGTCCTTCTCTCTACCCCTCCCTATCCCCATCTTCCTGTATCCTTTCTACTCACATAGACATATATTATTATTATTTAGTATTTGTATAGCGCCAACATTTTCCGCAGCGCTGTACAGAGTATATTGTCTTGTCACTAACTGTCCTTCAGAGGGGCTCACAATCTAATCCCTACCATAGTCCTATGCCTATGTATGTATCGTGTAGTCGTGTATGTACAGTATTGTAGACTAGGGCCAATTTAGGGGAAGGCAAATTAACTTATCTGTGTGTTTTTGGGACGTGGGAGGAAACTGGAGTACCCAGGGTTGGGAGGTGGAGATAGATATGGATGTCGTTCATCTACCTTCTTTCTTCCACTCCCCATACCTAAATCTATGTGTCCTCTCTTCTCTCGTCTTCTTTCTCTACATACATACAGTACATACAGTATATGGATCTATAGGGTAGATTAATGGATCAAAACTACTCACAGGAAGGAAACAATCGATAATGCGATCAGTTTGGATTGATTATGTCCATCTTCTTCACGGTTTCTAGGCCTGAACGATTTTAGAAAAAATTGAATTGAGCGATTTCTGTCTGAAATTGCGATTTCGATTCGATGCACGGTTTCCTTCCAATCAAGCTTTGTTCCCCCTCTTTGCCTAGTTGTTCCCTCCTCTGTCTCTCTTTGTGCCCCCTTTGCCTCTTTATGCCTCCTCTGGGTCTCTCTCTTGCCCCCTTTGTGCCTCTGTGCCCGCTCTTTCTCTCTGTGTCTCTCTGTGCCTCCTCTGTCCCCCAAGCTGCATCAGTTCTGGACATAGCTTCTAATGCACGGAATACTTCCTGTATGTCATGTGACATACAGGAACCCGGAGTTTTGCCAAGCACACTTCTTCAAACTTCCCCCATGTGAAAATGATGTGATCGCGATAATTGCCGCTTTGACGATTCCGAAATTGTGATCTTGTTGATGACGATTTCGATTTAAATTCGATTTATCTTTCAGGCCTAACGGTTTCCATACAATTCGGGCCCGTTCACACTAGGGGCGTTTTGCACCTTTTTTCAAGCGCAGGCGATGTTTAAAATCGCCCACAAAACACTTGTGCAATGATTCCCTATGAGAGAGTTCACAGCTGAGAGATTCGTTTCTGATCCGCTCAGCAAAACGGTGCCTGTACCATTTTTTAGGTGTTTTTGCTATAATGGAAGGTATAGGAAAAATGCAAAACGCTCACAAAATCACTTTGTGCAGCGATTGCATGAGCGTTTCTGGGTCAAAGAGTTCACTTCCTGACTTGCGTCAGGGAGTGAATTACAAAACTGCTCTGAAAAAGCGCTTAGAAAAGCGCTTTTTACAAAAATGCAGCACGCAGTGGAGCGCCGGGAGGGGGGAAAAAAACGCATGAAAACGCAAAACACTTGCGTTTCCATTTTTAGGTTTGAATGGGACCTCAAAGTGGTCTGATTAAAAATATGATTGTTCACAGCCTTTAACCTCTTTTTTTCTCTCAGTTGTGTCTTTTCCTCTTCACTCATTTTCTCCTATCACTTCCCCTTCTTTCAACACACACACACACACACACACACACACACACACACACACACACACACACACACACACACACACACACACACACACACACACACACACACACACACACACACACACACACACACACACACACACACACACACACACACACACACACACACACACACACCACACACACCACACACACACCACACACACACCACACACACACCACACACACACCACACACACACCACACACACACACACACACACACACACACACACACACACACACACACACACACACACACACACCTCCGTTGGCTTCAATTCATAAAGGTCTGTTCGATACAACAAAACAAAAATCAGGTTGGTAAAATACTGCTTTCGGTACTTTAGACCTGTTTTCCCAATTCATAAAGATTTTCACAGGTGCGCTAGAAGTTCAATAATTTACCGAAAAGCATGGCTTCAATTCACAAAGACATTCATAGTAGAACAGCTGTGGAGAAGGTCTCTGTTCTGTTAAGGTGGCCACACACCATACAATTTTTTAAATATCTGTTCCATTTAAGAATTGCAATACATTTTTCAGACTGATTGCAACATTTAAAAAATCTGACCAATGTACCACACACGTTACATTTTTTACTAATTATGATAAAAATTATTGGAAACTCTGAGAAAATAGATAGGGTGTGTATATTAATAAATTGAAAATCTAACACACACCATACAATCTTTAGAAAAAAATGAAGAATGTCCAGCATTCCGGATCGATAAAAATCGAAAAAAAGGGGGAAATCCGATAGGATTTTTCAGTCGAATGAAAAAAAAAAGCTTTCGTTTTTTTTCGGGAGATCCGATCATATTTATCGAATTGCCTTAAAATCGGATCATTTTATTGTATTGTGTGTGGCCACCTTAACTGTGATGTTCTCCCATGTATGTGCTGTGACAGCATTATAATAGTAAGAAGCATCCCTGGTATCGTTTTAGATCTACATGTTCCCTCCTAGTCCCTCTGAATCTATTAGCCTTTCTTAAAATGTTATTTAATAGGCTGTGTTTAGATGCACTCTTAATAAACATCAAACACACCATGCATAGACCACGCCTCAATGGGATGTATAGGAAAAACACAAAACGCTCACAAAATGAATTTGTGCATCGATTGCGTTTTTAAGAATAAATACATTGTATTTATTCTTTTACGGTTCAAAGAGTTCACTTCCTAACTGACATCAGGAACTGAAAAACCGCAATCGCTCGGCAAAACCGCTTAGAAAAGTGTTAAAAGAAAAAATAGCGCGCAGGAGATCACCGGGAATTGCAAAAAAAAAACCGCCACAAAACCCGCCCAACGCAGACGGGCACGTGAACGGAACACAATGAGAACGAGGCCTTACTGCATGCGCTAACTGACGTGTTGAGGTATTTACCGTACAAGTTGTTCATCTACCTCACTGGTCGGTAATTTCAGCTTTTCATGCAGGTAACAGCCTTTATGAATTGACATTTTACAAAAGGTTTGGTAACTTCAGCTGTTTTCTGCAACACCGCATGTGGTATTGCTGTCAATGTCTCACAAGATCATTTGCAAAGTCTTCCAAACTGATGGTATCTATTTCTTCCTTTGTAGACACAGCATCTTCTCTACTTTTCATCGGCCTACTCCAAGCACAGAGCCGGTGAAAAAGAAGGTTGGTTTTACTGCAGGTTCTACACCTATGTACAAATCTGGGATAAAGATGGCCTAAAACGATCTTTCACAAGAGCTTTGAGTGACCCTTTTTGTTCCCCGATCAAGATGAGCTGGCTGCTCTCTGCCCATTCTGTTCAGGGAGAGGGGAGAAGAAGCAGGAGGTGCCCCACTGTGAGCTACCACAGCAGTCAGCTGAGTGCGTTCTGACTTAGTGGATCACTAAAGGGGAAGGTGCCAACATTGGGAGATTCCTGGCTGTAACCATACTTCCCAACTTTTTGAGATGAGAAAGAGGGACATGTAAGCCACGCCCCTGCCATACACCTGATCACGCCCTTCGCCACGCCCCTAGTCACACATACCATAAAGATTTCATAAGAAAAATATGTTGTTTTAAATACAAACCACACTGGTCCTTTCTATCCTGCTTAATTTTCCTTCATAGGAACATTTTAAAAATTAGTAATATATCAATTTAAAGCATGGGAATAAAGTTTAGAGTCAAACACATTTTTTAATAGAGAAATATATATATTTACATAGAAAGAGGGACAATGACCTGAAAGAGGGACAAATGAGGAGGAAAGAGGGACAAATGAGGAGGAAAGAGGGACAGGGCTCCCAAAGAGGGACTGTCCCTCCAAAAGAGGGACAGTTGAAAGCTATGCTGTAACCACTAGATTTTCACGTCAGATAATCATTTTGGGTGATGAAAAGCTAGTACATTTTAACAGCTGCCTCAACCAAGTGTAATCCAAACTCAGCCAAGTGTAATCCAACCTTTAAAATGCTGCAGAAGATGTCAGTGCTAAATAATTACACAGTAATAAAGATCATGTGGGTTTAGCTTATCATTATGGGAAATCGCAACCAGTTGCATAACTACAGCTCATGAAGCCCTGTAGCAAAATGTTTTTGACACACCTGAACAATGATACCCTCCCCACCCCATGGATATGAGTGGACGTGGCATTATACACTCGCATACAATGCAGGGGTGTATCTGGGTAATGTAGTGTCTATGGCAAACACTGAAATTGCCCCTCCCCCCATAATAACAGCTCCATTTCTTGCATATATTTGTTATCGTCTGTGTTGTTTTCACGGCTGATTCATGACGTTGTGCTGCTATAGCAGTGTGAGCTCCATGACAGCAGCACGAGCAAAATCCAGGGATGCACACTATGCGCAATCTTGCAGCGAAGCGTGCCTTCCTTAGTTATGCGGCTTGCTTATATAGCAACACGCGTTCCTTTAAATGCCGGCCGCTGCTGTGAAGTGCTGCTGCTGCTGCGATACTTCACTAGTGCGGCTGCTACTATGTTAATTAACATAGTTACTATAGTATAGCCGTGTATTTTGCTCGCGGTGCTGTCATGGAGTTTTCTTCATGAATCAGCCCCTTTGTCCTTAGATACTAGCTGGGTTACCCAAATACCAGAATCTACAGTGGTTTGCAAAAGTGTTTGAAGTTTTCCACATTTTGTCATATTACTGCCACAAACATGAATCAATTTTATTGGAATTCCACGTGAAAGACCAACACAAAGTGGTGTACACATGAGAAGTGGCACGAAAATCATACATGATTCCAAACATTAAAAAAAAAAAATAATAACTGCAAAGTGGGGTGTGCGTAATTATTCATCCCCCTGAGTCAATACTTTGTAGAACCACCTTTTTGCTGCAATTACAGCTGCCAGTCTTTTAGGGTATGTCTCTAGTGGTGCTCAGCAGAGCTCGAATATTCGAGTAGCTCGAATATTCAAGCTCTTTTTCAGCTATTCGAGCTCGGTATTCGAGCTCCGAATAGCTGTAGCTATTCGAATGGGCTATCCGAGTACACTCGAATAGCCCATTCACTATTCGAGCTATTCGAGCAACCCGGCGCTATTCGAGCTCGGTACCGAGCTCGAATAGCGTCATAGCCCAGATTGATGTCCTTAGAGCCAATCAGAGGGCTCCCAGGCCCTCTGACGGCAGCCAATCACAGAGGGGGACCCTGGCCAGCCCCTACCCTATAAATAGCGGCCGCCATGTTCCGTTTCTCCATGCTTGCCTGAGACTTGTACAGAGAGAGAGTTGCTCCTTTGTGCTTTGGCTTAGCAAGTGCTCTATTGTGATCATTTACCTAGCGTTTTTGCTCACCTACACCTGCCATATACACCTATATTGTTGTTAGTTAGATAGACATTGTATTTTAGTTAGTAGCTTGTGTGTTACATTAGAGACAGGCAGCTGCTGCAAGCTTACAGGTTTAGGCCTCAGGGGGGCCTTGCCTCTGTGGGCAGCTGTCCTCTGTTTATTTCTCTCATCTATACCAGTATTTCTGCTGTCCTTTACTAATAGTATTGTAGTTATACTGTACTAGGAGTAGGACACTCACTGACTGTCACTGTTTATAGGCTACTAGCTAGCTCCTGCGTGTGTGCACTCACTCACTGTCTGTGTGTACACACACTCTATTTCCTTCTGATTACTGATAGATTATTGTTATTTAGTTGTACTTACTTACTACTTACTCTTACTGTACCCGTAGGGACACTCACTGTCACTGTTCATATAGGCTACTAGCTCCTGCGTGTGCGCACTGCACTCACTGTCTGAGTGTACACACACAACACACACTCTATTTCCTTCTGATCGCTGATTGATTATCGTAATTAGTTAGTTGTACTTACTGTTACTACTTACTCTTACTGTACTAGGAGTCTAGGACACTCAGTCACTGTCCATAGGCTACTAGCTCCTGCGTGCGTGCACTCACTGTCTGAGTGTACACACACCCACACTCCATTTCCTTCTGATCGCTGATTGATTATTGTAATTAGTTAGTTCTACTTACTGTTACTACTTACTCTTACTGTACTAGGAGTCTAGGACACTCAGTCACTGTGTTCATAGGCTACTAGCTCCTGCGTGCGTGCACTTACTGTCTGAATGTCTCTACCAGCTTTGCACATCTAGAGACCGAAATCCTTGCCCATTCTTCTTTGTAAAACAGCTCCAGCTCAGTCAGATTAAATGGACAGCATTTGTGAACAGCAGTTTTCAGATCTTGCCACAGATTCTCGATTGAGTTTAGATCTGGACTTTGACTGGGCCATTCTAACACATGGATATGTTTTGTTTTACCCATTCCATTGTTGCCCTGGCTTTATGTTTGGGGTCGTTGTCCTGCTGGAAGGTGAACCTCCGCCCCAGTCTCAAGTCTTTTGCAGACTCCAAGAGGTTTTCTTCCAAGATTGCCCTGTATTTGGCTCCATCCATCTTCCCATCAACTCTGACCATCTTCCCTGTCCCTGCTGAAGAGAAGTGCCCCCAGAGCATGATGCTGCCACCACCATATTTGACAGTGGGGATGGTGTGTTTAGAGTGATGTGCAGTGTTCTGCCACACATAGCGTTTTGCATTTTGGCTAAAAATTTCAATTTTTGTCTTATCTGACCAGAGCACCTCCTTCCACATGGTTGCTGTGTCCCCCACATGGCTTGTGGCAAACTACAAACGGGACTTCTTCTGCTTTTCTGTTAACAATGGCTTTCTTCTTGCCACTCTTCCATAAAGGCCAACTTTGTGCAGTGCATGACTAAGGCTGCATTTCCACTTGTGCGGTGCGAATCGCCGCGGTAAAAATTCGCATGCGGATACGAAATTCGCATGCGGGTCCATGCGAATTTTCATGCAAATTCGCATGCGAATTGGCATGGATGACGATGTATGCGAATTTAACCATGGCACTGCTGGTGTGCTTTTCCATTGTTTCTATGCGAATTCGCATGAAAATTCGCATACCCAAACCTCATGCGAATTTCCTATTAAATACATTGTATGCGATTCGCATAGCGGTATGCGAATTCTGATGGCTCTGTCATGCGAATTTTTTCTGCACAGAAAAACGCAAAGGAATCCTGACAAGTGGAAACAGTCCTATTCACTTGTATTGCTATGTGAATTTGCATGCGAAAAACGCATGCAAATTCGCGATAGTGGAAATGAGCCCTAATAGTTGTCCTATGGACAGATTCCCCCACCTGAGCTGTAGATCTCTGCAGCTCGTCCAGAGTCACCATGGGCCTCTTGACTGCATTGCTGATTAGCACTCTCCTTGTTCGGCCTGTGAATTTAGGTGGATGGCCTTGTCTTGGTAGGTTTACAGTTGTGCCATACTCCTTCCATTTCTGAATGATCGCTTGAATAGTGCTCCGTAGGATGTTCAAGGCTTTGGAAACCTTTTTGTAGCTTAAGCCTGCTTTACATTTCTCAATAACTTTATCCCTGACCTGTCTGGGGTGTTCTTTGGACTTGATGGTGTTGTTGCTCCCAACATTCTCTTAGACAACCTCTGAGGCCCTCACAGAGCAGCTGTATTTGTACTGACATTAGATTACACACAGGTGCACTCTATTTAGTCATTAGCACTCATCAGGCAATGTCTATGGGCAACTGACTGCACTCAGACCAAAGGGGGCTGAATAATTACGCACACCCCACTTTGCAGTTATTAATTTGTAAAAATGTTTGGAATCATGTATGATTTTCTTTCCACTTCTCATGTGTACACCACTTTGTATTGGTCTTTTACGTGGAATTTCAATAAAATTGATTCATGTTTGTGGCAGTAATGTGACAAAATGTGTGACAAAATGTGGAAAACTTCAAGGGGGGCCGAATACTTTTGCAAACCACTGTATTATGTCTCTGGATGCATAAATTGGTCCCATGGTCTAATTTATGTATTACGTCTCTCAAAATTAAAGAGAATCTGAAGCGAGTATAAAACTCGCTTCTTCTCTTATATTCAGCAGGGGCATGTGTGCCCCTGCTAAACCGCCGCTATCGAGCCGCACAACAGGGGTCCCTTACCCCCCAAATCCCCTCCGTTCTCACCGAGCATCTCTTCCTGGTAAGGCAGGGCTAATGGCTGCAGCCCTGCCTCTCACACGCGTCGGTCAGTGCGTATCTCCGCCTCTCCCCCACCCCTCTCAGTATTCCTTCGCTGAGAGGGGCGGGGGAGAGGCAGCGATGCGCCGCTGATAGACGCGCTGGGAGGCAGGGCTGCGGCCGTTAGCCCTGCCTCCAGCAGCAGCAAAATCTACGACCAAGTTGGTCATAGATTTTGCAGGGGGGGGGTTGGGGGGTTGGGGGGTAAGGGATCACTGTTGTGCGGCGGGATAGCGGCGGTTTAGCAGGGGCACACATGCCCCTGCTGAATATAAGAGAAGAAGCGAGTTTTTTACTCGCTTCAGTGCCTCTTTAAAAAAATAAAGTCACATGGTTTCAGATAAAAGGATCAAATTGTTCCATGCCTTCAGTTAAAAGAATCAAGTAGCCACATGCCCCTTAATAGAAAATATTAAGTATTCACAAGCATCCAGATAAAATAATCAAGTAGCCACTTGCCTCAAGCAGCCCCTACAGTATAGATAATAAGGTGTCCCTCAGTATCAGTAGCCCCCCATTATAGGTGGGGGGAGGTTATCCCCAGTATAAGTAGCCCCCCCCCCCCCATATAGGTAGTGACATGTGTTTGTTCCCCCAGTATAATGAGCCCCCCAGAATAGGTAGTGAGAGTTGTCCCCAGTATAAGTAGCCCCCTAGTATAGGTGGTAAGAGGTGCTCCCACAGTAAAGGTAATGAGGTGTCCCCAGTATAAATAGCCCCCAGTACAGGTAGTGAGGCATTCCCCAGTATGGGGGTGTAACACAAGGGAGGAAGGGGCAGGCATGGCGTCCATGGCATAAGCCAGATCTGCACCCCTCTAAATATGCCACGGATGCAGTGTACAGTGTATGCAGCACGTGGACACAGGAATGTAATGTCAGAAGGTAGAGGGAAATTAAAACAGCTGTGGACACATAAAGGATCACTGGAGCCCCTTCTGCTCCAGGGCCCCATAGAAATCTATTTCTATTAGTAATCCTCTGCATACATGGAAAAAGAAATGTGTTAGTATATGACTACACTATAATAACAATAGTGCAATGTTAAAAATCAGTTTCGGGTTTGGTTGATGGATCCCTTTAAATGTATTCTGTGATCAGCCTGGCAACAGACAACATTCCAGCAAAGATAGGGATGATGGAGGATGTTGGCTAAACATTAAGCTGTGGAATGATTTTTTTTTTGTATTTCACGTACTTTGTTATTTGCATTGCAGTTTGAAATCTACCAGTCGGGAAGAAGCGTGAAACAGATTGCCAGCTTTTTCGAGGCCCAGCAGAAGAGAACGAATGACAAGATTCCATCCAACAAGCAGCTGGAGAGAGAAGCTTTCCAAGGTAAGTCAGGAAATAAAATGAGTGAAGGTTATTCAGGAAAGTAGAGACATGCAGAGAAGAGTAACAGAGCGGAAGCTGTATTCACATGAGATATTATCCAACCACCAGCGAAGGGATATGGCGATATTCAAACGGGTTGTTTGAAGTAACGCAGCATGATAGAAACACGGACCTGGCCATCTTGATTACTTTTTAATAAATTGCAGTTTTGTGGCTACCATACCAAACCTTTCCCTTAAAAGGACAACTGAAGTGAGAGGTATATGGAGGCTGCCATATTTATTGCCTTTTTAAGCAATACTAGTTGCTGGGCAGCCCTGCTGATCTTCTTTCTCTAATACATTTAGCCAAAGACCCTGAACAAGAATGCGGCAAATCAGGTGTTTCTGACATTAAGATTAGCTGCATGCTTGTTTCTGGTGTGATTCAGACACTACTGTAGCCAAACAGATCAGGGCTACCAGGCAACTGGTATTGCTTAAAAGGAAATAAATATGGCAGCCTCTCACTACAGTTGTCCTTTAAAGCGGATCTCCATCCTAATTAATAATATCCTGCAGCCTTGTTGAAAATAATAGTTATATTTGCCTGCAGTGTAACGTCCCATGGAGCCACCCCGAAGACCCAGCATCACTCCACTTCTGGTGCCTGGCCCCGCCTCCCCTCTCTCCCCGGAGGAAGAAACGCCAAGCTATTTACTCTGAGGCGAGAGAGGAGGCGGGGCCAGGCTCCGGAAGTGGAGTGATGCTGGGTCTTCGGGATGGCTTCGTGGGATGAGACTGTGCTGGTAAATATAATTTTTATTTACAGCAAGGCTGCAGGATATTATCAATGAGGATGGAGATCCGCTTTAAGGCAAATCTATAATAAAGAACTTTCCCTGGGGGATACTTACCTTGGGAGGGGGAAGCCTCTGGATCCTAATGCAGCTTCCCCTGTCCTCTTCACCCTCCAGGATCCAGCGCTGCCAGCCATGGAAGATTGGACATGTAAATATTTACCTTCCCCGATCTGGCACAGTAGAGGCTTTCCAATGGGCTCTGCCCAATCGGGTCTGCTCTACTACACTTGCGGTGGGTCGGGGTAAATATTGCAGGCGCTATTACACAAAAGCTGAAAAGCGTTTCGGCTGTATTTGGGGGGCTGAGGCTGAGGAGGATGGACATAATGTGGGGGAGTGGTGCAGACTATGCGATTGGCCGTAGCGGGGGTGAGTTGATCCTCTGGGTGGATCACATGTAGGATGGGGGTTGGCAGCCACTGTACACATGCCTGACTATTGGCTGAGGCGGTCTTTATCAGCCACCTTAGTCAGGCGTGCACGGGCCTTTATATCTATCACCTAATAGATGTAAAGGACAACTAAAACATGGATAGGACAACTGTAGGGAGAGGGATGTGGAGGCTGGCATATTTATTTTCTTTTAAGCTATGCCAGTTACCTGGCTATCCTGCTGATCCTCTGCCTCTAATGCCTTTAACCATAGACCCTGAACAAGCATGTAGCAGATCAGGTGTTTCTGACATATGTCAGATCTGACAAGATTAGCTGCATGCTTGTTTCTGGTGTGATTCAGACACTACTGCAGCCAAATAGATCTGCAGGGCTGCCAGGCAACTGGTATTGTGTAAAAGGAAATAATCATGGCAGCCTCCATATTCTTCTCACTTCAGTTGTCCTTTAAAGAAAATTGTTAACATTCTGCATATACAGCACCCACTTGGCTGAAGTGAATCTGATTGTCAGTGTCTCTGCAATTGCATCCTCTCTCTGTAAGGATTGGTAAAAAAAAAAGCAAAGGCAATATTATGACAGTGAGTCATACATTCCTTTTTATCTAGGTTATTCTAGGAGGGACTGTCGTCTCCCAAGAATACAGAGCTGATTTCAAATGTTTCCTGCAGTGCTGACGTGGGAAATACAAATCTATGGCCGGCGTAACTTTCTCATTATCGGATTTTGTAGCTTCTGTTGTGTTTTTAATGGATTCACTCTTTTACCATATTATTGGTATATTTATCATACTATGGCCATGATGCTCTTTCTTAATTTAAGCCTACTCCAATTCACTATTTCTAAGTTTTCTCCTAGGTAATATTTGCACACCTTATCAATAAAATGCCTTTTAAGTCACCAGCAAGTAAGAAGATGCTCGTAATAATTTTGACACTATTTTTTCACCTACTTTTTGGTACTTTTTCAATTGCAGAGTGCAGAAGTTATTTTAAACAGAACATGAAAAATTATCTCCTGGGTGAAAAGTGAACTGGATTGGGCCCTTTGCCCCTTGTTCAATTTCTTAAAGGGACTCCGAGCAGTGCAGAAACTATGGAAAGATGCACATCATTTTAAAGCTCTCTTTCTCCTCTTTCCATTGATATATAAACCGCCACCCTACGCCTTTTAGTTTTCGCTATTTTCGTGATTGAAATTGCCGCGGCCTAAAGTCAGCAGCTCCATTCTGCTGAGAAAAAGTCGTCCTGTGTAATACAATGTAACTATGGAAAGATGGATATCATTTTAAAGCTCTCTTTCTCCTCTTTCAGGCGACACCTAAATTGTTGCCCTACGCCTTTTAGTTTTCTCTATTTTCGCGATCGAAATCGCGGCCGCTGCAAATTCAATCGCGAAAATAGCGAAAACTAAAAGACGTAGGGCGGCGGTTTATATATCATTGGAAAGAGGAGAAGGAGAGCTTTAAAATGATATGCATCTTCACATAGTTTCTGCACTGCTCGGAGTCCCTTTAAGATATAAACTCTTTAAACTTTTTAAACTCAATGAAAGAAACAAAAAAATAATTTTCCAGCACTCTGCAATTGAAAAAGTATCTAAATGTAGGTGGAATGGTGCTTTTAATATTTTCTTGCTTGTTGGTGGCTTCAAGGGCATTTTATTGATAAGGTGAGAAAATGTCACCTAGGCGGGAACTTGGGAGAAAAAGTATAAGAATAAGGGCCCATATGTCCTTCCTTATTTGTATAATAACTTGGCCTACAGCATGCAGATAAGGGGTTGCTTCACAAAACCACACGAATCTTATGAATAATCGAATTTGTTTATCTCCTGATTTATGTCTCCTTACCTGAATCTCAAAACTTGTCTTAAAAATGATCTCTATTTGGGTTGATGCACAAAACATTGCTAATACTGTCATGCACACGTGGCACTATTACTGTTACTTACGTCTGCAGTACCGCAAGTTACGCTATAAGCGCGACTCATGGTTCTTGGCTACGCGCGACCGTTGCTACCGTAATGATGTTACTAACAACCATTACTCTTAGTAATGTGCGTAAAAATAAGCAAGTGGGATAATTCCTGAGTTAAGTTTGAAGAGAATCTGTAACGTCAAAACGTCCCCTGGGGGGTACTCACCTCGGGTGGGGGAAGCCTCAGGATCCTAATGAGGCTTCCCACGGCGTCCTCCGACCCTCAGGGGTCTCGCTGCAGCCCTCCGTACAGCCGTGACGTAATATTTACCTTCCCGGCTCCAGCGCAGGCGCTCTGACGGCTGTCGGCTCCGAATTAGGCGGAAATACCCGATCGCCGTCGGGTCTGCTCTACTGCGCAGGCGCAAGTTTCCGGCGCCTGCGCAGTAGAGCGGACCTGACTGAGATCGGGTATTTCCGTCTACTTCGTAGCCGAAAGCAGCCACAGCGCCCCCGCTGGAGCCTGCAAAGGTAAATATTGAATTGACAGTCGGGTCTGTCGCCGGCTGTTCGGAGGGCTGCAGCGAGACCCCTGAGGGACGGAGGACGGCGTGGGAAGCCTCATTAGGATCCCGAGGCTTCCCCCACCCGAGGTGAGTACCCCCCAGGGGATATTTTTGATGTTACACTGTCTCTTTAAGTAAATCAATCCCAAACAAATTAATATAAGTTGTTCCTCATTAACTAAAGTGTGGTATTATTTTTACCTTATTCGTATTTGTTTACTGGCTACGTACTGAAAAGGTACAGAAAAAAAATGAGAAAACAAGTTGAGATAAGTCACAAGAACAGCTCAGCTCATCTAGGGCCGTGCCCAAACCAGTTCTCATGACTAACATCACCTTCTTTTTCTGTTAT
This sequence comes from Hyperolius riggenbachi, assembly GCF_040937935.1. Classification (NCBI taxonomy): domain Eukaryota; kingdom Metazoa; phylum Chordata; class Amphibia; order Anura; family Hyperoliidae; genus Hyperolius; species Hyperolius riggenbachi. The sequence continues at coordinate 75,158,044 of NC_090647.1, forward strand.
CTGTATAATACTTTATCAAGCCTAAAAAGTATTAAAAAGAAAAAGTAATTTTAAAGTTAAATTAATAAACAACTTGTGAGTACCTGAGTTTTTCTTACTTGCAGCTTCACAAAAAAATGGCAACCCTAACGTGTGCAGATAGTACATATGACGTTTACCAGGCTGTATGCAATTTACGTACGGTGGATAGTTATATAAATTGCACAAATCCCTTAAAACGTGCAACACTTCTATTGCTTGTGTAGCTGGCAACGCAAGCAATGCATGTCTATAGCGAGTTGCGCAGTTTGCGTTTACTGCAAATGCTGGTAAACTTAACGTGTGCTGTCTTCACGCATTAAAGTGAACCAGAGACGAAGCACCCTCATGTATTTTACCATATATATCAGTGGGGACATTAGAGAAAACACCTACCCTGCTCTCTGTTTTATACTTCACTGCTCAGCCTGCTTGTTATCAGCCCTGATAAAATCCCCGACTGAGCATTCACTCTGACTTTGCTCAGGAATCATTATAGCCGAGTCATTATAGCAGAGCCAGAAGGGGGCAGGCTTGGCTTGAAAAGACATCAGAGAAGACTGACTCAGCTATGATGATTCCTGAGCAAAGCCAGACTGAATGCTCAGTGGGGGATTTTATCAGAGCTGATAACAGGCAGATTGAGCAGTGAATAAAGAAACAGAGAGCAGGGTAGGTGTTTTCTTTAATGTTCCCACTGATATATATGGTAAAATACATGAGGGTGCTTCGTCTCTGGTTCACTTAACGTTCACCATTCTTTTGTGAATCAACCCAATTTGTCCCTCTCTATATGGCTGTTCTGACAAATAAGTCTCTCTTCCAATATTGGCACTAGTCTTGCTCCTTTGCTGTTGTATGGGACCAAACCGATTCTGCCCACCTGGTCACCCCACTAAATGTTCATGCCCCCCCCCCCCCAGTGCCCGTGCAGTGTTTATCTCACCTGTCCAGTTGCAGTGACTTCTGGTCTCCCTGAGCACCGCTGTCACACAGAGCACCACATGGTGGCGCGTATACCACATGGCACCTGTTTGACTTCACACACACATGCCTGGCGGCACTCAGAGGGGACTGGGAGTTGCAGCAGCTGGACAGATGAGACTTACAATGCACAGGCACCGGGAAGGGGACATTTACATTAGGGGGAGAGTGGCCGGAGGTCTGTCGCATTAGCCGGTCATCGAGATACTGTTCACCATTACCACTACGCACCTGTTCGACTACTGATGGCCACGATTTTCCAGCTTGCTCAATCAATACATTTTACCAATTTTTGCCCAAAATCAGTCGAATCATCGTTTGGGCTTGCTTGCTGCGGCACAGATTTTCATCCAATTTTAATATAATGATTGAATTGGATTGTCGATCAGGCCACAATATCTGTAGTTGATGGCCAGCAGTAAGCCTCACAGCTGTGAATTAAATCTTTGAAATACCTTGCATCACTGCATCAACTTTTCTTAGTTTTAACAAAAATTAAGCTGATTCACAAACATGTCTCCAAAGTTGCCTGAAAAGTTTTTTTGCAAGTGGTATGAAGAATGTGCATTAACACTCCTTTTTCTGTTTAGTTTTAGGAGATCTGGACCAAACACTGGCACAAGAACAATCTCACAGCAACACACTGAGGAGCAGCAGAGTTTTAACTTACAGGCATGGAAATATATACAACACAGAAAGCTCCCGCCACAATGTGCCAAACCCAAGAAAGGACTACAACACTTTAACCGCTCATGATGGGAGAAGAACCACCTTACTTGGAGAAAATCACAGCTCCCATGCCACATACCAACCAAGGAGGTTTTATGAAATGTACACAGTAAGGCATCGCTCACGCTCCCAGCCAGAGACCGACAGCATAGATTTTAATGCCAGGAACTGTCCTACCCTGACCAGTAAGCGGCCAACTTCTGCTCCTTGTCAAGGAACATTTACCTCCAGCAGTCTGGAACTTCCATCAATGAGCATAGGACTAGAACGGAATAGACAACAGAAGCCTAGAAGGACTCCCATCTCCTCTATTAGATGGAGCAGTGCATCGTCTTCTGATGAGCTAGAGGTTCCTAAAAGACCTTACCGAACACATTCTGCTCTTGATCTTACAAACATTGATAAGTCTCCTCAGCAAAGTCGGATATTTGAACTTTACAAGTACAACAAGCCCCACAGAGGACTTTCAGCTGGCATTAATGATGCCCATAAACATAATTATCCAAATGACTTGACAAGTAGAAGGTTCCATAACAATGTGGGTGATCGTTTATCTCAGTCTTACAAAACAGACTCTAGTGTCACCAGGCCTGTCAGAAGATTTCAAGCATATACAGAAAGCCACAGGGAGAAAGACAATACAGACTTAGTCACAACTCGGGCATCCTCTGTTTCTGGGGTTAATAAGGACAAGGAAATAGAACCCATGGAAATTGAAAAAGAATCCCCATCCGTAGATAATGGCATTTCTGAGTGCAAATTTCAGAATAATACAAAGGCTTTTATTGTTGAAAGCAATGTAACTGATCCTCACAGTTTGAATTTACAAACTGCAGACAGCTCTACTAATATGGACACGATGAAGGTGGATCACATTACAAAAGAAGCAGTTCATGAGTCTTCTACGAGACAGAATTTGTATGCAGATCTCCAGCATGTTCCATCTGAAATTACAAACAATATACAGGAACATGGCAAAATATCACAAAGCGGTCAATTGGAAGCAGACCTTATGGAAGTTGATGTTCCAAAGGATTCTGAGTTGCCTACAGCCACATTTTTATCTGGTGCTAAAGAAATAGCAGTTGGTCACCATGACCAAAAAGACACTTTTGCTCCTTCTGATTTCAACCAAGATTTGTCAACTATTGAATCTCAAGGTTCTGATCATTCACCTGCACTTGATCAATCGAATAAAAATAATTATCATCCTAGAAGTGTGCCTACAGCTAATTCCACACCTCCACGTAGGAGTTCTTCCCTTTTTGGTAAACTTGTAAGGTTGACATTAAGACGAGGCGCAAAGGACGACACAGGCGGATTCAGGTCTGATATGCTGAAGCATCAGAAAAAATATGTATGCTCACTTCCAAATTTAATTGACCAGGGACATGATCAGTTGAACAGTACAAATGAGAAGTGCTCTGTGAATGATGGCGCAGAAAAGACTGTGGCTACCAATTCAACCAGTGTTTTTAAAACTGAGCCTACAAAAGTTACGGCAGGAACACATGAAATATGCTCAGAAAGTCACTCTGGTTCTCAAAATAATGCAAGTCAGACATCAGATTCATATCAAATAAGTTTGGAAGGGTTGCAAAAACCCTACACATATCTTTCAGGTCCTGTTCCTGACAGCACATGCACAGAAAATGATAAAAAGACTACATGGTTGGAGAAAACGTCACACTCAACATCCTCCATTACTGAGACTGATGGAGCTAAAGAATCGTTTACAGAGGCTGCTCCCACATACTTAGATGTATATTCAAAATACAGATCAATGTATTTTAATGGTGGACCTCACAAAAATGCTGTCCAGACTGGAGCTGACACAAATAATAATAGACAATTCACCAAAGGTCTACAAACTCCTGAGGAATTAAGGCAAGCAGATGGATTAAAAACACATTTTACACATACAAAAACAGAGAGCTGGAAACCAGAAAATGTGAAGGATCTGAAAAATAAAATCTTTACTAAACCAAGTCTGTTTGCAAATTATGAAAAATATCCTCTTTCGGCAGTGGATCAGGAGAACCTTAGCAAAAAAACTGAAGCTAAACAACATTTTGAATCAAAAAAGAACATCAACCAAAGCAGTTTTCATCATTTGGAACATCAAACAACCAACACAGTCCCAGTAGCCAGTGAGGAACCTCAAGTTCAAACATCGACTGTAGAGGAACGTTTGCAAAGGAACGTTTCCAGCAATATTAACACTGAGAAAGTACCTCAAAATGTATTTAAAAAGCAGCCAGTTATCACAGAGTCGTTTGAAGAAAAGGCTAGTTCCAAAGAGGACACGGTTTCCCCATGGATGTATTCTACATACTCCAAGGATGATCAGGTGCAAAGCATTTACACGTGTGAAAGTCTGTCTACAAGCATCACATCTAACGTCACTACTGAAGTTAAAGAAACTCTGAAAACGGAAAAAACATACACTTGTCAAAGGATAACAGAAAAAACTCAGATTTATGAGACAAGTTACAGAGATTCTTCGCAGCCAGATGTTGATAAAATTGAATATCATAAGGTTGTTTCAGTCTTTTATACCTTACCTCGTAATTCTTCCAAAAGACTGTCAGATGTAACTCAGAACAATCTGAAAAACATTGATAATACTCTTGAAAACTCCAGAGCACCCAGTGCTCTCTTAGATCGTATCATAAACAGGAATCAAAAATCTGAAGAAAAATATGACTTTGGTTATGAAAACATGGGAGGAACATCACCATTGCATTACACTACAAAACCGATGAGCTTGGTCGATGAGCTTGATTCAGTAGAGAGGTCTCCAGGCAAACAGCACTTTTCAAATTTTAATCTAAATCCTTTGGAAACTAATCTGATGGACAATGAGTCCTTGCCTGGTGAGGAGCCAGCACCTCTAGATTTTGATTTTGTGGATAAAATGAATTCCTTGCACATTTCTGAAAGCAATGTTGGACATAAAGGTAATGAAACATCACACATGCAAAAAAGTACAACAAATAAAAATGAATATAGCCCTACAAGAACTTCACCTTGGTATACACAAAACACTTACTACACATTACCAAATAAAAAATCAAGTCTCCAGGATTTGGAAAAAAGCCTTCTTGAGAATGACATTGCTAGGGCTCGTGACAGGTATAACCTGTACCCTAACCGAGGAAACATGGCACCTACAACCTCAGAGTCCCAAGACATTTTCTTATCACCAACTTTCGGATATGATAACCTTAACGTTACTCCTGCCTATGATGCCACTTATTTTCCAGAGACCAACAAGCAAGGCAGTAACATAAACAACTTAATGAAAACGGATGATTTGTGCAAAGAGCCTTCTTTGGATGATAGTGTGTTTTACAGAGAAGATATTCCTTCAGTCTATAGGTCAAAGGGTTCAAATAATGTAAATAAGCATGAATCCTACCGTAGAAGGGACATCTCACCAGGCGCAGAGTGCAACCTAAGTCCACAGTTATACAACCAGACAAATGTGTCTAAAGTAAACGAGGCTTCAAATCGGACTAGACCAGCTTATTGTTCTGAATACGTTCAAAAGAAAATGAAGCCCATAAATGCAAAGAAATTCACATATTCGTTTGACAACACAGGCCAGCAGGAAGAACTCAAAAACTCTCGGTCAAGCGGATCCAATAGTGATTCCCTCAGGAAGTCTGATGTTGATTCACCATCTGTATTATGTTCACCAAATGACAACAGGCGTTACTATGGCTTGGGAAGGAATAGCCTTGAAACTTCCAATCTGTACCGTTCCAAAAGCTTGAAAATTTTGAATAATGATAATCAAAGTGAAGCAGAGGAGGCCAGGAGAAGAAGTGATGGAAGCTTTTCCTCAAAAAGCTGTGGTGGTCATTTAAAAAGCAGAAATCCTTTAGTATATGGCAACTCTGGTGGCACCATATGCAACAGGACGCATTCAGCTGAGATGATCATCGATGAAAATGACAACTGGCCTAGTAGCAAGGTGGGCCAAGATCGAAAACCAGCGTACACCTCCAAGTCTGTTGACTATGGTATTTTTGGAAAGGAACAGCAGGAGGCACTTTTAAACAATGTAAGGAGAACACTTACTGAGGGCAGGTTATGGAGGCCAAGCTTTCTTAAAAACCCTGGTTTCCTAAACAAAGAGGAACACTGTACTTCTCAGGAATCCCATCAAACCGGTTGCAAACCTGACGATGATGGTCTAAAAAAATCCCTCAACATATATGAGGCTGAGGTCCCTCCTAATTCAGATCCTGAGACTGATACAACAACAGACGATGAATATTACTTGGATGACGACGACAAGGAATCTGAATTGTGAGGGCTCTCAGCTTTAAAACCAAGACAGTATTGGCACTTTTATTAATATGTATGGACATTAGATGTAAAGATATGTAATATATTATAATTATTATGAGACATGGGAAGGGTGAAAGAATTTGATAATATTTTTTTAATTAAAGTGCAATAATAATGGCACCTTTGAACTCATCCACATGTGGATCCACTGAGCAAACCATTGTAAAATTAAGTATTCTACCTACTTTTTTCAGGATACATTTTTTTTTTAGGCAAAAGAAATATTAAGGCAATACTGAAGCGTAAAAAAAAAAACTTACCTCAGTAGTTGGAAGGCAGGCATGGGCTTCCGAGTCTGAAGCCACTTGAATTTGTTATTAAAATGAGGCTTTATTGCCCATGCACACACATGAGGCAATTAAGCCTCATTATAATCACGAATTTGAGCGCCTTCAGACTTGGAAGGTTCTGAATAGTCCAGAGTAATGTTTCCCAACCCAGTCCTCAAAACCCACCTACTGTACCTCAGTTAGAGCCTCAGCAGTGTCGATTTCCACAAAACATGCACTGTTGGTGGGCCTTGAGGACCGTTTTGAGAAACACTGGTTCAAAGGCTTCCCGGATCCTTCTCCAGGCCATGGTTCCAGTATTGGGTTTCTCTATTTCGTCTGCCCAGGGGCATGGCTGTGAACAAGCGCAGCGGCACTGGGTATGCAAAATTAGATTCCATACATGCTCAGTGGAAGGAAGGATCATGCATGTTTTTTTTGTCTTCCATGCATAAACACTTATGTCTACTGGGCATGCACGAACCATACTTGCGCATGCCCAGTGCGAGTACCCTAGTTCACGGCCTTACTCTTAGCCAGAAGCAAATAGGTATAGAGGGAACCAGCGCTGGAACGGTGGGCTGTAAGAGTATCCAGGAGGCCTCTGGACTCTCCACCACTGAGGTAAGCATCTAACGTTTTGCATTAAAGGAATCCTGAAATGAGGGGAATATGAGAGGTACCATTGCAGACATTTGGCTGTTGTACTGATCCTCTGACTGTAATGCCTTCTGACTCAGTGACCCTCTACAAGTACGTAGTCTTGACTTTGACTCTGCTTGCTACATGCTTAAGGCCCGCTAGACGTATCTAGGCCAGGTGAGGTTTGGGACAAGATCCCTCGGGTGATATCACTGGGCTGAGGCTGTACAAGATGCATTGTTGGCCTGCAGACTAACAACATGTTCTGGTGCAATGCAGGGGGGCGGAAGGGCCAACAGAGTGGCGCAGGTGTGAGGTTACAGGGCGGACGGGGTGAAGGAGGAGAACAAAGCCATCGGCCGTCCTACCTTGCTGTATACATGTCGGATTATCGGCAGAGGCAATGTAGCCTGTGTACAGGCCTTCATTTGGAGATGTGTGGCTTATGCTAGCCATACACAGGTTGATAATGACCTGATACAGCAAACAATCGACCACAGGCCTACTGAAATTTGAACGGATCAATTCAACTATGTTTTTCACTCAATCACAATCACATTTCAGCAGATGAAGAATTATTTGAACTGCTAGCATTAACCCTTTACAATCCAATGACAGACTTGGTCAGGCATTGGAATATTCCCCTCTGGCTCCTATGTCGGACATAGGCCAACAAGAAGAAATGTTGCTGCCACTAGAGTCAGGGCGATGTCAGGGCGCCAGATTTAGTCCAGCATGACGTCAGCCCCGTAGATCGAAGTGTCAAATTAGGTCCATCGCTTTGATCATCGCCGACCCCACACTGCGCCACATAATATAAATGATATGTTGGTGCATTTGTGCTTCCTGTGCAGGATCTAGTCTGGCATTGCGTCAGGCTACTCGGATCAAAGTGTTGGACTAAGTCCAGCACTTTGATTCCTTTCGGCGTCACTCTGCACTGCGTAATTACGCTGGCATGCATGCAATGCTGGGCGGAGCTGATGGATGTACTTGAATGCACTAGTGCGAGGAGGGAGAGAACCCTCCGGCACCGACCGCAGCAGCAATCAGAGATCGCCCACGTCATCCCCACACACAACGTTATAAAATGTAAGTGCTGGGGAAACAGGGGTGATCAGAAAATAGGATTGGAAAGACTTAAGGGACGGTCAGTGTGTTTATAAGCCAGTTCTGAGTTGATGCAAATTGTATGCTAAGTTTATGCAGCTTGAAAATGGACCAGTCTGAATTTTATTGGTCCATTTTCAAGCTGCATAAAATTACTATAAAATCTACATCAACTCGAAATTATTTGTATCTTATTCATCATCCATACTAGCGATTTATACAGTACAATGCTATGCGACTGTCGTTCGCCTGCTCAACGTGCTTACTCACCCTTTTGATCAATAAGCTGTCCAGGGTCACTTGCAAGTTAGTTGACCGAGCATGTCTGGGGGCAATAAACCCCTGGCAGATCTGATCAAAGTGACCACTTTGCCTGGAGACACCTATTCGTGAACGGCCAACCTAAGGAGCCCACAGTAGAAAGGGGATCACTAGTACAACAGTTGGGTAACTGGTGTTCTTTACAATGGAACAAAGATGGAAGACTCCATATTCTTCTTATTAGAGGGTTTCTTGAAACTGGCAGCACGATTATTCTGAAGTCTGGTTAAAATGTCCTAAAATGAGGCACTGATCAATAATGTAATATGCTTGCAGTTTCTCCTGGTTTCTAATAGTTATAGGATCTGCCATGTCCCCCCCCCCCCCCCCCTCCTTCTAGCTGCCCTTATTTATCCAGAGGGAAGGTGTGAAGATAAGCATGTGTGACTTCTCTAAACTCTTTGAAGCATAGTGTCTTATCTCCCAGTCCCCACCCCCACTGATGAAAGCTTGTGTCTGCTCTCTGCTAATGTGTGCAATAAAGTAATTACAGCAGTCCTTATCTGCCTAAAACTTCTGTGGTCTTACATGCCCTGCTGTCTGCAGAAGTAAGGTAATAAAAGCCTCTGCTAAACTTTAAATGTAAAAAAAGGTAAAATGGAAGGCTTTTTTCCCCAATAATGAGGCACATTGTTAGCATGCATTTTAATATGCTATTGAGAAGCCCAGAGTGTTAAAAATGCTGCTCGGTTCACTTTAAAGAAATATACTCACAAGTGCGGGCTGCTTGCAAGAGCAATCAACCATTAAGGCATGCAGTGAAATTCCAGATTTTCCAGATGGTCCTTCTGGTGGTTGCTTCCTTTAGAAAAAAAGTGTGTAGCCACCCACCTGATGACAGTGTTGGGGGCCAAGACTTCCTCACCTACAAAGGTGGGTAGGGGATCACAATGGGGGAAAAGAACTGCCCAAAAAAGTATAAAAACCTGTAGCCTTGGGATGCATCTGTATGGCACTTGAACCCAAAATGTCACCCGAGGAATTGAATCCAGAACCCTGCGGTTGACTATATTTATGTAAGCCTATGCATCCTTAGGATTGTAGAGGCAGAAAGTACAAGGGCGTCAGATTTATTATTAATCCATACAGCAAACACCAGGTCTTGACCTGTGAAAAAAAAAACTTTCCTGAGGAAGGGTGAACATGAAATTGGAATCAGGCTGGTGGATGTCCTGATCCACCATGAGTTGCCAATAAAATCACTGAACAACCCATGGATTGCTTGTTCCTAAATTTGCTACTTTTGGGTTTGTTTCAAAAGCAGTGGCAGAATTTTAGAAGGAGCTTTTTCTGATAGGTAGCAGCAGAAACCGTAACTAGTTTACTAACCATCTGATGACAGTATTGGGGGCCAAGACTGCTCTCCTACAAAGAAGAGTAGGAGTTCAGTGATGCAGTTTGTGAACTTTCGTGGACAAGTTGAGAGCTCCAGTTGTACTGTACATGCTGGAGGGTACGTGTCAGTATTCAAATAGAAATTAAAAAAAAATAGGGGGGTGGGGGGGTAAAATCGGTTATGCAAGTACATTACATTATTGATCAGGGCCTTGTTTTAAGATATTTAAGTATATTTAAGCATAAGTACACTGACACTTGAAACCTTCAGTGGTTTTCCAATAATTTTCAAATGTCAAGGTACCCTTTCCAACAATAGCGCTCTCTTCCTGTGAACTGACATGAACAAGGGAAAACCAGGGGTCGAAAGATTCAAAGCACCAAGAGAGAAGCAGCAAGTAAAGTATATGGTACTGCACTGCCAGACATCCGGCACCCACATCATTCCACCCAAACCGCGTAGGTGCAGATTTATGTAAACAATAATAAATATAAACTAGTTTTGTTTTGTTTACACTGTGCAGTCAACCTTTATGCAAGATAAACATATCAGTTAAATGACGTTGTTGTTATTGTGGAAGTAATCAATGGAAGTAGCACAGGTGGGTGAAAGTGATACCATCTTCTACTTAAGTCGAAATGGAACTCTATTTAAAGCTTTACTTTCAGTTTATGGCAATTTGTGTTTCGGTTTTGGTTGAAAAGACCCCAAGAAGATTCTAACCTGAAAGCAGACCTGAACTCAGAACTTCCTCTCTGTGCTAAAAGATAAGCAACAGCATAATAACCTTTAAAGAAAAACATTTCTTCGTTACAGCTGATACAAATCCTGCAATAAAGCTGCAGTGTTTCTACTTCCTGCTTTCATGGAAGCAGACAAATTGTTAACATGCTGTGCTTTCAAATTAGCCTCTCTGCATGGGCAGTCAGCTGTCACAGCTCAGGGACCAAATTGCAACTTGTGATTAGTCACAGATGAGGGGGATTAGACAGGCTAAACTCTCTAAATACATACAGGGAGCATTTCTCTGTTTTCCTTCTGTCCCGTGCAAGAGTTCAGCTCCACTTTAATTCCAGAAAACCCAACTTAAGCCTTTAAAAAAAACCTTAGCTATGAATGTGTCTTAGAATAAATGTTGGTAGCTGTGTGTTGTGATTAACCACTTCATGACATGGGCTAAAGGGTTAAAACGTGTAGGCACGAGGGTGTATGCGCTTTAGCAGAATAGTTGGACTAACATTCTATAAATACTCTATTTGCACTAAAACGTGCATAAATAGGTTGTTTATAAAGGTTAATTTTACATGGCTTTTGAGAGTCTATTATGTAATGCAATGCTGAACAGGAATGGTTCCTTCTCCTGGCTGTTACAGGTCACATAGATGTCACATAAAAAGGTACAACTACCCATACGCTGGCTATTGCAGGAAGAGTTACATTTCGATTGAGGTAGAGTTCAAAGTTCGAATAGTGTAACCGATTGTGGGAAGGCCTCACAACATAGTGTTAATGTGTACATTTACATAACAGGAGCCTATAGGCACAGATGTTTTAGGGCCCTAGACTCCCTCCCAACATATCCTGATGGGAACGCCCCAACAAAAGGTACACAATACACAATAAAGTGTAGCCCCTTTGATATAGGCAGCATATGTGCCCCCCAGTAAAGAAACATGTATGTGCTCCCAGTATTAGGCTGGCCTTCAATTTATAAATTTAGGTACCAGATGTGCTTCCCCCTTCCCAAATAAAGAATCCAGATGTGCCCCCCGTATTAGGCAGGCCTTCAGTTTTGATAGCATTTGTACTCCCCCCCCCCTCCCCCTCCTTAAGTATAGATTCTCCCAGTATTAAGTAGCTCCACAGTATAGGTAGCGGTTGTGCCACCAGTATAAGGCAGCCAGTGTAGCCTTGGAGACAGGAAACTGTATGTGCAGTGCAACTGAAGGGAGATCCCAGCGGAGGAATATCAAGTGCCGGTGAGTAAATTCTCTAGTATGCTCCGCCCACTTACGACTCTGCATGGGGAGGAGGAAGGGAAAGGAGGGGGCATTCAGCAAGAGAAGTAAGACGACTCAACCATTAGGTGTCTAAAGGATTCAGCCTCAGTGCCTATATTGTTGTTTTGTTTGCAGTAAAGCATACAGTCAATGAAAAGCATGCTTCACTGTGATTGTCAACATATGCGTTACGATGCTGTATGCCATTACACTGCAACGGACATATCTCACCATGAATGTAGCATGTGTGAAGCATTGCAGTGCTGCACCACTGTTAACGATTTTGGGAACAAGCCCTGCACAGGCATGCTGCTCTGTTGAGGGGTAGGGATAACAGGCAGTGAATAAGCACTGTCCCACTGTGCTGAGTGCAAAAGAGGACAATGCTGCTTGTTCATTGGTTGCCGTTTAGTAATCTGCATGCTTGATCACTATACAACTTCATAGAGCAGCAACACAACTGATATGGTTCCAAACCATTGTCTCTGGTGAGGATTATCTAGGCTTTAGAGCAGGCGAGTCCATTGGTCATCGTAGTTCTGCCTCGGTCCAGGGAAGGTTTGGCAAAGGTGCAGAGGTCTTATGAAATCCATGAATGAATGCCAAGCAGAGCCTGACTCAAGGAAGGTTACACCGTGGCGCAATCACGGGATCAAAATCCAGAAGGAAGAATGTTCAGAGAACCAGCATACTAGGCTATAAATAATATAACTAATCTGATTAGATTGACGTAGAATACAAGGTTCAGGCCTCGTTCACACTAGGGACGTTTCTGTGCGCTTTTCAGAGCACATTGCGCTGTGTGTTGAGCAAGGTACATTGTATTGTCATTAACTTGAATGTACCTTGTTTGCATCTATGTGCTGCGCTGAGCAGCGTTAGACCCCCGTTCACACTTGCGTTTTGGCAAATAAACGGACCGGATCCTGATCGGATCCTGACCTGATCCTGATCAGAACCGTACGGTTCCGATCCGGATCCGGTCCGTTTGTATCAGGCATGCATCAGGCTGCCATCCGGATCCGTGGGCAAAAAATAGCGAAATTTGAAAAAAAAATGTTGGGGTCAGCAGAAGGTGCACCTGGTGCACGTGTAGAATCAGGTTCCTCTGCTGTAGGCCTCACCTCCACCTCCGACATTATTCCAAACAGCTCCAGCACGTCTGTCACTGCTGCTCCACTCCAGACATGCTTGGCCCATGTGTCCCCATCCGAAATGGCCGCTTGCATACGCATAGGAAGTGGGGTAGAACGTCAGGTTTTTGTAGGCAGTGTGTTCTGTGCCTTCCGTTCCCCATTGGTTTCTGTGTTCCTGATGGTGCTGTCAGGCTCAGGTCCGGCTCCGGACCGGGTGCGTGGGCCGGTGATCCGGACCCAAAAAATAGCGCATGTTGGAAAAGAGTCCGGATCCGATCCAGCTCCGTACTGTACGGAACGGACGCGTGTGAACGTCCGCATAGACTTTACATTGCTATGCGGAACGTATTTTCCGTTTGTACAGTATGCGGTCCGGATCAGATCCAGAAAATCCGGATGGCGAACTCTAATGTGAACTGGGCCTTACAAAAACGTAGTGTTGTATGCATTTCTGTGCATTGAGCTGTAAAGCGCACATCAATACAATTGGCAGACAGCGTGTAATACGCTAGCACGTTCCGACATCACATCATGTGACGTCCTGTTGCCATAGAGACCCGACACGTGACCTCCGTGAGGGAAGTGAGTTTCAAATTTCCCACTGCCCGCGCACAAATTCAACGGGAGGGAGGGGTGGAATTTTAAGAATGCAGCCCATGATCCGCGTAAACATGGCCCAGGCCTAGCCTAAACCAAACCACCCCACCTAATGCCTACCCTAACCCTCACCTCTAAGTGCCTAAACCGAACCGCAAAACCACAGTGTCCAAATGACCGATATTTAACGATGTTGGCTACAACCATTAATTCCCATCTACTAACCAATTAGCTACTTCTCGCATCAGGCAGCCAACTCTGCAATCGAGCGCCCGATTCCTGATGATTAACGCAGGCGTCTATTATGTGCCTGCTAATCCCACGCCCAAATGACCTGCTCCACCTGGAATGAAAGTGATGGCAACAAGCTCAACGATGCAGAGTGCACAATGGAGTGGCTTCCAGCAGGCAGGGTAAGGAGGGTAAAAATACCTTCGGAGGTTTCTCTCATTTAAAGATCCAGCATGCTGAATCTTTAATCACTTTCGGACCAGTTAGCCATCCTTTCCTTCTTTTTGTATTGTGATTGGCTCACAGCAAACAGGCTCCTGACCAACATACGGAAGCTCTGCTGTGGCTACGGCCGGTCAGGAATAAACAGCCGCAAACAAGAGGTAGATTTCAATCACTAAAGTCATTTGGGGGCACATTTGAGGCCATTGCGACTAAGTTCCATCTAGTTCCATCAGAGTGTACAAGGCTTTCACATGGTAGACTTCAGCATTATAGACTGAAGCTGATTACTGAAGGACACGTGAATCAGCGATCTGAACAAGTTCTGTCACTACAGACGGGAAAGGTAAGTGGGCTTTAAAATGGCTCAGTGAACATTCAAATTCCACACCTTGAGCAGCCCGAAGAAAGAGCAATGCAGGCAGTAGATATGGAGTTGTCTCTCTGGCTCGGTGGAAAAATCCAAGCCCGTTCAGCTCCATACTACTGTGTAGGCACAAGCTGTCCATGCCTGCTCAGTGTGGCCGAGCTCCACTGAAGAGCTTGGGGGAGTCTCAGCGCTGGAACCAGGAGGAGGAGGAGGGAAGCCTCTGGAGTAAGGAGGGCAACGAGGGAAGCCTCTGGAGGAAAAAGGGAAACGAGAAAAGCCTCAGAAGGGAAGTACCTAAATTAAATCGGGTACTCACCCCCCCCCCCCCCCCTTTTCAGGTTCTCTTGAATAGGGATGTTCAAATGAGATGCAAATAATTTCGAGTTGATGCACCATTATGCAAATTGTGTATGCAAATTTATGCAGCTTGAACATGAACCAATCAAACCCTGCTGAAGTAAAATTCCATTGCCCATTTTCAAGCTGCATGCATTTACGTACAATATTTGCGTAATCCTGCATCAGCTCAAAATCATTTGCATCTCATTAACCATCACTACTCTAAGTGATAATGCCCCATTAAAGCAAAGCCCAGCCCCCTTGTCCCACATTGCTAGTGCAGAATGTTCTACTGACTGAGGAGAAAACTATGAACTGTTACTCCTGACCCAGGATGGCTGAACGGTGACTTACGCCTACTCAAGTTTATGTTCAGCACGTTAGTAAGTGAACACCACGTGCAATTCAGACACCTTATTTTGTATTCTTCCTACATATTTTGCAAAACAATGTATATAATTGTACAGGGCCACAAATGAATTGACTGCACTTTCGTAATTATTTATTGTTCTTAGAACTGGTTCTCTATGGAATAAACTATATTATAAGTATGTACGAAAAGTAAGTAATGCGTCATATAAAACATGTAAACTATTGATATTGTTGGATATTGTAATATAACAGAGCTTTTTGTATTTTTTCTACTGTACGTAAAATCCAAAGACTTTATTGTGTTAAGAGTTTTGTTTGGGTTTTTTTTGTTGTTGTAAGAAAGCAGATGAATGTCTTAAGAAAAGTGTGAACCAAGACTGCAAAGTTGGGTTATCAAATAAAGATCGCCCATGAAACAAGTGTACCTGTCATTTATTGTGTAATGTATTGGTGTATACAATGATAGAAAGGTTGTGAAGCCTTTAACCACTTCACCACTGAGGGGTTTTACCCCCTGAGCACCAGAGCAATTTTCACCTTTCAGCGCTCCTTCCATTCATTCGTCTATAACTTTATTATTACTTATCGCAATGAAATGAACTATATCTTGTTTTTTTCGCCACCAATTAGGCTTTCTTTAGGTGGGACATTATGCCAAGAATTATTTTTTTCTAAATGTGTTTTAATGGGAAAATAGGAAAAATGTGGGGAAAAAAATAATTATTTTTCAGTTTTCGGCCATTATAGTTTTTAAATAATGCATGCTACTGTAATTAAAACCCATGAAACGTATTTGCCCTTTTGTCCCGGTTATAAAACCATTTAAATTATGTCCCTATCACAATGTTTGGCGCCAATATTTTATTTGGAAATAAAGGTGCATTTTTTTCAGTTTTGCGTCCATCCCTAATTACAAGCCCATAGTTTATAAAGTAACAGTGTTATACCCTCTTGACATAAATATTTAAAAAGTTCAGTCCCTAAGGTAACTATTTATGTATTTTTTTTAATTGTAAATTTTTTATTTTTTTTTTAATTACAAAAAAAAAAAAAATGGGGAGTGTGGGAGGTAATGAGTTAATTTTATGTGTAAAAGTAATTTATTTGTATGTGAAAAATGTGTAGGGTGTAGTTTACTATTTGGCCACAAGATGGCCACAGTAACTTTTTGTTTTAATGCGACCTCCAAGCTTCCTTCCGGAAGCTTGGAGGAAGTATAATGAGCATGGACACGTGAGTTTTTTCTCACAATGATCGCGCTGCCCATAGGAGAGCAGCTGATCATTGCGGGGCTTAGATCAACGAACGGGAATGGATTTTCCCGTTCATTGATCTCTGGGCGAGCGGGCGGCGGCGGTTTTACTAGCGGCGGGCGGCGTGTTTACGAGCGGGAGCGCGGGCAGCGTCGGGAACGCGGAAAGTACGTGTTTCTCCGTCCCTGGTTTTTAAAGGATGGAAAAAGGGGCGGAGAAATACGTATGCGCGGGGGTAAAGTGGTTAAAACCACTTCCTACCAGAGGATTTGGAAATAAGTCACTGCACTCTCCTCTATAACTATATAACTATTTATTAATCTCTGAGCTGATAAAAAGGCTATAGAATTTAAAATAAATGATAGCAAACCCTCTTTCTCCCCCCAGGGAATTAAACAGCAGGACTAGAGCGTAAACATATGTAAAATAAACATTGCAGGAGAAGCGAGACGAAGCTGTGAGTAAAGCATAGAGTCTGTGCCTGATACATGATGAACACAAATGAACTGTTAATAAACAGGAGAGACAGACACGTCAAATGTGTGGGTTTTATGTGCAATATAACTGTTTAGACAAAGGCTATAGTGGATGAAAATGATTTTTTTCCCTTATTTTCCATTTAAATTGCATAGAAAATAAGTTAACTACTAAAAAAAATGTGTGTGTGTATGTATATGTGTATATATATATATAATCACCCACAAAAAAATCTAATTTGAAAAAAAACAATATATAGATCATTTAGGTGCGATAGGTAGTGATAAAGTTATTTTTAAAGTAATCAGAGCTGCAATGAACTGCTTTAAAAAATGTTTTATGAATGTAACCGAAAACATCAAAAACTCTCAAAAGTAGATAGAGAAAATCTTGTTAAAACAAGTGAAAGAAAATAATTTTTGGTCATGTAAAGCAATGAGTAACAATGACTGTGTTGGCCAAGTACCCCTTACGGTGGTTAACTTCATCTCAAGTACCCCTTGTCACTTATATATTCTGTAGGATTAATCTGTAATTGTTTATAAATGCTTTTCAAACATTCATTGATGATCTTAAAGGGAAGGTTCAAGCAAAAAAAAAAAATGAGATTCACTTACCTGGGGCTTCTACCAGCCCCATGTAGCCATCCTGTGCCCTTGTAGTCACTCACTGCTGCTCCAGTCCCCCGCTGGCAGCTTTCTGACCTCGGAGGTCAGGGCCACATTGCATACATTTTTACGCATTCCAGCTAGTGCAGGAACAAAAATTTACGCGTTTCACCACTAACGCGTAAAAATGTATGTGTTAATGATCCTGCACTAGCGGGAATGTGTAAAAATGTACGCAATTTGGCCCTGACCTCCGAGGTCAGAAAGCTGCCAGCGGGGGACTGGAGCAGCAGTGAGTGACTACGAGGGCACAGGATGGCTGCATGGGGCTGGTAGAAGCCCCAGGTAAGTGAATCTCATTTTTTTTTTTTGCTTGGACCTTCCCTTTAAGGCCTGAAACCCACTACAAATCGCTAGCATTTTTAATTAGCATTTTGTAAGTGATTTCATAAGTAGTGATCTCGCGAACCTCCGATTTTCGGTTCGCGAAAGGTTCGGTTCGTGGAAAAGTTCACGAACCGCAATAGACCTCACTGGGGAGGCAAACTTTGAAAAATATTAATCACATTAAATGCTAAATTGCAGGCCTAAAGTGCTTTCAAACATCTTGCATGTGTATACATCAATCAGGGAGTGTAATTAGAGTTCTGCTTCACACTGACACACCAAACTCACTGTGTAACGCAGCTGTTTGCGTAGTGACGGCCGTGCTGGACTGGTGCACAACATGGCCGTGGCAGTTTTCCAGCCCATATGGTCGCCGGGCTGTGGTAGCTCAATGATAGAACAACAGTGACTGTCCAGCTGATCAAATTTGGTCTGTCCACAATGAAGCAACAACCTTATTATCTTCTTTTATGTAGGTAGGCATAGGTAGGAGTCCCAGTATAGGTAGGTAGGCCTAGGTAGGTGTCCCAGTAGTTAGCTAGGCATAGGTAGGAGTCCCAGTATAGGTAGGTAGGCATAGGTAGGTGCCTCAGTAGTTAGCTAGGCATAGGTAGGAGTCCCAGTATAGGTAGGTAGGCATAGGTAGGTGCCTCAGTAGTTAGCTAGGCATAGGTAGGAGTCCCAGTATAGGTAGGTAGGCATAGGTAGGTGCCTCAGTAGTTAGCTAGGCATAGGTAGGAGACCGAGTATAGGTAGGTAGGCATAGGTAGGTGCCTCAGTAGTTAGCTAGGCATAGGTAGGAGACCCAGTATATGTAGGTAGGCATAGGTAGGTGTCCCAGTAGTTAGCTTGGCATAGGTAGGAGTCCCAGTATAGGTAGGTAGGTGCCTCAGTAGTTAGCTAGGCATAGGTAGGAGTCCCAGTATAGGTAGGTAGGTGCCTCAGTAGTTAGCTAGGCATAGGTAGGAGACCCAGTATAGGTAGGTAGGCATAGGTAGGTGCCTCAGTAGATAGCTAGGTATA
Source organism: Hyperolius riggenbachi (assembly GCF_040937935.1). Lineage (NCBI taxonomy): Eukaryota > Metazoa > Chordata > Amphibia > Anura > Hyperoliidae > Hyperolius > Hyperolius riggenbachi. Next base: position 75,176,827 of record NC_090647.1, read on the forward strand.
GGTAGGAGTCCCAGTATAGGTAGGTAGGCATAGGTAGGTCCCCTAGTATAGGTAGGTGTCCCCGTATAGGTAAGTAGGTGCCCCAGTAGTTAGGTAGGCATAGGTAGGTGTCCCAGTATAGATAGTTAGGCAGGGCCTGGCTGGCACAGTAATAACAATTACCAAGGTCCAGCTGCAACAGATAGGGCTGTATAATGCAGTGTCAGTGAGCAACACACACAAAAAAAAACACATCAGGAAAACATTAGCTCTCAAAAGAGCTGTTAAGGGGTGCTATTTTAGCAATAACAATCAGCCAGGAGCAAGCCAAGAGCCTAACTAATCTTTTCCTAGGAGAAAAAATCTGCAGCAACTCTCCCTAGTCTGTCTATTTGCAGCAGGCACACGAGTGAGTGTCATGGCCAGCGAGCCTGCCTTATATAAGGGGGGGGGGGGGGCTCCAGGGCTTAGTGTAGCCTAAATGGCTACAATGTGCCTGCTGACTGTGATGCAGAGGGTCAAAGTTGACCCTCATAGTGCATTATGGGGCGAATCGAACTTCCACAAAAGTTCGCCTGGTCCAGGCGAACGCGAAACACCAAAGTTCGCCTGGAACCGTTCGTCGGCGAACCGTTCGCTACATCTCTATTCATAAGTGTTTTTCAGCAATTTTGGTAGTGATTTTAAGTGTAAGGGTTTTGGCAGCGATTGTGATAGTGATTTGAATTCTGATTGGTCCTTTAAAATTATAATTTTTTTACAGTATGCAGTTGTTTAAAAAACGCACATAGTTTAAAAAACGCACACAAATCACCGTGGCCCCTTTTTCCACTTAATCGGTTGCTCTCAGTTATAACTGAAAGGACAACTGATTTTCAAAGTAATGTCCATGTTTTCCTATGGGACAGTTCACACTTAACGTGTTTTAACTGAAATATTTTTCACAATGCACTGCTATGGAAAAGAAAAAAAATTCGTATCAACTGAGTAAACGGGGCCTGAGGGCCCATTTACACTTAATCAGTTGGTGTGCGTTAGTGTGCATTAGTACGCATTTTTTTCCATAGCAGTGCATTGTGAAAAAGATTTTAGTTAAAATGTGTTAAGTGTGAAAGGTGCCATAGGAAAACATGGGCATTACTTTGAAAATCAGTTTTCTTTCAGTTATAACCGAGAGCAACCGATTAAGTGTAAAAGGGGCCTAAGTGTAGCGATTCATAAGCAATTTGCCAGCGCTTCAATACTTTACATTGAAGTGCAAACGCTCCCAAAATACTGCATGTCCTGCGATTGCGATTTTGCTAATCGCTACTTTGAAATTTGCTATATTTATTTACATTGGCAGAGGTTTTAGGGAAATCAAACAGGTATTCTCCTGATTGTGTTCCACTAGCCTGCGATTTGCGATTTGATTTTGATCACAAATCGCAAGGTACATTAAACTAATGGAAACTGCAGCAGCAATTTCCATTAGTGCGATCCGATTGCGATGCGATTTTGGTAAAAGCGCAATCGTCGTCCTGCCGCGTTTTGTATGCGATTGAGCTGTACTATATGAGTATAGTATCTCAATCGCAATCGCATGGTGGAAATTGAAACGCGATTGCGATCGGAATCGCGATCACATTTCATAGCGGAAAAGAGCCCTAATAGTTATTTAATGATTTATATACGTTTTAATCAATGTGGTATTCATTTTTTATTATTCAAAAAACAGTTTAATCCCGCTTTAATTTACTCTAAATTTATAATTTTTTCATCTCAATCTCAAATCTTGAATTGCCAAAGATAAATTCTAGTACTCCCTGGAGCCTACTAAAGCACCTCCTGGTGTACATGTACCATGTGTTGAGAATCTAGGATATAGATAACTAAAAAAAAGTCAAAAAAATAAAAATCCAATAACATACTTGTAAGTGGCAAAAGTAAGATGGATCCTTAACCTCCCTAGCGTTCTGGACGAGCTAGGCTCGTCCAGAGACGCCGGAGGTGACAGCTCAGGCCCCGCTGGGCCGATTTGAATAATATTTTTTTTAAAACACGCAGCAAGCACTTTGCTTGCTGCGTGCCTTACCCGATCGCCGCCGATCTGCCACTACCCGCTGCGATAGAGCGCCCCCCCAGCCGAGACCCCGTAGGCTGCCTCGCCAATCAGTGCCAGGCAGCGCTGAGGGGTGGATCGGGTCTCCCTGTGACGTCAAGACGACGTCACGACGTGCGTCGCCATGGCGACGGGGGAAGCCCTCCAGGAACGGGATTTCCGGACGGGCCATTGCGCCGGCGGCGATCAGAGGGGTGGGAGGGACGCCCATTAATGATACAATCTTACCACTTTCTATGTATTATGAGGTATTACCCTAAAATATCCTTTCAATGTATATTCAGGGCAGAGGCGAGAGAGGCTCCAGTGCGCAGTGTAGGAGGAGGCGCACAACTCACTCAGCTACTATTCCCCTATTGTGTATGAAACAGAGAGAAATAATAAAAGGGGATACATGGCAGTAACTGCAAGCCAAATAAGTAGAGATTAAGGTGTTGGAGGGGGGGGGGGGGGGCTGGGACACCTCTTAGTCTAACAGCAATCAGTGTGTGATTGCTGGGGTGGACAGGATGGAGGGGCGCACTTTGGTGTCTCAGCCTTGGGTGCTGGAGGACCTTGTCCCGGCTCTGAGTATATTCACTCCATTTACCCTCCTACCACTGTACATAGATTTGGTAAGATTGCACAATCAAGATTGTCTCATTGATGGGCACCTTTAGAATTATCATTAGCGTTGGTGTTCGATTTCAAAACACCAGAATACTGCAGAGCTCCACACTTCAGCACCATTTCAGTACCGAACAAGCGGATGGCATTAGGGGTTCAGTACTTGTGCTTTACAGCACATTCCACGCGACTCCAATGCTTCCTCCTTCCAAAGCCAGCTTGTCTTTTTAAAAATAGGCCTGATAGACCCTAAGCCAGTGCAGCTAATTGTTTTACTGCCTTCTGATAGCTGAGCAACAAGTCTAAGGGTAGGAACACACTAGGCAGAATCATATATGCGTTTTCCATAGCACATAGTGGAAAACGCATATGAGATTCTGCCTAGTGTGTTCCTACCCTTAAGATACTCATACATCTAGTCAGAGCCGGGACAAGGTCCTCCAGCACCCAAGGCTGAGACACCAAAGTGGGCCCCTCCATCCCTCCACCCCAGCCGTCACACACTGATTGCTATTAGACTAAGAGGCACCCCAGGGCCCCCAACACATTAAACTCTAGTTATCTGGCTTGTAGTCACTTCCATGTATCTCCTTTTCTTATTTCTTTCTGCTTCAAACACAATTAGGAATGACAGTTGAATGAATTGTGCGCCCCCTCCTACACTGCGCCCTGAGGCTGGAGCCTCTCCATCCTATGCCTCGGCCCGGCATCTAGTGACTCGGCAGCTGATCGACCATCCAATTTGATAATTATCAAATGGGATGAAAAATGGCGCCAGGTGAAATGCCCGATCGATTATGTGAGAAATTTTGGGCCGAGCACATTGATCAGACAAGCAGCAAGATGTCGGGCCGGCGTGGTCAATCAGGTGCGTGGTGGTATCAAGCAAATTCCGAAGACAAGCGGCTCTGTTCTGCACACTCGGGAGCCGAGCACTTCAGAGGACACCTGAATACACAGCTGGTGGAGATTTGAACAGGGGACTGGTGGGGGAACGAGGAGACTAAGAAAGGACCCAGAGGGCTGTAAGGCTCCTTTCAGATGGACGGCTGAACTTTGCCGAGCGGTTCAGCCTCCCATCTACAGCCCACTAATGCAATTTGAGTGCAATTTAAATGCAGCCAAATTGAAGAAGTTGCAACATCACGTGTCAAGCGTTGACATGCAGTAGAGTGACCAGACGTCCCGGATTGCCCGGGACGCGTCCCGGATTCGGGGTCCGCTGTCCCAGGCTGCATGAGGTCCCGGGAAACGTCCCGCTTTCAGCAGCGGGACGTCCCGGCCTCGGGTCACTCTATCCTCATGAACTGGCAGCGGCGTCTATAGACGCTGTGCCAGTTCATTGCCCGCAGCCCCGCTCCAGCCTCCTTCTTCCGTTGTCTGTTCCGACACCGGCAGGCGAGCAGGGCTACGGCAAGATGGCTGCCGAAGCCCTGTACTGGAGACTATTTGTGTCTCCAGTACAGGGCTTCGGGCGCCATCTTGCCGTAGCCCTGTCAGCGCGGGAGACGAGCAGGAGGAAGGTGGTCCCGGGAGCAGCGCGCCAGAGGCCAGAGACTTCTGCCAGGTGAGTAAATGCTTTCTTTTCCAGGTGAAATTTACTCCCATTTCGTTTCTTTTCTGGTGAAATGTTTGCCCGCATTGCGTTTCTTTTCTGGTAAAATGTTTGCCCGCATTGCGTTTCTTTTCTGGGGAAATGTTTGCCCGCATTGCGTTTCTTTTCTGGTGAAATATTTGCCCGCATTGCGTTTCTTTTCTGGTGAAATGTTTGCCCGCATTGCGTTTCTTTTCTGGGGAAATGTTTGCCCGCATTGCGTTTCTTTTCTGGGGAAATGTTTGCCCGCATTGCGTCTCTTCTCTGGGGAAATGTTTGCCCGCATTGCGTTTCTTTTCTGGTGAAATGTTTGCCCGCATTGCGTTTCTTTTCTGGGGAAATGTTTGCCCGCATTGCGTTTCTTTTCTGGGGAAATGTTTGCCCGCATTGCGTTTCTTTTCTGGGGAAATGTTTGCCTGCATTGCCTTTATTTTCTGGTGAAATGTTTGCCCGCATTACGTTTATTTTCTGGTGAAATGTTTGCCCGCATTGCGTTTCTTTTCTGGGGAAATGTTTGCCCGCATTGCGTTTCTTTTCTGGGGAAATGTTTGCCCGCATTGCGTTTCTTTTCTGGGGAAATGTTTGCCTGCATTGCCTTTATTTTCTGGTGAAATGTTTGCCCGCATTACGTTTATTTTCTGGTGAAATGTTTGCCCGCATTGCGTTTATTTTGTACTGACATGTTTGCCCGCATTGCTTTAATTTTGTACTGACATGTTGCCCGCATTGCGTTTATTTTGTACTGACATGTTGCCCGCATTTCGTTTATTTTGTACTGACATGTTTGCCCGCATTGCATTTATTTTGTACTGACATGTTGCCCGCATTGCATTTATTTTATACTGACATGTTGCACGCATTGCGTTTTTTTTGTGCTGACATGTTGCCCATTGCGTTTATTTTCTGGTGTCCGGGGTAACTGTTACTGCATTTATTATTTAATGGTCATAGATGGCTATGTTTGCTGCTTTGTGGTTACGGTATACTATTAGCATCACACAGTTTCTGCACACCCATGATGCAAAGTCTCGTTTGTCCACATCATGGTGTAAACATTGCTTTCTTATGCCTCGCTGTTACATCATTACGCTAGCTCCGCCCATACAATGTCATGACCACGCCCATCCCCCCCCCCCCCCCGGTCTTCATCGCTGCGCGCTCCTCAGTCCTCCCCACATTTCGCCGCGGCGCGCGCCCCGCGCCCCTCCCCCTCCCTGTCCCAGGTTGGACCCACAAAAATCTGGTCACGCTACATGCAGTGAAGTTACTAGGCGGCAGAGAACCATGACATGTGTAATCTATCGACATGTCGCAACCACGCTCAGTGACAAAGTGACTTCACCGCTTGTCAGCTTTCCATGTGAAAGGGCCCTAAGGGAACCTGAACACTCCCACTTCTTCGGTAAGAATGTAACTTTCTTCTCGCCTGGTGGTGACAAGCATCCTTTAAATAAATCAATATTTCTAATGAAAAAAACAAAACCTCTGAAATGCTGCCAATTTTGATAAGAACTTTATTAAAATGTCATTAAATGCAGGATAGTGGTTCTTTAAGCAGAGTTTGGCAAACAAATGTAAAATAATCCACCCTGAACATTTCCTCCTCCTTGTATTTGTGTCACCGCAGCTGTCACTAGAGCCTTTCCAACTCTGAAATCATCAAACTTTCTCGAACAAAAAGAGCCACAAAAACAGGTGTTGGAGGAGCCCAAACAGACGCCAATCGTGGCTTGTTTTTGCTGATTCAGATGTCTGGACATCCATTAAAGCTAGGTCAGAGCCAAGAGTTACAGAAAATCTTTGTACAGTGTCAGTAAATACCCCCCAGAGAGGCTCACTGCCTGCAGTAGCTGCGTCACTGACATGTCACCTGGGGCGACCTACTGGTTTCCTGGACACCAGAACTACATGAAGCGTACAGTTATACACGAAATGGTGCACCGGCCAAGAAAAATACGCTCAGCTGGGAGATGGCCTTGATAATTAATGAAAAGTATTAATCATTCTGCACCAGCACCTCCCAAAGTGCCGAACAAAGTAATGATCATAACATTATATAATGTAGTACCAGTAGTAGAATTTTCTACTATGTAAACCAGCAAAGTGGTATGAAAAACAGCATTACTTTTTTGCTCTAAAATATAATTTACAGCATAAAAAGTACTACCAGAAAAAAAAACATTTCCCCCATCCTCTCTAGCTTGGGGGAATCCAGCGCTGGCTCCACCAAAACCTCAACAAAGCTGACAAGCAACAGGCAAATATTTACCTACCACAATCCAGCGCAGGCGCAGTAGAGCGGATACGATCGGGCCTGGCTATTTCCAACTTAGCCTGAACGAAGAGCCGCTATACTGCGCCAGATCGCGGTAGGTAAATATTTACCTTGTGCTGTTGGGGGGGTCGAAGCGCTGTATTGCCAGGACCGAGGAGGACAGGGGAAGCTTCGTTAGGATCCAGAGGCTTCCTCCTCTTGGGGTAAGTACCCCCAGGGGACGTTTTTAAAGTTACAGGTTTTCTTTAAAGTGCACAGATAGACAGATCTAGCGCCGATCCCTGCATATCGCTAAAGGTGCGTACACACGCACTACTATAAGGAACGACGGGTCCGTCGGGGCGTTCCAGCAATAGTAGAGCGTGTGTACAGTCTGTCTGCAGACTGATAACACTGTTTCTGAACAATGTGCTCAGCGGATCGCTCAGAAACAGCCTTATCAGTCTGCAGACAGACTGTACACACGCTCTACTATCGCTGGAACGCCCACCCAGCGGGAGGGTCCGACGGACCCGTCGTTCCCTGTAGTACAGCGTGTACGAGCCTTAAAGAGAATCTGTATTGTTAAAATCACACAAAAGTAAACATACCAGTGTGTCAGGGGACATCTCCTATTACCCTCTGTCACAATTTCGCCGCTCCCCGCCGCATTAAAAGTGGTTAAAAACAGTTTTAAAAAGTTTGTTTATAAACAAACAAAATGGCCACCAAAACAGGAAGTAGGTTGATGTACAGTATGTCTACACATAGAAAATACATCCATACACAAGCAGGCTGTGTACAGCCTTCCTTTTGAATCTCAAGAGATCATATGTGTGTTTCTTTCCCCCTGCATCTCTCATGCACTGAAGTTTCAGGCTGCTCTTTTCTTCCTGCAAACAGCTTTGCCCTTGTCTGTAATTCCTCACTATGTGAAAGCCCAGCCAGCTCAGAGGACGATTTATCCAGCTTGTAAAAGATAAGAGAGAAGAGAGAAGCTGCTCTAATCTAAATAACACACAGGCAGTGTGCATAGATTGGCCTGGAAGGGGGAGTTCATAGCAGAACCACAACACTGAAGAACTTGGCAGCCTTCCAGACACAGGCTGACAAGTCTGACAAGAGAGAGATAAGTTGATTTATTACAGAGACTGTGATAGTACAAAGTGCTGCAGTAAGCTAGAACACATTAGAATAGCTTTTGGAACTTGTAGGATGATAAAAAACAGGATGCAATTTTTGTTACGGAGTCTCTTTAAGGGTTAAGGTAGCCATACACTGGTCGATTTACCATTAGATCGACCAGCTGACAGATCCCTATCTGATCGAATCTGATCAGAGAGGGATCGTATGGCTGCCTTTACTGCAAACAGATTGTGAATCGATTTCAGCCTGAAACCGATCACAATCTGTGGAGCCGCCGCTGCCGCCTGTCCCCCCCTCCCCCCCCCCCCCGCATACATTACCTGACGCTGACTCCCGGGCATCGTCTCCGCATCTTCTCCACGCTGCACCCGCTCCATCCTGGCACTTCCTGTGTCACTCCGTGACCGGGAAGTTCAAATAGAGCGCCCTCTATTTGAACTTCCTGGTCACTGCAGTGACAGGAAGCGCCGGGATGGAGCGGGTGCAGCGCGGAGAAGACGCCCGGGAGCCAGCGTCAGGTAATGTATACCTCATCGGATCGGCCGCCGCTAGCGACGCGCTCCCTACCCGCGGGCGATCGAGGGTAATTTCCCGCACGGCGCGATCGACGGACCGATCCGATTTCGGGAGGAAATCTGATCGGCGGGTGCGTTTAGCGCGAACGATTGGCAGCAGATTCGATCCCAGAATCGAATCTGCTGTCGAAACGGCCGCAAATCGGGCCAGTGTATGGCCACCTTTAGTCAAGTGTTCTCAGTGTATTATTATACACTCACCTAAAGGATTATTAGGAACGTTCAATTGCTCATTAATGCAATTATCTAATCAACCAATCACATGGCAGTTGCTTCAATGCATTTAGGGGTGTGGTCCTGGTCAAGAACAGAATGAGAACATGGATCCATCATGCCTTCTTACCACTGTGCAGGCTGGTGGTGTAATGGTGTGGGGAATGTTTTCTTGGCACACTTTAGGCCCCTTAGTGTCAATTGGGCATTGTTTCAATGGCATGGGCTACCTGAGCATTGTTTCTGACCATGTCCCTTCATGACCATCATATACCCATCCTCTGATTATTATTATTTATTGTATTTATAAAGCACCAACTTATTACGCAGCGCTGGACATCAATTTAGGTTACAGACAATATTTAGGGGTGACACACAGCACAGTATGAGTACAAGGTAATGCTTAGTCAGTCACTGGATGGAGAATGGAGATTAGGCAAGTTAGGTTCACTCAAATGCACAGCATGGGTTTACAGTAATGGAGGTGCATGATCAGGTAGGACACAAAAAGAGGAGGACCCTGCCCAAAGGCTTACATTCTAGAGGGAGAGGTAGTGACACAAGAGGTAGGGGACCAGAGTTCAGCTGTGGGTTTAGAGCAATTGTGAGGGGTGGTAGGCCAGAGTGAAAAGGTGAGTTTTGAGGGCCTTCTTGAAGGTGTTGGAGGAGGGGGCTGCCCTAATGGGTGGAGGTAGGGAGTTCCATATTGTTGGAGCGGCTGTTGAGAAGTCCTGGAGGCGTGCATGGCTACTTCCAGCAGGATAATGCCCCATGTCACAAAGCTCGAAATCATTTCAAATTTTTTGAACTTGACAATGAGTTCACTGTACTAAAATGGCCACCACAGTCACCAGATCTCAACCCAATAGAGCATCTTTGGGATGTGATGGAATGGGAGCTTCGTGCCCTGGATGTGCATCCCACAAATCTTTATCAACTGCAAGATGCTATCCTATCAATATGGGCCAACAGTTCTAAAGAATGCTTTCAGCACCTTGTTGAATCAATGCCATGTAGAATTAAGGCAGTTCTGAAGGCGAAAGGAGTTCAAAAACAGTATTAGTATGGTGTTCCTAATAATCCTTTAGGTGAGTGTTATGGCCCGTACTTACGGGCTGCAAATGTTGCCTGTCGCCAGCACACGTGAGCGTGTGGGTGACAGGCCGGCTACAGCTCCTCGCCAGGTCCCTCCGCGTACAAACGCGGAAGAGGGACCAGCGGCGAGGCGGAAGCTGTCGCCGACGTTCCTCTTCCCTCCGCCGGAAGCTCCATATACTTTAATGGAGGTTGCTGTCGCTAGTCCGCGTACTCACGCGGACTAGCGACAGTTGCGGCGGGGGTGCGGCGGCGACTGTCGCCATGCGATTTAAACTTTCAATCGCATGGCGACATGAGCGACGGGCGACAGTTCGGGGTGCGCGCGCGTGCAACGGCCCATACTCACGGGCGACCTGTCGCCGCAACACGCGCGCGCCGCGGGTTGAGGCGACAAAAGTCCCTCGTGAGTATGGGCCATAAGTCAACGGTAATGAAAGTAGCTGGCGGCGAGAGAACGGAGGATCGTGGTGGACCAGCGCAGGACAGGAAGGCTGCACGAGGCTGGCAGAAGCCCCAGGTAATTGAAACACTTTGTTTTAGGAAGATCTTCAGTTCCGCTTTAACCTGCTGAGCGGTCTGGATGAGCTCAGCTCGTCCAGTACCGCCGGAGCCTGCCGCTCAGGCCCTGCTGGGCCGATTTGGCTCAAATAAAAAGCAGCACACGCAGCCGGCACTTTGCCAGCCGCGTGTGCTACCTGATCGCCGCTGCAGCGCGGCGATCCGCCGCATGCAGCGGCGAAAGAGGGTCCCCCCAGCCGCCTGAGCCCAGCGTAGCCGGAACAAAAAGTTCCGGCCAGCGCTAAGGGCTGGATCGGAGGCGGCTGACGTCAGGACGTCTGCTGATGTCCATGACGTCACTCCGCTCGTCGCCATGGCGACGAGGTAAGCGAAACACGGAAGGCCGCTCATTGCAGCCTTCCGTGTTACTTCTGGCCGTCGGAGGCGATCAGAAGAACGCATCCGGAGCGCCCTCTAGTGGGCTTTCATGCAGCCAACTTTTAGTTGGCTGCATGAAATAGTTTTTTTTTTATTAAAAAAAAACCCTCCCGCAGCCTCCCTGGCGATCTTAATAGAACGCCAGGGAGGTTAAAGGAGTTATCAGGCTAAATGAAGAAAATAAGCGCTGTCACAGGAGCCCTAGTGGTCAGACCGCAAATTGCCTTCCAATCGGTTTCAGCACACAGACCATACCAGCTTTGGTCGCGATCTTTCGTCAGAAACCGACAGAAATTTGGGCAGCAGCCCGACTAGAAGAGAGCCTGTGAGGTACGGTGATTACAACTTTACACCAATTCGGGGTATAACTGCCACCACCTCTGTTTTCCGAGACAGAGGAACTCACTAACTGGCTATTCCTCGACCTGCAAATAAAAACGGTTAAACACACTCTATTCTGTCTGGCTAGTAACAACAGTAGCGTCTCTTCAGAAGTCTGAGTTCAGTTTCTGTGTATGCTGAATAATAGGGTAGCGGAACAGTGAATGACTTTGATAAAGTCTTTATTCACGGGCAATATAAATAATTAATATATATACAGAAAATTATTAAAATCAACACTTATTGAGACATGAGATAACACAGTATTAAAATAAAGGGGAGAAAAAACGGATAGAGTTCATGGAGAGATGTCCTTTTGTGGGAAAACTTGTAAAGTTCTTGGTTTCAATCAGAGTTCAGACCAGGTGGATGCCAGCATATCCTCCAGCTGGCACAGATGTGATCAAGATGTTGTCTCAGGGTGGAGGACAGTGAGTTTGGCTCCTCTGCCATTCTTATGCCCCTGATCCAGTAGGAGGGAGTGAGGGCAGGAGCCACACACCCCCTTAGAATATGAGAGGAGTCCTCCCCTTGTCCTGGGGACCAGAAATCATATCTAACCATATATGGGCTCTATCTCACAGAACCGTACAGGTCAGGGCAGATTTACTAACATTTTCAGATTTGTCCCGATTTACCCAGCACCATGATACCAAACATTAGGGGCGGGACCCCTGTGGTATCGCCAGGGCACTTCCGAACTGTCTAACTGGCAGTCTTTACCTCAGAATGTTCTGAAACTTCCCCAGAACCAGCGCCAGACAGGGCCCATCATGCTCTGTTAGTTTGGAGGGTCTGCCAACCTGGCAATACAGAAAATATTACACATAGCAGTTTATGGAATATGATATACATCTGGGATTTACAGCAGGTCATTCCCAGGCAAAGGCTCTTTTGAAGTTTGGGGGCAGCAAGCTACGTGTCAGCTCCCCTGCTGGGACTGTAGCCAGAATTTCTGACTTTTCCCAACTAAATTGGATCTATCATGCTGCTTATCAGCTCTATCTGATGGATGGGCCATCAGCACAGCTTGATGCCGGGGACAGCTGCAGCAGGCTCCTGCCTTTTTTTTTGGGGGGGGGGGGGGGGGGGGGACGGAGGAGGGAAAGGACTGTCTTTATTAAAAAAAGAAAAACCAGGAATGTCAATTCTGCTCGCTGCACTGACTGGCAAATCTGACCGAGAAATCGACTCCTCCCAGCTGTTCCATGACAGCTAGGAGAAAGAGAAACTCCAGGTTGCTACAGGTAGCCCCTACACAGCCAATACAGATTCTATTGATCTGAATCGCAATCGATGCAGAGAATCGACTGCGATCGCATTTTCTTCACGCGCGGTTCTAGGACGCGTCTGCGGCCCCGCAACCGTCCGTGACAAGCACTACTTAACCGGGGCTTCCTCCAGCCCCAAGCTCCCAGCATGTCCCTCGCTGCAGCCGTTTGCCATAGCTCCGTCCCGGTCTCCGGCGATGACGTCATGCCGACCTCCAGGTCGGCCTGTAATGCGCCTGCACGAGCGGCACTGTCAATCACCACCACGTGGACCGGAGCAGACTGTGCAGGCGCAGTTCTGCACCTGCGCAGTCCGCTCCGGGCCACGTGGCGGTGATTGACATGCTGGGAGCTTGGGGCTGGAGGAAGCCCCGGGTAAGTAGTACTCATTTTCTTCATTTAGCCTGATAATTCCTTTAAAGAGGGACTGTAATGACATATTAGAATGCATTAAATTATTATTTCTTTCTATAAATGCCAACATCTTCTGCAGTGCTTTACATAGTACAAAACAAATAGCGGGGATTTTAGATACATAAGAGGTTCAAAACTCTGTACAATCAGCAATACAAATACAGATGGGATGGTATCTGGTGGGATGGTATCTGGAGATTAGTGAGGAAATAAAAGGAGGAGACAACTTATGTAGAGCTTTGTATGATAGGATGAGGAGTTTAAACTGGATCCTTGGGGTAATAGGTAGACAATAGAGCGACTGCAGAGTAGGGTGTTACAGGGGCTGCAGAGTAGGGTGTTACAGTATTCAGAATGGGATAGGATTAGAGCATGTACAAGCATTTTGGTTGCCTCTTGTGAGAGGAAGGGATGAATTCTGTAAATATTTTTTGAAATGGAAGTAGCAGGAGGTTGTTAATGTGTCAATATGAGGTCTAAATGAGAGTCCAGAGTTAACTCTAGGCAGTGAGCTTTAGGAGTTGAGGTTATTGGGATATTTTCTACGATGGGTGGGGGAGCAGAGAGAGAGAGAGAGAAGGTGGAAATTTCAAAATCTCAGTGTCATTCAGACAGACAGTCAGGGACTCAAGATAATAGTCAACTTCCAAAAAGTAACAGCGCTCCAGCTGAGCGTAGGATCCAGGAGATAATGCTCCAATGGGTCACACCAATTATCAAGCTCCACAACTTGTGTGACAAGTGAAAATGAAAAACAAGATAAAACAGCAGCTCTGTATGGTGCATTAACGATTTATTTCTGGTAATAAGGATAAAAGATTGCACTTACAGGATGTAAATGCTATTCAAAGCATATCACCCAACATTATACTCAACGCCGCAAAGACCGTTGAACTAGTCGTAGACTTCAGGCGGAATCCTCCCCCCCTCCCACCTGTCCTCATTGGGGGTACCAAAGTCTCTAGAGTGACATCTGTGCGGTTCCTTGGCACGACTCTCACCAACAACCTGAAGTGGGGGCAGAACACCACCAAAATTCAGAAGAAATCTCAGCAGAGGTTGTTCTTTTTGCGCCAACTGAAGAGATTCGGCATGCCCAGGGAGCTGCTGACCAGCTTCTATACTGCCACCATAGAATCCATCCTCTGCTCCTCAATCATTGTCTGGTACGCGGGGCAACGGCCAGCGATAAACACAAACTGCACTTAGAGAGAATCATCGGGTCTCCTCTTCTACCTCTTGATCTCCTCCACTCCGCTAGGATGATGAAGAGGGCCACTGTGATCTCCCGTGACCCCTCCCACCCAGGCAGTCGCTACTTCAAGCTCCTTCCATTGGGCCGCCGCTACAGGACTATACCATGTAAAACCAGCAGACGGAAGAACACCTTCTTCCCCCAAAGCGGTTCGGCTGCTGAACTCCAACCTCTCTCTGTCAGGCCCGCCTTCGGGCATGCCCTAGCGGGGTCTTTATAGCCAGTTCTCGCCACTGCCCGCCCTGGTTCTCACTGCCCAGGGCAGTATGGGGGCCATCATCATCATTACTACTATTATTATTACTGGACTGATCCTGCACGGCAGGAAGAACACTAACTGACAACCGGGGTCTGTTATTAATGAGGGCCAGACATACACCATTACTGTGATTCCAAATTGTTTGTGTTGTGCGTCTTGTCTTCCTATACTATGCCCATGCCATGTGTACCACAAATAATTCCGAGTATAGCTCTGCTGTATTTGGCCAAATAAATGATTCTGATTCTGCTGGGATTACACGATACTTTTTTTGCGTTCGATTCGGCGCGTAATCTATTAACCATTCAATTTTCTGCTTGATTCTCTTATCTTCCGCTCGTTTTTCTTATCTTTTTTCCATTGACTTCTATAAGAAATCGAGCGGAAACAAATCGAGCGGAACATCGGACATGTCAGAATTTTATCATCGAAGGCATCTATCGGAACGATTCTTACAAAAAACGTATCGTGTAATCCCAGCATTAGGGCTGTGAGTGGCAAGCAGCTACTGTACCTGCATGAGGTCATTGGGACCTCTGGATGTAATTCTGCCCCAGAGGGTTTTTTTTGTGACAGGGTGCTGGGCAGCCGCACGCCCCCCCCCCCCCCCCCCCATTACACAGCCATAGATTGGCGCTTTGAGTCCGCAAGGAGAAAAGCATAATATAAATGTTATTTGTCTTGTCTCACTGCAGAGCAGGTGAGTGCTGGGCAGCCCCCACATTACACAGGCATAAATCACACTGCATTGGATGGACTATCAGTGTACTGAGCAGTCCTCCATATAGCCCAGCCATATATAACACTGCAGAGCTGGGCAGCCCCTCAAATTACACATCACTGAATGAGCTATCAGAGCACTGGGCAGCCACCCATACATCACAGCGCAGAGCTGGAGAGTGCTAGGCAGCCCCACACACAGCTCTGAATGAGCTATCAGAGCAATGGGCAGCCCATCATCACACACAGAGGGGTCTTTGCACAGCTGGCAGTGGCCACTACACACAGCAGCACTGAGGTCTCCTGATTGGCCGCGCAGCTCACCAATCACAGGCAGCCAGATCTTCTGCCCCACTTCCCGTGAGAAAGTTTGAATGAGATTGAGTTGAGTGCTGGAGAGTGCGGGTGACAGAGGGGACACATGGCGCACCCGGGACTGCTGCTGCTGCTCTGCGCCCTGTGTCTCCCCGCTCTGTGCGCCGCCGCTGTCAGCCCGGAGCGGAGCCTGGTGTGGGGTCCCGGGCTGCAGGCGGCCGTCACCCTGCCTGTCAGATACTTCTACATCCAGGCTGCGGACAGCGCGGGGAACAACCTCACCGCCTCCCCAGGTAAGGAGGATCCCCCCCCATACAGCATCCCCCTATCCATAGGATCAGCCTGCAGCCAAATCAATCCCAGTTAAATCCCAGTCACACGCCCCGCCCCCTCCCTCTGACGTCACGCCAGAGCCTTCCTCATACTCGCTTTTAACTCTTTAGCTGCCCGTCATCATCGTTTAAATGCAGCTTCCTGCATTCCTCTGGTCATGGGATGCTGGGATGTGTAATCTGACCATTGTCCCTAATGTCCTATGCAGGGCCAGCAGGCTCGGCTCTTTGTCCCTGGATATGTGCTACAGCAATCACATCTCTGAAGCTGTTTTTTTTTTTTTTTTCCCCTGATAAAATAATTACCTCTATAACTTTAACTCTTTATATGTAGATTTTATATGTGCATAAACATATATGTTTCTATTTAAATATTCATGATGATTTAAAAAAACAAAAAAAAACAAAAACATTCACAGCACGGTGGGGTAGTGGTTAGCACTCTCGCCTTGCAGAGCTGGGTCCCCAGTTAAAATTTCAGCCAGGGCACTGACTGCATGTAGTGTGTTCCTGTGTCTGTGTGGGTTTCCTCTGAGCACTCCAGTTTTCTCCCACATCCCCAAATCATACAGATAATTTAGGGCTTCCCCCTAAATCGGCCATAGACTATGATACATATACTGCACAGCATGGTGGTAAAGTGGTTAGCACTCTTGACTTGCAGTGCTTGGTCTCTTGGTTCGCATCCCAACCATGGCACTCTCTGCACAGTTTGTATGTTCTCCCTGTGTCTGTGTGGGTTTCCTCTAGGCACTCCAGTTTCCTCCCACATCCCAAAAATATACAGATAAGTTAATTGGCTTCCCCCTAACTTGGCCCTAGGCTACAATACATACACTGCACAGCACGGTAGCATATTAGTTAGCATTCTTGCCTTGCAGCGCTGGGTCCTTCAGTTCGCATCGCTGCCATAGCATTGTCTGCACAGGGTTTGAATGATCTCCTCATGTCTGTGAGGGTTTCCTCCAGGCACTCCAGTATCCTCTCACATCCCAAAAACATACAGATAAGATAATTGGTTTCCCCTAAATTGGCCCTATGCTACTATACATACACTACGATACGTACATAGACATATGACTATGGCACTTCCATCGCATCCCGCCATACTGCATCGGTATGATAGTCCCCATAGACTTTCACTGCCCTGCGGTGTGGTGCAGTAAAAACAACGCGCCGCACCGTCGCAGTGTGAAAGGGCCATAAAAGGAAGTACATTTGACAGCTTCCATAGGTCCCTCACAGCTCGTTTTCCTTTTAACGCTTCTGTCTGGGTTTGAGTTAAAGGACCACTGTCACGAAAATCATAACATTTAAAATGTATACCTATAAGAAGTATGTCTCTTCCAGTGTAAAATGAGCCATAAATTACTTTTCTCTCATGTTGCTGTCACTCACAGTAGGTAGTAGAAAGCTGACAGAACCGACAGGTTTTGGACTAGCCCATCTCCTCATGGGGGTTTCTCAGGGTTTTATTTTCAAAAGCATTTAGTGAATGGCAGTTGGTCCGTCCAGCTGGCAAAAAAGTATATGGCGAGCAGGGAGGCTGGTCAGCATCTTTGTATAAATCTTTTTCAGGGAATGGCCTCAATTCACTAAGATTATCTCCTGTCTTTAAAGAGAACCCGAGGTGGGTTTGAAGAATATTATCTGCATACAGAGGCTGGATCTGCCTATAGAGCACAGCCTCTGTTGCTATCCCAAACCCCCCTAAGGTCCCCCTGCACTCTGCAATCCCTCATAAATCACAGCCACGCTGCTGACAAACAGCTTGTCAGAGCTGGCTGTGTTTATCTCTATAGTGTCAGTCTGCTGCTCTCCCCGCCTCCTGCAGAACTCCGGTCCCCGCCTGCGTCCCTTCCCTCCCTGCTGATTGGAGGGAAGGGACAGGGGCAAGGACCGGAGCTATGCAGGAGGCGGAGGAGCAGCTGAGACTGACACTACAGATGTAAATACAGCCTCACAGCACGGCTGTGATTTATGAGGGATTGCAGAGTGCAGGGGGACTTTAGTGGGGTTTGGGGTAGCAACAGAGGCGGGGCTGTATAGGCAGATCCAGCCTCTGTATGCAGATAACATTCTTTAAACACACCTCGGGTTCTCTTTAAAACCTCTTCTAGAGTTGTTACCATGGTGATAAGGCATGTAGTATTCAGGAAACATTTTACCTCAGGCAAACCTAAAGTTAACTCTTCTGTCTTTAAGTTAACTCTCCAAGCCTTAAAATAACTCCAGAGTTAAAGACAGGCTGTTAATTAACTGCATGTGAAAATAACTACAGAGGAGGTAAATTAACTACAGAGGAGGTAAATTAACTACAGAGAAGGTAAATTAACTGCAGAGAAGGTAACTTAACTACAGAGGAGGTAACTTAAGGAATGAAGAGATAAGATAACTCTCTCACTGTGTGGAGGTAAGTTTTCTCTTGCCTTATTATCTCCAGCATGATTTTAGTGAATTGAGGCCAATGGCCTGAATTCACTAAGATCATGCTAGAGATAATAAGGCAAGAGAAAACTTACCTCCACACGTGAGAGAGTTATCTTACCTCTTCATTCCTTAAGTTACCTCTCCTGTAGTTAATTTACCTCCTCTGTAGTTAATTTACCTCCTCTGTAGTTATTTTCACACGCAGCTAATCAACAGCCTGTCTTTAACTCTGGAGTTATTTTAAGGATTGGAGAGTTAATTTAAAGACAGAAGAGTTAATTTAGGCTTGCCTAAGGTAAAATGTTTCCTGAATACTACATGCCTTATCACCATGGTAACAACTCTAGAAGAGTTATTAAAGACAGGAGATAAGTTTAGTGAATTGAGGCCAATGTCTTTATAAAGAATAAAGGCCATGCTGAGAATCCCCTATGGAGAGATGGACTAGCCCAAAACCTGTCGGTAAGTTCAGATTCCTACTAACTACTGTAAGTGACAGCAACATAGGAGAAAAATAATCTATGGCTCATTTTACTCTGGAAGAAACCTACCGGTACTTCTTATTTGAATGTGTTTACATATATTTGAAATGTTAAGATTTTCGCGACGGTGGTCCTTTAACATCTGGAGAAAGACCGTCACATCATCACAGTGGCCCAGCCTCTCGTGTGGACATCTGGTAGGGGGCGTGACACCTGTGCCTTTCACTTTCTTCCTTCACTGCTGATTGGAGGGGAGATGTGGCTGGGTATGGGGTGTGTATTTTGGTGATGTGGAGGTGTTGCAATGTTAGAGACATGCAGGGGTTATTGATAGTGGTGCAGGGGGTGGGAGGGGTGATTAGAACAACAGCTATATTGGCACTTTTCTGGTGAACAGATTCTTGGCCTTTTTATATACAGCCTGGTAAAAACGTCCAATTCTGAGAGGGCAATTTTATCACTTCCATGTAGTATGAGGACCAACAGATTTTGAATACTATAATCAGATTGTGTAGGTAAGCTCTCAGACTACATGGAGATGGTTAAATTGGCCAATCAAAGTTGGATGTGTGTACCAGGCTTTAAAGGACTACTGCAATGAGAGGGGTATGGAGGCTGCCATATTTATTTACTGTTAAACAATATCAGTTAACTGGCTATCCTGCTGATCCTCTGCCTCTAATACTTTTAGCCATAGACCCTGAACTAGCACACAGCAGATCAGATGCTTCTGACATTATTGTCAGATCTGACAAGATTAGCTGCATGCTTGTTTCTGGTGTGATTCAGACACTACTGCAGCCAAATAGATCAGCAGGGCTGCCAGGCAACTAGCATTGTTGAAAAGGAAATAAATATGGCCTCCATTATCCCTTTTGTTACTGTTGTCCTTGAAGTCTCTTGCATGACCTGGCCCTAAATCAGGGGTTTCAAACTCAAATACAAAGTGGGCCGAAATTGTACACTGGGACCAAGTCGAGGGCCAACCTCAAAGTCTACTGGCCACCTCCCTCCATTATAAAGTTCTCAGGTGTCTAATGGCCCCCCTCCAACCCCTATACAGTTCCCTGGTGTCTAGGGGCCCCCACCCTCCCCTCCCCTATACAGTTCCTTAGTGTTTAGTGCTTTCCCCCCATATGGCTTCCTTGCTATTCTAGGGTTTCACCTAAAATATAGCTTCCCTGGTGGTGTAGAGTGGGCCAAACATAATCCAAAGAGGAGAAACCACTTGAGGGCCAAATTGAATGGTTCTAAGGGCCAGATTTGACCCGTGGGCCGGAGTTTGACATGTATGCCCTAAATCGTGCTGCAGACATGGGAGGAGCATCATCACTGAACAATATAATTCCAAATGTATTTATGTTTCAGTTTAAAAAATACTTTACAGTCACCAGTGGTTCTCCCTCTGTTAGGAACTATGTAAAGTATTTATATTTCACAATGAACTCTCTCCAGCCTTGTACATGAGGCAGACAGACCTCTGAGCTACTAGTGCTTGTACTTACCACACTCCCTATTTGCCTTGCTATTTACCTCCAGCTGAGACTGGGAAATGGAAGCAGATTACATTTAGGTGCCAGGTACTGTTTAGGTGAGACAAGTGTATTACAAGGGATCTGTCACTATATTGGAATGCTGTAACAACCTGGACTGAATTCTTTAGCTTTCCAGCCTCCGGACCAGACGTCTAGAGTCTAGACCAAAATTGCCGTCATTATCTTGGATCTATTAATTTGATGTTGCACGCTTCTGTGAAGGTCACAATTATTATTATTATATAGTATTTATAAAGCGCCCACATCTTCCACGTCGCCTTACAGAGTATATAGTCTTGTCACTTAACCTCCTTGGCGTTAACCCCGTGTGTGACACGGGGTAAGCCGCCGGAGGGTGCCGCTCAGGCCCTGCTTGGCCGATTTACATAATTTTTTTTTTGCTGGACGCAGCTAGCACTTTGCTAGCTGCGCCAGCACACTGATCGCCGCCACCCCGCGCCTGATCGCCGCTATCCATTGCGGCACGTGCCCCCCCCCCCCAGACCCCGTGCGCTGCCTGGCCAATCAGTGCCAGGCAGTGCTGAGGGGTGGATCGGGACTCCCAATGACGTCACGACGTCGGTGACGTCATCCCGCCTCGTCGCCATGGCGACGGGGGAAGCCCTCCAGGAAAGGATTTCCTGATCGGAGATCGCCGAAGGCGATCGAAGCGGGTGGGGGGATGCCGCTGAGCAGCGGCTATCATGTAGCGAGCCCTGGGCTCGCTACATGATTTAAAAAAAAAAAAAACTGCTGCGCTGCCTCCTGGCAGAATTTTTCATACCGCCAGGAGTGTTAAAGCGGACCTGAACTCAGAACGTCCTCTCTGCTCTAAAAGATACACAGCAGCATAATAACATTTAAACAAAAAACATTTCTTTGTTACAGCTGATACAAATCCTAAAATAAATCTGCTCTGTTTTTACTTCCTGATTCATGGAAGCAGACATGTTGTTAACAGCCTGTGCTTTCAAATGGACTTATCTGCCATCTCTCCCATAGGCAGTAATGTGACATGGGAGAGATCCGATTACAACTTGTGATTAGACACAAATGAGGGGGAATTAAACAAGCTAAACGGTCTAAATGCACACAGGGTGCATTTCTCTATGCTCTCCTTCTGTCCTGTGCAAGAGTTCAGGTCCACTTTAACTGTCCCTGAGAGGGGCTCACAATCTAATCCCTACCATAGTCATATGTCTGTTGTAGTCTAGGGCCAATTCAAGGGGAAGCCAATTAACTTATCTGTATGGTTTTGGGAAACTGAGTGTACTTACAGACTGCAGTTATTTACATTTACATATGTCCATGCAAAACTAAAATCCTTCAGCAGATAGTATTGAGGGATACAATGTAAAATACATGTGTTATTATGGAGCTATAGTCAGAATTGCCCTTCTTTGTCCCACCGATTAGCCACTCCATTATGCTGGGAATACACGGCTCGATTTAGAGCCATTTAGATGGCTCGATTGATAATTTCCGAGCTGTCCGATCTCCCGCCCGATCGTTTCCGCGCTCGATTTTGCATAGGGAACAATGGGAAAAGATAAAAACTGATGGAAGATAAGAAAATCACCTGCATAATCGAGCGCGGAAAACGATCGGACGCGAAATGGAACGGTAAAATCGGCCCGTGTATTCTCAGCATAAGAACTTCTAGGGACATACAGCGGCTTGATAAAATGTTACTGAAAGGGCTGCGACCTGTTTTTGGCATGTGGGAGCAAACTGGAGTTCCAGGAGGAACCCACATTAACACGGGGTGAACATACAAACCCCTTGCAGGCAATGCCATGGCCCAGATTTGAACCAGTGCTGCAAGGCGAGAGTGCTATCACGTTACCCCAACTCCTTCACAAGACCAGCAGGATGTTTGCATAGTTTATGTATCTGACTTATCCTTCCATTTTATTGTTTTTGCTTTTGTCATTTTGCTCTAGGGAATAAAGCTTTTAAAGTCATCATCACATCTCTGTCTAAAACGGAATACACCCGGATCCACGTGCCTGACCCGCTGGATAGGAACGATGGGTCGTTCCTGATGAGGTACCGCATGTATGGAAGCGTGAGGGAGGGGCTGGTCATCGAAGTTCTTCACAAGGACAAGCATGTCGCTCAATCTCCTTACATACTTAAAGGTATTGCAAGAGGACAGAACACTCTCCTTACAGTGTACAGAACACATTTTGTATTTATTGTAATAAAAAGCATTGCTATGGAAACCAGGATCCAAGCACTGCAATGATGAGAATTAGGAACAAGATGCTGCGTAGCTGTTATGTATGTACCTCACACAAGCATACGTGTTTTCCTGGCTGGTTCTATTTTACAAACATGCCTGGAAAACTTTACCTAAAGAGTTTTGTGGCAACGTTGGAGTCAGTTCCTATGGGCAACTGACAGCCAAATGCAGCATTACTGGTAGAGGCTGGATAGTGAACTGGTTAAAGAGACTCTGAAGCAAGTCTAAATTCACGTTTTTAACTTTTATTAATGTTAAGCACTATAGCTAGTGCTAAACCGCCGCATCCCTGCTGCAAAACAAAGGGTTTATGCCCCCCAAATCCCCTGTGCAAAATCCATGACTTTCTTGGTCATCGGTTTTGCTGCTCATGGAGGGCAGAGCTATGAGCTGCAGCTCTGCCTCCATGCGCGTCAATCTGCCGGGGGA